>NC_040234.1:5320083-5624904 GCF_001444195.1 Xiphophorus couchianus | reverse complement strand
ACAAACAGTGTAAGGAGCTATTTTAAGGGAAACTTTTTCTGTGAAAGCTCGTCAACGGTTTGTTGTTGCTGCTACAGTAGGAAGCTTGTCGGCCGTTCTTCACCGCTGGGCACTTTGTACTCGACTTGGTACCTTCTGTCAGAGTGGCGAAGAGGCAAAGTGACTGCGAGAAAAGCTTACTAGAAAACCGCCAGTGTAAATTACAGCAAAGTTTATCCAATTTACTCTTTTGCGTTTCCAACCTCTGTCTGAATTTGGGAATATTGGCAGCTTTTTGGAAATCTCACAATTAAGACAAGAGTTGCATTTCAAGAGAACAGAGACAGTAATGCTAACCAAGCACTGTTTTAAATTAGTAACAACCTGTTTCACAGTAAATGCTTTCTTACACACACAGTGTGACATCACCTCCAATTATAATACAAATGATTAATGACCAGTCAAGGCAAGAAGACGAGCCAAACTATGAAAAGCTGGTATTTATAGTTTTTCAAAGAAATCTGAATAATCTGTGTTATCGACAGACTTAAGATTTACAAGAACTAGAGATTGATCATAAATCTCTATTATTACATTATTACCTAATGGGATATGTTTAGCTGGAGCCATGCTTTTCAAAAATGTTTCCTTTGCTGGGACTCTTACTTTCTCTGGTGCTGTTTCTGTACGGCTGCCTCAGACATCTGGCCCTGGAGGATCAGCTTCCTCTGCTTGTCCACGTCGCCCTCCATCCGAGCGAAGGCGTGATTCCCCACCTGACCCAAATCCAGCTCCAGGCTCTCCTCTTCATACTCATCTGGACAAAAACAGGTCATACTCCGTTCTATTGCAGGGTTTCTGCAGGTTTCACCAACTCAAATTCAAGACTTAACAGCCATTTAAGACCCATATCTCCACAGAAATGTACAAACTTTGTCCAGACAACTTCTGATAAATTTGCTATCTAGCTAGCGAGGGTGTGTTAGCAGCAAGTTAGCAATAGCCTCAACCGCACAGTCAGAGTGCAACTCAAACTTTTCCCTGACAGACAAGTAACATGACAATTAATAAATATAGAATATACCAGATTAAGTAGTCATATCAAGACAAAATTCACCTTTTTAAAAAAATAAAATTTAGTACATTTTAAGGCCTTAATTTTAGATAACTGGATTTAATACTTTTAAAGAACCATTATGAATGTAATTTAAGACCTATATTTCCATAGAAATGTACAAACTTCGTATGTTAGCAGTGAGTTAGCGGTAGCCTCAATCATCTCGAGACATACTGAGTGCGACTCAAAGTTTTGCCGGACAGGAAACTCCCATGAGAAAAAAAAAATGCACAGAATATACTAAATTAAATCTAAGACCTGTGATTAACACATCAAGAGCCATCTTACTTAAAAAAATAAATAAATTTAAGACATTTTAAGCTCTTACTTTATTTAAGTCTTTTAAGAATGCGCAGATCCTGTGTTGGACCTAAATGAGGCTCCTCACAGAAACAAAACTCCTTTCCACCTAGAGTCTGTTTTCCGTTTATTTCTAAAACACAAACCTGCTTACCTCACTCATGTCAGAATATTTGTGTGTTCTCATTTATTGCAGTACACAGACACAGATGCACATGACATTATTTGTGTGCCATCGGAGTCATGACCTCAGCTGACAGCATCCAGGCACCGCTTCAATCCCTCCTCCCCCCACAGCCACATGTGATGCGAACATTTGATCAGCGCTGACAGAGCCGTGTGTGTGTGTGCGCGTGTGTGTGCGGCTGTTGTTGGGCTTCCTCTGCAGCAAGCCTGCTTGCTTTGGATCCATCTTCTGAAGCCACATCTCCCAACTTTGAAGCTCTGCGCCAGAAGACATCACAGCTCAGGTCAATCGAGACAACAGACTCAAGTTGGAAAACGCACCAGCTCACTGACTGACACAATGGCTTTGGCTTTCACAGTCCAGCTCCCAGAAACCTAACATTTAGAGCGCGTGCAGCTCCAGAGGTCACGCAGATTACCGAGTACATGGAGCTTTGAAGGCCGGAGCGGAGCGGGGGGCTTGGCTGATATTTTGTGCTTCTTTGACTCGCTTCTGTCAGGAGCAAACAGCTGCATATGCACTTTTCCTGGGATAATCGGGATCTATTCTGTCGAGAAAAATTGAAAACTAATGTTTCAGTAGGAGCAGGAGGGTTTCATTCCACTGTGATGCTGCTCCCATAAAGAAACCTTACACGGCTACAAACATGCTCTGCTCTCCCTCAAATCAAACCCGCAACATCTACTCCAGTCAGACTCGTTGCATAAAAACAACTCATATCAAAATCAAAGTCATATTTCGCCTTAATCTTTGTAAATAATAATGCTAACCAGTGAGATTCAATTTGCCACAAAACAAAGATGCTAGTAGCATCAGAACCGTCTAGCGATGGGTCCTAAATGATGTAACATTGAAATTTGTAACGCACCACATTCCTGGTTGCTAAAGTTTATATTTCTATCTTATTTTCTGCTTATAGATAAAGCAAGTGAAGGATCTAGTACTTAAACTAAATATATGTGCTCTGTTTCTGTTGTTTTTGCTACATTTTTCATGTTGGCATAGTTTCACAGATAAAAGCATAGAAGAAAGAAGAATCTAAAATTGTGACATGTATTTGTTTATGACCACAGGGGGCGCTAGAACCTTGGATCAACTCTTTTTTTAAAACTTTAATATCTTAAAATGTTTGCAGTAAGAAAACTTTTGTTAATACCAATAAATTTGTATGTTTTACTAATAACAATAAAATGCTGTTAATTATGTGAGTGGAGGACGACGTCAGAGGCTCAAATTCAAAAGAACTTTATTGATCCCAAAAGGAAATTAAAAGAATATTCAGCCTGTTTCATCTTGATCACTTTTGACCAGTGATTTGCAGAATAATACAGAATAATCTGATATTTTTCCTCCAATCACTAAATGCATTAAAGCTTAAAACCTCCACAATTTTATGTGTAGAAACCCATAACCCAACAACACAGACTTTAAAGCACTTTTTTTTATATTTTATTTTAATAAAAACCAGATAGAGTTGCTTTCATGGATGAGTATAATCTTGTGATTTATTTTTATTGGATTCAAAAACCTCAAACTACCCAAAAATCTGCGGCAGATTTATTCTTCTGTGTGCGGTAAGACTTGGGAGAAAAAAGTTGAAATTCATCCAGAACTAGCGGCTCGTTACTCAAAAAAAACCAACCAGAAAACGCTACCAACCAGAAAAAGCCCCATCAGTGAATCTCTCCATCTTTTCATTGAACTTTTTTTTATTTTTAGAATAGAGTATCTAAAAACACATCCTCATTTTCAGATATCTCTCTTATGCGCTTCTTGTCTTTAAATAATCTCCACTTGTCTGCTAAACCATCATTAAAGCTATTTTAGAACCGAGTTCTCTTTCTCAGAACTTTATCTTCAGGAGATTATAAGAACAAGATGATGAGCCCAAAAGAACTGGACTACATTTTGGTTTTTAGCCACAAAAAAAAAAAAGTCCAAAGGTCACAAATGATCTGGATATTCAACCTCAAAGTTTCATAAATGCAGGTTTCTAAAGTTAGACTCTTACTGATAATTACGGTTTTCGATGAACGCAGTTCTGACTTCACTTCTGCTCACTCGGCTTCATGCAGGAAACAGGAGGTTTGGTTCCAGCTGCATCTGCGTGAGATTTGTTGCCACTGTCTGACTGACAACAAATTGCTTCCACACTTCATCTAACATTTCTAACCCATTAGCTGTTGATGTTGTCACTAATTTCTGTTTTTTTTTTGTTGTTTTTTTTAACCCAAAATAAAAAAAAGCCTACATCTGTAACATAAAAAAAAAAATGTTTCTCTTGAGAGGGAAGACTGGAAGCGAGAAAAATATCAAATGGTGCATGCGTCTGCTTGTTTTGCTGACTTTTAAGCCAAAAGGAAACGAATGTTTAATCTGATTTCGTTTCCCCAAACTTGATACCGGCCGCCTGAAAAATAACGTTTTTTTTGGTTTTTTTTCCAAGCGGATTGTTCTCCTCCAACGATGGGAGAACGTACCTTCCAGGCTGCCTGGCTTCTCCGCGATGCGGATCTGTCTCTCTGGAACCACGGGCTCGCCCTCCGAGTTGCCAATGTCAGCCGGGATGAGAGGAAGGCAGCGCCTCTCCTCTTCCTCGGAGCGAGGGTAGTACAGCGGGAGAAGCTTCTTGTGCACAGACTAAAAAACACAACACATTCATCTCAGTGCTTTTTGTTTAGTTTTTTCAGGTATTTACAGACATTTCAGAGAGAACCGTTAAGAGTTTTTCGTAAGATCGTCTAATGTTATTCACCACCTTTAGAAAAAAAGATGATTCTAACAAAGTGCTTCAATTCAAAAATACTTGATTTATCCCAAAAGGGCAATTAAATGTTGTTGTAACTCTTATAATCCAAGTATTTTTAGAGAGTTAACGTAGATGGTGACGCCGTGGACAGGAAGGAGAACCAGTAGCAGTCAGTCTCACATCAAATCTGAAGCGGCTTCTGACTGAAGACTATTAAGACCTGCAAACTGCTCAATTTCCAAACAATATCACACAGTAGTACGTAGAAGACAACTGTACAAAACAACTTTCTGAGAGCTTTTCTCGCCTTCATTCGCAATTCAACAATTATCGCATTTGTTTAGCATAAATTTTGCCTCATATCTTCTGATTTCAGTCGGCCCTGACTAGCAGTCGGGACTGAATCTTTATCTTGTCAGAAACTTTTCCATTTTCCGCTTCCTACGCTAGCTTGAGGAGCATTTCATAATATTTGATAATAATGACTCAAAAACATTACATTTTATAATAAAAATTATCAGATGCATTTTCTTTTCTCAACTTCCCTCCAGTTCTCTGAACGACCACTTTGAAAAACACTGTCCTGGATGACACTGTCAGTTGAACTGCTAATCCCCCTCATTTGCTTTTGCTGCTCCTTTCTGGCTGTGTGGTTAAAAAACCAAACAGAGAGATGTTGGAGTTGAGGATATGATCAGTGGAAGAGATGGTTTAAACTTCCTCCATGAAGCCTCCTTTTTCAACTCTTCCTGGATTTGGGGTCAAAGTTCAGGTACTATTTCAGCTTTTGACATGCTAATTTGCTACTCCGAGTTGTAAAACCAACACCTTGTTGATACGGAAACGCATCATATAAAAGGTAAAGACAAAGCAAATATCCCACCATCTGCACAGCATCCAAAAATGGAAGGAATAATTGTCAAAAAAAAAAAACAGCAGCATTGCCTCAACCAAAACAAAAACGATGAACAATAATTTACAGAGTCACTCCAACATGCTGACACCGTGTTTGAACATTTAAACGTAAACCAAACACAATTTCTGACACAGATTTTTATTGAATGCACTTTCTTCTAGTGTTAGTGAATAATTCTGTAGCGTTGGTAAGTATCGGTGTGATACCGACCTCCTCTGTGTCCGACACTGCGAACACCACCGTGTCGATGCTGTTTCCATGGATCTCCAGGAAACGGCGCACTGTTCCTGTAAACACGGCAAACCAAAAGAACACGGTTGTTACTGGACGTATTGATGAGATCGGTACACCAAACGAAGCTCCCGCATCAAAACTTAACATTTGTTGCAGCTTGGGTCACCATCGTTAAATACCCATCACAACATACATTGATACTTGTTCACATAGGTGTTTTAAAGTGAAACTGTTACAAAGTCTATCAGTAATTCTGGTTGTAATGGATGTTTGGACAAATATACCTAGAGGTCAGACCAAGCAACGCCTAGAAGAATTGCAAAAAACCACAACTAGAAGTGGAGAGAGAGGCTTTGAGGAAAACTGTGTTACTTGCCGACATGTTTTTTTGGAATCGGTCCAAAAGTCTGATATGAAATCTAAAAGTTTCTGCCATTCTTGTTGGGGTTAGAGAGGCCTGAGGAGTCGCAGTTGAATTACCAGATTAATACTGCCAACAAGGTGAACTAACATTAGCTTTACTTAGGAACATAGATGTTGTTCGGCTGAAACTAGACTGCTAATTGCTGTTCCCATCCAATTCTTTGTCCAATTCTCATGAGAATTTTGAGAAGAAAAAAGAAGGTGTGTTTCTATCTACTGGTTAGGAGCGAATCAACTGGGCTGCACAAGGCGTGATTTTGTCAAATGTAGACTCTATGCATCGCGGTAATAACGGTAGCAGTTACAAGCTAGCATGACCACACATCTCTGAGTTTTGTGCCCCTGGTAAGGCAGAGGCTCACCAGTGAAAGGGAGCGTTTGGTTATTTGGTAAATGTGTTTCCATCTCCCATTAAGCGAATCAAATCTTTTTCAGAAAAGCCAAAAAACCACCTCAAGTTAGCGTTAAAAACGTTTTTTGTGAAATTGAGGAAGTTATTTTGAATTTTACCATTTTAAATCAACCTTTTTTAATGCAATACTTCAAAATGACATAAAAACTGTTGACGAAAACACTGCTAACGTTAAGCTAACAGTGTTTCACTGCTGTGAACATTTTCAGTCTGAGTTAATTTAGATCCCCACAAGCAGACAAAACATTCATTGTGGAGTTGACTAGCATGTTAGCTTTTAGCACCCAGATGTTTTCTTTCCTTTCCACTGAGCTCAAAGTCACATGACTTCTTTCCTTGACAGCTAACAGAACTAATACCAGCAGCTTGTCACCGATTCACTCAATCCAGTGAGGAATGTATTGTTGCTGCTGGCAGGTAGTGGTTGTAGTTCTTGGGTGTGGTTCCTTTTAAACTTTTACTTTCCATTTCCTCTGTCGCAACATGTCTGTTACGCTAGCACAGAGTAAAAGAAGAGAAGAGTCTGCGTTTTCCTCAGAGCCTTAAGAGACAAACGCCTCTTGATGGGCCTTACTGAAAGCGATGTGTGCAGCGTCCTCCAGTGGATAGCCTCTTTTGGTTGTGGTCAGCACACAGAAGCCGACAGACGCCATCGACTGTTCTCTGAGAGGGATAGAAGAAAAGAACAAAAACATTTTCATGGGTTTGTTTGCAAAAGAAAAAAATCGAATTGCAATCAAACCTCAGGGACATGTTTAATTCAAGATAGTGATATGTAATGTAAGCAGGCAAATATTAGGAATACAGCATGGTTAGACTTGGGACTTAGTCCACACAGCTGGATATCTGGGAAGTCTTATGATTTTTATGGGATTTGGCCTTTCATCCACATGTAAACTCTGTTTACCGTCATAAAAACGATTGTTCATAAAAACTGCGACTGAAGTGGAAATTTGAAAATCCTCCTTATTTGCATGGACACTGGAAACCGCAGACTCAGAGGCTGCATGACACTCCAGATGCTTTTTGCCTGTTTTTACAGGCCCAACATGGAGGCGCACTGCTGTTCAACCTCCATATATCCCAATCGATGGCGTCCAAATCGACACCGTCTTGACTTTTACTAATGTTAGAATAATAAAATGTCGTTTAACCTCTCTGTCTGGACACACAAATTAATCTCCTGGCGCCATGTTTCATTCCTAACAGGAAGTTGTGGTTGTTTTGGAGGATTGTGATTGACTGGCACAGGTTTTAGCTTTGCACTACACCGCCCCCTATGGGTTTGGCATGTTTAAAACAACGTTCGGTTGTGTAATTCAGTGGGTTTGTGTGGATGAACACTTTTCCTAAACCAATCCAGTGTGTATGATGTTATTTTTTCAAACAATGTGGCAGACATATTCACTTTTATAAATATCCAGCTACATGTGTAGAAAGCCTAAGATTCTCATTTAGTAAAAACTAAAGGGATTTTAAAACTAGCTAAGTTTAAAAGGTTGTGTTTTTCTGAAAAGAGGAAACGTCTGAGTAGCTTTTTACTTTCTAACGTTCTAATTTCTAAACTTTCTAAGTTTATTGTCCTTTCACTTTGACTTTAAAAGCCAAAACAGCTGCAGATTTGATTAATGATCCAACACTTTAATTATATTGTTTCTGGAAGAACTAGATTTGCTTTCTTTAAAAAAAAGAAAGAAAAAAAGCATGTTTATCGCACCAGGTCACATCTGTAAGGAAAGAAATGTTCAACAAAAGTGAAGAACTGGACATCACTCAGGGTTGTTTCCCAGCCAGATGGAACCAGAGAGTGTGTTTGCGGGTGTGAAGAAGCTGGTCCGGATCAGACGGACTGAGTGGCCGATTTAACTGCTGGGTCTTACGCTGCCAGCTGCATGACGTTCCTGTAGCAGCTGAACAGAGAGCTCTCCGCTGCAGTCCTGTATTTGGCTTTGTACTTCGGTCCCACCGTGTGGATGATGAACCGTGCCGCCAGGTTGAAGCCTTTGGTCAGCTTGGCCTCGCCTGTCCGACATCCTGCACACAAAATACACCAGGTAGAACTTCTGCTTCACAAAAATACAGGGATTCACTGTTCTCACTTCTGATACCGACACCGATATCTGAGGTTTGGTATCGGCCGATAACGATCTGATACAGGAAAGCAGTGCTAAATTGGCTTAAAAGGTTCTTTTTTTTAAAAAAATACACAGAAATAAATAATTATTCTTACTATTTGATAACTCTGCACCAGTACAACACAATTAAATACACCAATAGCTTCACAAGCCTGGTGAAACATGTAAAAATAACACAACTTTAATCTGTTCAGTCACTGCAATTAGGAGTATAACACCCAATGTAAAATAAATAATAAAGCATGCCGTCGCTCAGAGCACAAAGCATAGAATTAGACTGAATAGATCGGCCCTTAGGGATCAGTCACATTTTCAACGATACCTGATCTGGAATTTTTAAAAATATCGGGATCGATAACAATATTAATATCAGATCAGTGCATCTATTTTGTGTTGGTCTATCACATGAAACCTTAACATGACTAAAATAAGCTCTCCTGGCCTCTATAGGTACAAATCTCCATATGAAACTTTTGCCTCTTTGTCTCCTGGCTCTTGATTTATTTTTATCCTCTCTGTTGCTCTTCCCTTCGGCTCTACCTTTGAGTTTCACGAGTTCTTCCCTCAGTTCAGGCCCGGCGAGCTGATGGATGCCGTCCGACACTGGATTCTTGTCGTTCAGCGACTCGTTGCTGGTGTTCACAATGGCAGTGCAGTTCAGCAGGGCAACGTCCCCGGTGCTGTCGCAGAGAAGAGAAGAAAAAAAAATGAAACAGTCGTTTAGACTTCCTTTAGACAGTCAAGGCGTGAAGATTTAGTCTATCCTGACCAAAGGATTATTAAACATGATTGAAAAATGATTGCAGAGGGAGAAAAAACAAGTTTGCCTGGGGTATACTAAATTGATTTCAAGAGGTACAAACAGTTCTGATTTAATGATTGCACACCTTCGTAGTGGACATGAACTCAACGTTAAGTATGGGCTTTTAATGGTGCATTTTCCCAGCTATTTTTCCACCGAGTGATGACTGTGAAAGACACACTTTCACTGATTTTTCCAGTCTAAAGTTAGGTTCACAATGTCACATTTATTGTGTTTCTTTCTCTAATCCACAAACACTACAAGGCTCAAATATATGTGTACACTCACAATGATGACTTTATTAGGGGTGTCCCGATACAAATCTTTAACCAATATTGACCCGATACGATATCAGCACAAATCATACATACTTTTATTACTTGTTTTGTAGCGTGGAATGGTAGAACAGGCTTCAAAAAGTGGTGCTACTCAAAAGGAGAACAGTAGTTAACAGAAACAGGTATGAGAACAACTGACCCGTTTATTATTAATCAGTGGGTCTGTGTTGACTCTGAGCAGTAAATAGCTCCAAAGAGAGAAACCCCCCCAAAGAGGTTAAGTGTCATACAGGCCAAATGTCATCACTAATGACGTCGCATTCAACCATCTACACAGTTCATTAGGTAAACTATTCCTCATTTAACTGCTTACTTTGTAAATCAGGGGCAAACATATAGAGAAAACCTATTGAGCTGACAGACCCTGCAAATACAGCAGTGGAGATTAAGCGTTTGTGTAAATGTTGCAGTTTTCTAATCACACTCTGGCCCCCTGTGTTCTCCAAACGGTCGTTGTAAGCAGCAGGAGGAATCCGTCCCGTTGACCTCACAAAGAGCCGCGACACATAAGCTCATCTTAAGCGGTCACAAGCTAAAAGGTGCCACCGCCCGCGGGCCGCTGGTTGCTGAACTCTGGTCATGTTACTGGAGCAGGAATGTGCCTCCTCCTGGTGGGGGCCGCTGCAACAACAAGGCTCCTACAGACAAGCTGCTGCAACAGGCAGCAAGTCAGTCAGGCCCCGGGGACATGATGCGGTCGTCCTTAAAGTCTTTAAAGTTTAGAATCGTCCATTGATTCTAAACCGGTCTGTGTGAAACATGGAGAGGTACTTTACACTTCTCACACACACTCTGGCATAATCTAATCGAGTTAGTATTGGTGAAATGGCTGCCTCAAACTGTAGGAGTGTGGGAAAATGTTTGGCCCCTTATACATTTCTTCTGTCTTTTTTCAGATAACGACGTAGACAAGGTCGTCGGATTGCACTAAGGACAACACTCTTTGGTGTGGAAGTTGCTACCAAAGCTCAAAGTTAGCCATTTCCGATGAAATCCGATAAATCACAAAAGCTGCAACAGCTGCAGAAAAGGAAATATTGTTTTCTTTGGAAGCACCTCAAGCAAGAGAGCGAGATTTCCAGGACATCCCAGGAAAGTCTGAAGGTAAACGGCGCCGTTGTTCTGCCCATGGGGGAATCACACACGCAGTACACGCAGGGGCCACCAAAAATGTCAGGCTTGTGAAAAATCATCATAAATGTATCCAAACCCTGTCAATGGATTCAATACAAAAGTAGTTTTTTCTTCTTTTCTTTTTTTTTACTTGAGGAAAAGATGAATCTCCCGTTTCTCCTTGGTGACGCCCGTCCCAGTGGTCCGTTTGATTTAATCTCATGTTTTGGCCAGAACCCGGCTTGCTGACGCTCAGAGCAGCAGCGTTGTTTCCGCGCTCCCAAACGGAGCCGAGTACACATCCCCATTTTGAGCCAGAGCTTTCAAAGCACACGCCTCAAATTATTGTTCACCCACATAGACTTGTGCGCCCAGATCAGTCTCACTGCAAGCTGCGTAGATCGGTCCCGGTGCGCTCACGTTGGCAGCAAAAATATAACATGAACGACTGCAGCTAATGATTATTTTAGTAATCAAGTATTATACTGATTATTCTGATGATGAATCAAGTATAAAAAATGTCACATTCTGCAGATTTTTTATTTAACCACTTAAACTTATTTCATACAATATTGCAAATTTAGTGAAAACAATATCAGTTCCTTATGTAACAAGTATCCTGAATAAACCTTTTTAATTATTTTCCTTTTTTTAAAGAGCACCATTTTTGTTTATGGGGCTAAGTTTGCTGTGACATGCAGCCGCAGCCACACCGTTACCTAAACAGGACTGAGAAAGAAGTCGTAAGCAGCTCATTGTCACTTTTATCACAATTAAAAAATACCACAAAATATGATGAAATTTTAAAATCCATGTCACTCGGCCCTGACTGCTACCATCTTGTCCTTGCTTTTAAAATAGGAAGTCATGTTTATAGAGATCCCTCTCTCACACTCAGTGTGACATCAGCCCTGCGACCGTTCATGGCAGGAAGACTAAAATATTTTTGGAGCAGTGCTACAAATGATTGCGAAATGCTGCGTCTTCCTGTCAAAGATTTAAAAGCTGGAACTGACTTCGAAACATCCGCTAGGTGCATGGTACGAAAACAATTTGGTCCAGTAGTTTGTATTCAGCATGTCACAGAGAACTGCAGGAGTTATGCAAAAACAAGATTAACAGTAGAAATGGTCCTATGAATTTGTTGCATTTGCTTCTGAAAATCTTTCAACCTTATGAATTGCTTAATTATTTGTTCTTTGATACAGCATATAAATGCTAAAACACTTTTAAAACAATGCTAATATTAAGCATTACCAGAGACATGGCGACAATACAGATACTTCTGTTATCTGCATTTGCAATGTGGCTCAGCGACCGTGACGAGTCCAATCTGTTAAAAGCATGTCTCTATCAACCTCTTGTGAGGATTTCTGCTCCGTTGTGTCCAATCACAAAGGCCTGGATTGAGATGGTTGAACAATAACGTCAGTGTGAAAAAAGCCTAATCGTGACCCAGGATCAAAGTGCTGACAGGACAGATGATGTGGCTGGTGTTGGTCTCCAAGATTATTCAGGCCAACGACAACAACTGCGTAGTGCCTGGTTGAAATATCTTCTCACAATTTGTCATCGAAGAAACACCTAGAAAACATTTTATTGCCAATTTATTTTTGAAATGTATGCTTCCATTTTCTTCTATCTCATACTGATGTCTTGCTTTATGTTTCCCTTTGTTATACAATACTAATAAGTTCATAAAAGAAATTGAGTCTATAATATGACAAAGTGTGAAAAATATTAATGTGAATCTTTCGGTGTCTAGCTATTCGATTGGATTCGATTATGATATCTAGGGTCACGATTCGATTACAACGATTTTTGATTCTGAAATTTTTTTATCCAGAAACGACTTTTAATTCAGGAACCAATTTTTCTTCTCCAACAGTTTAGAGATTCTGTTTCTTTTCCTCTTGTCTTTAACTGACCAGAGGAAAAGATGACGTAAACAAACAGAACATTAATTTAAAATCATTTTACATAGCTCCATTATGTGTCGAATTCCATCAGTAACTTAAATGATCAGTATGAGGCTAACTTAGCCGTCTGTTTTCCTTAAATAACAATAATAAAAAAACAACTATCAAAAAATTATTCTAAATATAATTTTACAAAAAATGAGGCGGACAAAAATCGATTTCGGAGTATTTTGAATGAATTCAGAATTCCCATTAAGATGGAAATGTGATTCTCTATAGAATCTGTTTCTTTCTGCGCCTCTGGTGAAAAAGTTTATGGGGACGAATATTTTTACTTTACTCTGTAAACAGATTCAGAAATAGAAGCAACAACTCCATAAAGAGTATTTTCGCTCTTACAGAATGACCTAAACTGAGGCTGGAAAACATAACAGCTCATATTAAAGGAAAAAGAAGAAGAAGAATTTTTTGTATTTCTGCACTCTGCAGCGAGAGCGTGAAGAAACACAGGAGTGACTCACTAGAGGATGATCTTGCGGTTGATGTCCGGTCTGAAAGGGAAGGGCGAGGGAAAGGCCTCGTGGCCGAGCGGGCCGTCCCCCTGGTCCAGCGGCGTCTCCTTGGCTTCCTCACTCGGCTGCTGTTGCCACACCGGAAGGGACTGGATATCCACAAACTGGGAGCGAGCCCCCAGAGGATCCATCCCACCGACCGGCGCTAGAAGCTCGCGCGGCGTCTCAGAGGAGCTGCGAAGCACATGGAGCGGTCACCGTAGTGCTAACCACGCCGCTCAGTGACTTATGATCCACATGCCTGTTTTGTTAAACGTCAAAGTCCATTAAAATAAGTCTTAAATCGTTTATCTTCACCTGTACTGCCAGAACTTTTACCTTAAGGCCTAAACTATCCATTTTTGCTAAAAATGTTTGCGTGTGCTTCTTTTTTTTCCCTATTTCTATCACTCCATCAAACTAAAAAGAATGAAAAATTACAACCTAAATACGAGTCATATGGAATAAGAATGTAAACGTAGTTACTGTTAATTTTACCAATTGGACACATGTTTCTACTCTAAACCAAGATCTGCATTAAATCTTATAAGAGCAGATCCAAAATGTGGAGCATGCCTGACCCTGACGGCGCAGCACCAAGAAAAAGAAGAAAATAGTCAAATGAAGTTTGATATGAGTGGGGAGGGAATGCTTGTTTATTAAAGTGATAGAAGACTAGCTTGAAGCAATTGGAAGAATGTGATCTGGTGTGACCAGTGATGGCGTAGTTACTTTGGAAAAGTAACTTTAATCGGATTACTAATTACTCCTTGAAAAAGTAACTTAGTTAGATTAATGATAACTTGATTTGGAAAGTAACTAAGTTACATTGAAAGTAACTTTTTTAGTTACTTTCAGCAGCTGCTAACAACAACGCTGTGAAAATTACATTGATCTTACAAAACTTCATTGTAAGTTATTTTATAATGTTAACATCAACAAAGTGTCTCCACTTATAAGGTTGAACTGAAGAGGAGATTGTTTAAAGGTTACAACAATACAAAAAAAAACTTTTGTAATTTGTGCGTGATTTTGTCTGGAAAACTCTAAATAGGATTTTAGACCCCCCCCTCCCTCCTCTCTCCCCTCCCCCAGAGGAAATAGAAATAAATTACAAAAGAAAATAGTAACGCAAAGTGATTTCGATAAGTAGTTGTAGTCTGACTACTGGATTTGAAATAGCAACGCGTCAGATTACTCCTTACTGAAAAAAGTGGTCCGACGTCAGTAACCACTGGGCAGGTGTTGCTCAGATCAAGTTCTGTTGATCTGCTAAATCTAAAGGACGACTCTACTTATTAATATAATCCAAACTACTGAAGCATCGTCTGTATTTGTTTGCCTCAGATGAGCTTTACAGAGTTTCTGTATATAAAATCGTATTAAACTGCACAACAAGTGGACTCTGTTTTCTACTCAAGTGACTTGAGACGCTTTTGTTGCGAGTTTTGTTCTTAGTTGTGCGATTTAAAAATATCCGTGAGTGTGCTGGTATTTTGGAATATCTTTGTAACAATAAAAATAATTTCCTTTCATCCTTACTTTACAAAAAACAAAGACCTTCACCGTTTTGTTGCACTGAAGCATGAAGCAAAGCAGCAATTGCATTCAAAATAATTCTACATGTACACATCTGTGCTGCCTCGTCACTTTTGTCTCATCTGGCCACTTCCTTCAGTAACGAGTAATCTAACACGTTACCATTCCAAATCCAGTAATCAGCCTTATCCAAATCACTGTGCGTTACTATTTTAGTAATTTTATTTCCTCTCCTTGGGGAGTGACCGCCATTTCTACATTTATCAGCTGAACAGAAACATAAACAATGGAGGGAGGAGGGAGATGCGCATTTTGTTGCTGGAAAATCAGAAACTATTTTCAGTTTCTGCCTCGTCCGATTATTATAAGACGAGAAGAAAGAAAAAGGCATGCTGTGGGGTCGATTCTCCGTGTGCATGGCTGATTTCTCTCTGGGTACTCCGGCTTCCTTCCACAGTCCAAAAACATGGCTGCGGGGTTGACTAGTCTCACTTAACAGATTACAAATGATTTGTGCCTGAGGTGGAGGTCCACCTTTTATCAGAATAACAACCCAAACAGAGCTGATGCGTGATGGCATCGATCACAGACCATAAACCCAACTGAAAATCTGAGGACTTGAAAATAGATTTTAAAGAAGCTCTCCTTCCAGCCTGACGGAGCCTGAGCTATTATTGCGAAGAAGAAAACTAGACGAGTATTTCTGGTATAGGCACATCCCTAAAGATCCGGGAAGGCCGAACACCAATTTATTCGACTATTTTTGGGGATTTTACTTGCAATACTTGTTGAAAAGCACCGATCGTTTTCACTTTGATACACATCGTCGCATCCTGATATTTAAAAGTTACAAATGTGAGAGGATTCAAAAGGCTATGGTTAATTTTTTTTTTTTTTTACTAGATTTTTATCATTTTAATTGTTGTCGTCGTTTTGCGTCTTTTAAAATAGTTACAATTAGGGAAGGTTTTAGGTTACAATCAAATTTAATTTGCAACGTTACTTTGCAATTACAGCTAATTAAATCTAGGCTAATACAATACCAAAGAAATTAGCCAAAAAAACAAAACAACAACAAAAAAGCAGGAATTTATCCTTACATTTCTAAAAGGTTATAGCTTCGTGTCCATTTTCTGTAATGAATTTTTGAGAGAGCAGGCCTCGAAGTAAATGAACCAATCAGAACTCTCTATATTAGTAAATATTAATAATTAATTACTGTCTCAAAATGCTGTAGTTTACACTTAATTATTCAGAGATAAAAAGCAATATTTCTGAAACATTTAGCATTGCTGTCCAGCTGAATCAGCAGACACCGTGTCCACGCTAAAAAAAAAAAGTATATATAATAAAAATGCATAGAAATATTTAACCAATACCTTAAAAGCTCAGGCGGGACTGTTTTTACGTTGAGTCGTCATTTTATTAAAGAAATTGACTCCAACAGCAAGAGAAACTGAGCTAAAAAGTCCCCTTCACCATGGTTCACTCACTTAGCAATCATGTTAGTAGCAGAATGACGCTACGACGTACAGCGAAGCCGCAGCGTACCAATAACATCCGGTTTGGAAATTTCAAATTAAAAGTGATCAAATCGCAAAAAAGAACCAGTGAGTTTGTTTTCATTTTTGATTTCCAATCTTTTTTTTTTATTTCCCCCGTGAAATTTGTCGGTCTAAATATATTTTCCGTCTATAAATATATTTCAATATGTTTATGTTGAAATATATTTTCAACAAATACATTTTCTGTCTGGAAAATACATAGAACATCAAGGGTTGTGGGGAAAAAAACAGAAAAAGATCATCTTATTTTTTTGTAATAAAGCTATTTCCCATACTGCTAAATTATTGTAACATATAATTTCTACAGAAATGTAATTTATAACATTTAATTTGATCTTTTGAACTTCAACTTGTCCCTTTAAAAGCATTTGGATTGACTTTATAGTTCTTGTATTATGACTTTTCATATCTGGAGATATTTCTAAGCAGACGAATATGAAGAAAGAAGTATGCAGTATGCAGCAAAGGTTTTCTTTTTGTTTTTTTCCCCCTTGGTACCTCAGGAAAGAAACATACATTGCATTAAAGAATGGGAGAAGATAGTTCAGTTTAAGCAAGAAAAAATAAATGTGTGTGAAAAACAGGGAGAATAAGACATGTAGGGCAGCAGAGATTAATAAGGAATTGCAGACAGAGAGTGGATTGACATGAATTTTGTGACAAACTGATAGCTGATCAACGCTGTGTTTTATTTTGTTCACATTACCAATGCGCTTTCCGGTACAGATCGTGTTTATTTGTCGTGTGTTTGACTCGTTTGTTAGTCAGTTGTGAATCAGCTGACCAGTACACACAAGCACTTCCGTTGTAGTTGTACTGGAACTTGTGGGGAAAACAATGTAACTTTTTTCACAGCATAGCTACGAATCCAAGCCAAGAACTACTCACGAATAAAATATGTCCTCAAAAACTAGCATGCGATAAATATATTTCCTTTATTTTCTCACAACGGTGACGTCATAAAGTTTGTCCCGGTGTCGCAGGCAAAAGCAAAAGATCGAGCATAATTGACAACCATAAAAGCACACACGAATACGGTAACCTCTGCATCACAGTATGTCTAGAATCATCAATCCTCGTGTACTGTAATATTTGTGTGTAATTACTGTACCAGATAAGTAAAGAAGTGGTTCTAAAAATTAGCATTTAGAGGTTTTGAAATCGATCTGTGATTGATGCGTTAGGTCTGACTCAGAAACAGCGGGTCGAGGAAAAAAAAACACAAGTTAGCAGCTCTACGCCGCATTTCAGAGGTAAGAACACAGACTGACACGTCGTAAAAGTACTATAGCGAGATATGAATGTTGTCTGAGGCTTTAAAATACATAATTATATGTTTCTGTTGTTTCTAATAAGCTCATTTAAACTGAACACGGCCACGTGCGTGTAGAAGCACAGACGGCTCCGTAAGGGTGCACTCGATTTATAGTACTCCATACATTTGCGCGAGCGGAGTTTAACGGGCCTTTGGTTGTTTAAAGCAAGGAAAAGGTCAAACTCCACACGTACTGTGTCCCATGAAACAAAACAAGCCCCCCTCCCCCATACCATGGCGACTGAAATCATGTACAGGGATGTACATAAAAAATAAATATATCATAGCAGGAAAAGCCTGAACTGTGTAGCCCGAAACTAAAGCATGAAACGCTCAGTGGAGGAATAGTTTCCACAGACAGGATTCAGCATGTGAAGCAAACGCGTGTGGTTTATGTTGTGTGTTTATTATATTAAAAGCCACAATAGGGCTCCTAAAACAAGTTAGTGATACCTTAACTGCAAAATAAAGTCATTTGAAATGACTCCAGGCAATTTAGAAAATTGCTTACAATAAGTATTCAGACCCCTTGAATGTTTTCTAACTTGCCCATAGCACAGCATCAACAGGCTTCACAGTACAACCTAAACTTCATTGTGTGTTTTGGGGATTTTAAACCAACACAGAGTATTTAATTCTTATTAAATGAATAATAAATGATTTTGACCTTCTTTTTTTTTTTTGGGCCAAAAAGTTATCTGAATAGTGTGGCATGTTTTTGTAATGTCCTGTCAGTTTAATGGGGTGGCCATTTTTCTGTCAGTTTGCCATAGCTTTCCATTTTTTTTAAACAATGGATTGAACAGTGCTCTATTTTTGTGTTTCTTAGCTTTAGGTGTTAGAACATTAACGTTACCCACCTGTGGAAGCCATGCTGATCTCACCGAGTCGTTGTCTTTGGACTGTGAGTAAATAAAGATTCCTGTGTTGCTGTGCTGCAGGATCCAGCACCGTCTCTGGCTGCTGGTCATGGGTTTGACCAAACAGTACCTGCGCTACGCCGCCAGCGCCGTGTTTGGCGTCATCGGCAGCCAGCGGGCCAACATCGCCTACGTCACGCTTCGTGGCGGGGAAAAGGGCCGCTACGTTGCCGTGGCCGCGTGCGAACACGTCTTCATCTGGGACGTCCGAAAAGGAGAGAAGGTGAGACTTCTGGGCGGTGGCTCGGATTTGACAAATTGTCCGCAGCCGACTCAGACAGAATTTGCCGTCTTTCTTGTCCAGGTCCTGATCCTGCAGGGCCAGAAGCACGAGGTGAGCTTCCTCTGCCCGTCTCCAGACGGCGTTCACGTTGCCGTGGGTTACGAGGACGGCATGGTGCGGATCTTCAACCTGCTGAGCGGGGAGAGCAACATTTCCTTCAACGGACACAAGTCCGGTGTCACGGCGATGAACTACGACGCTCTGGGCGCGCGACTCGTCACCGGCTCCAAGGTAACATTGACACGATTAACACCAGAAAGCTGCAGTGGAGTCACACTTGACACTTTTTGTCACATTTTGTCAAATTTCATGGTAATTTAACATGACGGGTCATCACAAAGACTGGGCGGAGGTGCCTACAATGACTTGTTTTTATTTGATCTAGTGATGTTTGCATGTAATTTTTTTTTTTTTTTGCACTGTCACGGCAAAAAATAAAGGCCGACACACCTTCAGAATGAAGTTTCTTCTTTAATTTATGCTAAATCAATGTCAAGCGTATGATATATAAATATATATGTATAAATATGTCCTAGGCCTGTGACGCTAGCAAATGTTGCTGGACGATAAATTGTCCCAAAAGTTCTTGCGATAATATTGTTGTTTTGAGACCATTTTCAAGTCATATAATGGTAATAATGGTATTATAATGCAAGGACACATTCTCAAAGATCAATAAATATTACATTTGTAATGAACATTTAACTCTGGAACTGGAAGACATTTGAAATATCCAAAATAAATAAACAAAACAACAGAAACAACAAGTGAAATGAATGATGAAGTCTCTGTAATAATCATAAGCAGCTTGAAATTCACATACATCTCATGAAATGTTAAAATTCACTTTCTTTTGAAAAGCCAGTACTGCCACCTCCTGCCTGTGAAGCGAGCTACTGTGCGCTGCGCTGCTTTCGGGAGTGAAGCAAAACTGGATAGGTTAGTCAAAAGTAGAGGAAGCGAAAAGGCAAAAGAAAGATACATAAGGAAGGTTAAGGTGAATATATTTTTAGTTCAGGCCTATTAAAACGACCTTAATGTTAATGCATGTTGCATTTGAACAACAGTAACTTAGGTAATTACTAAATGAATGAAATTCTTTTGTAATATTTCAGATATGTTTTGAAAGCTCCCTGATTATGGTATTCAATCAGCAGCCCTCTCCCCCTCTAGTCAAAGAAAATAAATGTAAGAATCTTCTGCTAGATTTGAAATGCTGTTCACAGAAGTCGGTGTTCAGAGCTGTATCGTTATACTTCCACGTCACAGGCACTTTGTGTTGGTCTGTCCAATAAAGTCCTAATGAAACACAGTAAGGTCTGTGGTTGTAACCTGACGACATGTGAAGACGTTCAAGAAGAGCGAAGACTTTCTCAAGTCACAGCAACCGCTTTCGTCTCGCTTGCGCTTCAAGGTCGAATTCTGGTTCTCGCTGATTGGTTGCAGCTTTTCTCTCTGCTTCCCGTTTGCCTCTTCAGGACACAGATGTGATTGTGTGGGACATCATCAACGAGTGTGGACTGTACCGGCTGAGGGGACATAAGGACTTCATCACGCAGGCCTTGTTCCTTAAAGATAAGAACCTCCTGGTGTCAAGGTAACGGCCATTAGCTGCTGCTGCAGGTGGAACAAAATGTCTCCCATTGGTCAATCTGAGCTTAAACAACTGTTGGAGTTTGTTCTGTAAACGTATAAAAGTCTTATTGACTTTGTCCAGTTAGAATTACAGTTATCAAAAATTTAATCCATATTAAAAGAAATGGATTCTTTAGAATAGAATAGAAAAAAGAAATAAATGTTATTCTCCCTCAGGGGTGATATGGTAACTGTTTTATTTTATCATGATTACGATAGAAGTGATGATAGAGAAATGTACTCTTTGCTTCGTTACAGACTTGTTTTGGTAACTGTATTCAATCCAAGGTTTCCCCAGTGTATTATAAGCCTGGCAGGCCACCAGGCTTTACTTGTGACCCACCACGCTAAGCATTGTTTATCTCTGGGGGGTTTTATGTTTGCCTTTTTTAAGATCTTCTAGCTGCTGTTTGGGTTTTGTTAATGTCTTCCAATAACACATTTACAAATAATTAGTCATATTTTCAAATTTTCTGTCAATTTTCAAAATCTTAAGTAGTTTCTAAAGCATCGTTGGTTGAAATGTATCAATTTCTAATGATAAAATCAAAACTCTTATAAGGAATTTTTCACAATAATGATAAATACTAAGATAAGTACCCACCCCTGCTGTGCAGTTATTAAAAACAGAATGCACAGATTCAAAGAAATGTGTAACAGAGTCAAGTGATTTTAAAAAGTAAACGTACAACATGTGGACAAAGAATTTCCACTTGAGTCAGATACAAACTGAGCTTTTTTCAAACACGGATGCTGGATTTGACTTCTGTCAGGGTTTCACTTCCCAGTGAAATGAGTTGTAATGATGTTAGAAAAAGTGCGACAGTCTTTGTAAAACTGTGTTTCCGTGTGACCTGTGCTGCCGTCCAGCTCCAAGGACAGCTTTGTGAAGTGGTGGGATCTGGACACGCAGCACTGCTTTAAGACCATGGTGGGCCATCGCAGCGAGGTGAGCGCTTCTTCTTCTGCCTCCAGTATTTCAACTTAAACGTTTCACAGTATAGTAAAATTAATATAACTTGCATTTTACAAGAGACACAAGAAAAGATTGTGTTAACAGAAATTAGTCGGCGGTAAATTTCCGTTACTTTCTTCGTAGTCGGAAGTTTACTTATACTGAACTTTAAACAATTTGCCAAAGCCAGGGTAGCTTCTAGTAGATTAATTCACAATATTCAACTTAAATGGCGGCAGCACCTTAAACACTTCCATTGTGTGACATCAGGGAAAAAGCAGCCCAGATATCAGGACGAGAAATCTGGATCGTCTTTGGCAACAATTTCCAGATGCGTGAAAATTCCAGTGTTCACGTCTTGAATTGTAATTTAAGCATGAATAACGTGTGAATGTCACGCCGTCATGCCGTGGTATGAAATGTGCAAATTGACCCTAAAATACATTGAGAAGATATTAGTTGAGGCTGGTGAGAGATTATCCACAGTGAAATTGTTGGTGTACAGTCACAGACTGGAAAGCCGCTCTGAGGGGAAGAAGCCATTAGTACAAAACCAGCTGAAAAACTGAATTGTGTTTTGGAAATGCGCACACAAAGCACAGAACTTAAATTTAGCCTTAACAACCATTTCAGTGGAGGAAAGAAACTAGCAAGTCTGCTTCATCCTAAGTGTGAAGTATGGAGGGTGGCAGCTTCGTTGTGTTAGCTGCAGAAAGCAGACGGCATCATGAGGAAAGAACGTCATTTGGAGATATTGTAGCAGCATCATAAGACATCAGAGCTGAACTGAAGGCTTGGACACAAATGGGTCAAACTGCTGGGAGAAGTTCAAAGGCAATGCAGCCAAAATACTCAAGAAATTCATGTAAGCGTCTGAATGAAGGCACCAATTACCGTTAACCAATCCTAGCTGGATCTAGTTGGTGAGGCTCTGCTGTGTTATCCCTGAACACTGAGTGAGTGTAACGGTGTGGACTTCCTCTCAGGTGTGGGGAATGGTTCTGTTGGACCGGGACAACAGGCTGCTGACGGGGTCGGCCGACAGCGAGCTCCGTGCCTGGGACATCCGCCGCCTGGAGGAGGTGAGGTTTTATCCCCTAGAAACAGATACGAACGCAGCCTTCCACCCGCTGAATGTTTGACTGATGAGAAGGAAAAACAGCACTCTGGATCTTTTCTCAGAGCCTCTGCAGCTGTGACATGTTGTGGACCCGTCTTTTCTCTGAAGATGCCACGTTTTAGGCCATATTTGCTTTCGCCCGCCAGCTTTCCCGCATCGGCGCATAAGCGAAAACCAACAGAGCGCCGTTTAACAGCCCATTAGCCTCGTTCCTCATCCGCTCATTCCGTCTCTTTATGTCCCGCTTAGGGAAAGGCTGAGGGTGAGCCCAGAGTGAAGAAGGGGAAAACTCTGCTGGAAGATGATGAGGATGATGATGGTAAAGAAGAAGAGGAGGAGGCGGAGAGCGTGGAAGAGGTACGGAGGTCGTTTTGAGTCGATTTGTCCCAGGAAATCCTTGTCAAATACATTGAAGTTTGTGTTTGGAACCCGACAAAAGGAAGAAAATATTCACATATTTACACTCTAATTTGTTCTTAATGTGAAAAAAAAAACATGCACCGATCCAATATTAATATCCGTATCGGTTCATATGTTGGTATTGGTCACAATGTGCCCGATCCATAAGGGCAGATCTACTCATTCTAATTCTACGTTTTGTGCTCTGAGCGATGTCATGTTTTATTATTATTATTTATTCGGTTTATTTTTTTACATGTCAACCTATTGTTTTTGTCCGTTTCCTTATTATTTATTTTGCATTGCATTGTTATAATTTCTCTGCTTGAACAAATGAAAGATTTGTTTTTACATGTTTGACCCGGTTTGTGAAGCTATGTAAGCATGCTGTACGGATGCAGTTACCACGTAAATTTGTAATTCAGTCCATTTATGTCTGCGTAAAAAAAAATAAGAAAGAAAGAAATGATGTTTTAAGTCACTTCAGCTCTGTTATTCTGTATCAGATCCATATTGGAAGTGAAAATACTGGATTCCTAGTTAAATATGTAAAAGCGTGTCCATCTGACGGTATTACATGTTAGATACCTAAATGTTCCTGTGGTTTAAAAACAGGAAGTCGTTGTTTGTAATTGTGCCGTCTTGCTCCGGTTTCCTCTTCAGCGCATCCTGAGCTGTAAGAAGGCCGGCTCCATCCTGAGAGAAGCCAGAGATCGGGTCGTTTCGCTGACAGCAGACTCCAAGGCCAGAGTCATCGCCTGCCATGTGAGTAAAGGATTCTCTGGACGCTCCTTCCATCTTTAAAGTGTCTGTAAGCTGTTTGCTTTGATCCTAATGGACTCATTATGTTCTTTTCTTCTTTTTAACTATTTGATCTTCTGTTCTCTGATTTTAATAAAATGCTTTGGCGGGAAATATCAGAGGAAGCTGTGATGCTGTTACCCTATTCTTAATGATGTCTTTATAAAAGACGTTCTTAACAATGTCTTTTATGTGATTTTACATGATGTTATTTGATTTCAATAACATCCCCGTCTGGAAAAGTGTGAAAAAAGGCTTGGAAAAAGATTTCTATGTCCATGCAGACTTTTCCCCTACATCCCTTCTTTCATTTGTCGCTTCTTTTCATCGTGTCTCTCATTCCTTTCTACTTTATCTGTCTTTTGTTTGTTACTCCCCTTCATTGAGCCCATCTGTCTTTCCTTACCGCTATCCTTCCTTTTATTTTGTCCTCTGTCCCTTCCTTGTGTCCTTCCTCTTTTAAATATTTTTTGTTGCCTTCCATCCTCCCTTTCTTCTCTCCATCTCCTCATATCCTTCCTCCCTCGTCCTTTTGCCTGCTGTCGATGTATTTACCATTACTCTATACTGTTTTATTTATTTATTAGAATGTACGGAGTGGTAGCTCTGGAAAGTTGAGTCTGGAGAAGTCTGAGATTTTAAGCTGTAAAATGTTTAGGCAAACGGCCCGTTGGTGTGTTTACGGTTTCATCGTCCTGTGTTGACGATGACCAACGTGTCTCTCCCTTCTGGACCAGGGAAACGATGCGGTACTGGAAGTGTTCACGGTGCTGTCTGAGGAGGAAGTGCAGAGAAAAATGAACAAGAAGCTGAAGAAAGCCAAGAAGAAAGCAGCCAAGTGAGCTCCAATCAGACATGCTGCTGTGACTCGTTCCTTTGAACGGCTGACATGTAAATATGTGGAAGTTTAACGTCAGAAGACTGGAACTCAGATGATGCTGATGGATTAATTTTAGACTTTAACATTATGTCTAAGGTATAGTTTAGGTTGCAGCTCTCCTCCCGCTTTGTCTCTTCACGGACAAGCAGGGATAGATAATGGATAGATTTAAATACACTGGGGGAAACACTGAATATAATAATAACAATAATAATAAAACAAAATAATGGATAGATTTAAATAAATAAGTGTCCGGCCAAAAAGGAGTTCCAGACTTGTGCAGCTTTTACGATAAATGCAGGCTAACCCAAATAATTTTTCAGTGAGCATCAACAATGTGTATAAATTACAGTAACAAGGTACAAATGTGAATGCTACAATTAAAACATACAGGTGGAATCTGGAGGGGTAAACAACAGGGATGTGAGGATGGATCCCTGAGGAACACCTGTACAACTTCATAGCAGATAATCCACACATTTCTGCATAGACAAACCCATTGATGTGACGGACAGTCCTGGGCTGACCTGTCTAAAGTATTAAAAAGACAGGATGATTTAGATACAGAGCTTGGTATTTTATTGTGGGAAAACTAGATACTTTGTCTTGTGACCTCTTTACTGCATTATCTTACCTTCTATTATACAGTTTAACCAAAATAACACTTATGTACAAGTAGTTAAAGGGTTTATTATTAAAGTTGTGTACTTTGTTCTACTTTCACTGATCTTTCATCTTTTTATTTGCTTAAAAGCTGCTGTCAGTTTCTGTGAGTTTGGTGGTTTGGATGTGATATCTGAGATCAGATGCTGATTGTCGGTGTGCTGCTGCCCCCTGCTGCAGAACGCAGGAAGATGCAGGCGATCAGACAGCAGAGCCGGTGGTGGAGAGAACGCTGAAGGACGAGATTATTAGACTGACGAACATCAAGGCTTCTGCAAAGATCAGGTGAGACACAAAGAGAGGAAATGATGTCGATCACAGTGTTTAGACCGGATTTACACGTTTATTGCTACGGTTACTTCCGTGTTTTCTCCTCAGGTGGGTGGATGTCCTGTCGTGTGCCGGCGGAGAGCTGAAGGTGGCGCTGCTGCTTCAGAACAACACCGTCGAGACTTACAGCCTGAAGACTTCCGACAAGAACCCAGCGGCCAATAAGACGGCCCGGCTCACGCTGGGCGGTCACCGCACCGACGTCCGCACGCTGGCCTTCAGCTCCGACAACCTGGCCGTCCTGTCGGCCTCCGGAGACACGGTCAAAGTCTGGAACAGGTGACGGTTCCGACTGGAAAGCAGAACCCGGGAACTAGTTCTCATTTCTATGGATCAGTCTTCTAACTGGAGGAGGACTCTGATTAACGTCTAATTGTAGTAATCTATTATTGCCAACTACTTGCCAACTTTTAAAAATTGTATAAATTGTCAGAATAATCAATTAATCAAATTAAAGAAAAAAGTTACATCGATTAATCGTCAGAATAGTTGACTAATCGGATAAGAAACGTTAGCACGTTATTCAGATTGTTCATTTAGCACCGTTAGCTTTTTTTTGATGCACTGATATGAAAACTTGGGCAGATATTGATATTTAATATTAATATTGTTATTACAGCTGATAACGATATTCACCAATATTATATTATATGTATATATTACAAATATTTCTCTAGTGTTTCAAAACCTTTGAAATAAAAAGACCAGAATCAGACGGCAACAAGATGAACAAAATCTCAGTTGTTCATATCGGCCCAGTTTGATTTATTGAATATGTTAAAAAATGACTAATATCAGCTGATACCGACGTCATTGACGATATATCTTGCATCCCTACCTTTTTTATATTAGAAATACATTAAAAGAGGAGTTTCTTTCAAGCAAATGGACTTTTTCTGAGTCTGTATACTCAAGTGATTAATCGATTACTAAATTAGTTGACGATTATTTCACTAATCGATTGATCACGATTAGTCCAATTAATCGTTTCTGCCCTAAACTGGAGGTTCTTGTCACAGGTCAACTCTGCAGGTGATTCGCACCATGGCGTGTGAATACGCGCTCTGCTCGCTCTTTGTGCCCGGAGACAGACAGATAATCCTGGGAACGAAGGTATTTGAACTCCATGTGGGTCGTGGCCAGCGTCAACGCCTCCCCAAAGTTCGTCCCTTTCCTTCAACTCTGCGATTCTGTTCCTCTCACGTCAGAATGGGAAGCTGCAGATCTTTGAGCTGGCCTCAGGAAGCCTTCTGGAAACTGTGGACGCCCACAGTGGAGCTGTGTGGTCACTGTGCCTGGCACCGGATCAGGTAAACCGGACCGCCGCGAGAACTCTGCTTCGGGCGCCACCGTATGAGTCCGGATTACTTGATAGTAAATTACTGTAATTTGTTTTTTTCTGTGTGTCTTGCAGAGGGGAATTATCTCCGGAAGTGCTGATAAGACGGTAAAGTTCTGGGAGTTTGAGCTCGTCAAAGACAAAGGAACGGACCAGAAGTGAGTTCCATGTTGAATAACAACATACACTTTGCATAAAACAATTTAAGGGACTTGGGTGATATTATGTTTCATTTTATTTTTCTTTTTGTTTTAAGGATGCACTTCACCAGGTCACTTCTGCACATGCCTCGGTTTCCAATAGTTACTCCATTATTGCTGATTTTTTTATTCTTTTTTTTTTTTTTTTTTTTTGGTAAAAAAAAATAAATTGGGTTCGGCCAAACTTGGAATCAGCAGATTAGGTTCTTTCTTTTATAAATTGGTGCATAAAATCCAAACTTTACAGACTAGCAAACTGAGGTATTGACCTACAAAATAACCAATTAGATACAAGAACAAACAACAATAAAATAAAGCTGTACAAATTAAAATGGATACATTTAAGACAAAGACAGAACACATCCTAGCCCACTAAACATTTGTGGGTTAGGATAGTTTTTTGACTTTTAATCTTGGATTGATTTAATTTGTCATTTCTTTCTGATATTCCTTGTTTATTCCAGGGTCTCCTTCCCACCGAGAAAGTGGGAAAGAGAGAAGAAAAACATGTCAGAACAAAGAATAAATAAGTAGCTGAATTAAAGTTAACTAGAGAAGATGTTTTTGATCTTATTAATAGGCTTTTGCACCAGTTGCAGTTTTTCGGCTGATGCGACTTTTAAAGACGGCGATTATTCTGTAATTCTTTGCCAGGCGGCTGACGGTGAAACACACTCGCACGCTGCAGCTGGAGGAAGACGTTCTGTGTGTGAAGTTTTCTCCTGATGACAGACTGCTGGCCGTCTCTTTGTTGGACTGCACCGTCAAGGTCTTCTACACAGACACCCTGAAGGTAGGCCTCTCTTATTCATAAGAGATCACATCAACGAGCGTTTGATACGCCAGAAACGAGGAAATTGTGTTTACCAACCAAACCGCCTGTTGTCCTTGTTTCTCTTTCAGTTCTTCTTGTCTCTGTATGGACACAAGCTGCCTGTCCTTTGTTTGGACATCACACATGTGAGTGAGTGAGGCTGCAGAAGCTCTGTGAATGTGAAAGCAATCTGTTTTTGTTGCGTTTTTTATTTTTATTTTTATGGATATGGTGATTATATCCAACCTGCAGTAGAGAAGTAGTAAGTAATGTTTCTTGATAAACATCAACGCTAATGCAGCTTAGTAAAACTCTCTATTGTCAATAAACAGCTCAGTTACAGTAGGTCTGTCATGATAACAAACTTTGCTGGGTGATAAATTATTCCAGTAATTAATGCGCTAAACGATAATATTGTTATAAGACCATTTTCAGGTAATATATCAATAATGGCAATAATCGATAAAACAAGTGCCGCCTCCTGAAAGACCAATAAACTTGAATTTTGTGATGAACACTTACCACTGGAACGATGACAAATATTAAATATCCAAAATAAAACACAAAGAAAAACAAGAAATAAAACGGAAATGGAGAACACACACAACCAGAACCATAAATAAAATGGATTATGACGTCTCTGTAAACCAAATTACCCTTTAAAAATATTAATAATCTGGGTGGAAATGATCGAGCTCATTTTAATTTATCATCCAGTTAATTGGTTGAGTGCTTTTTGCCACAGGCTTAACCTCGGGTCAGAGGGTGGCGCCATACACACAGCAAGTAAAGAAAACAACAACAACTAGATGTTGAGTTAAAGATCTGACAGAATAAAAATCCAAAGGAAATAAAACTTAAAATCCCAAATCACTCCAGATGGTAAAAATTCTGGCAAACTTTTAGCCAATCATCGAAGGGCTTTTAGCGCAAGAACATTACTAACGTTAACTCCAGTTTGATCTGTTCCTGCTTTCGTTGCTGGACCCTTGACTCTGCTTTCTTTAACTAGGACAGCGCTCTGATCGCCACCGGCTCTGCAGACAGGAACGTAAAGATCTGGGGTTTGGATTTCGGCGACTGTCACAGATCTTTGTTCGCTCATGACGACAGGTACGGACCGACACACGCAGTAGGAAACCAAGCACAAGTTCACTGGAACAGCAGCGCTCTTCCTTCTCGATCGTCTCGTTTTTTCCTCGCCTTTAATCGAAGCGTTGCAGATTTCAAAGATTTGCTCATCTCCGTGTCCTCTCTGCTCTCCCCAGTGTCATGTTTCTCCAGTTCGTCCCCAAGACTCATTTGTTCTTCACTGCCGGGAAGGACAAGAAGATCAAGCAGTGGGACGCTGACAAGTTTGAGCACATCCAGACCCTGGAGGTGACTCTGTCCTCCGAAGCGGCGGCTCCGCTTAACGGCCCCGACTCTGACCTGCTCCGTTTGGGTTTCAGGGTCACCATCGTGAGGTCTGGTGTCTGGCCATCAGCCCCAACGGAGATCACCTGGTGTCTTCGTCTCACGACAAGTCCCTGCGTCTGTGGGAGCGGACCAGGGAGCCCATCATCCTGGAGGAGGAGCGGGAGACGGTGAGCTGGGAGCGCCGATGGGGCCTGCCCGGCATTCAGCGTCTCTGCGTCTGTATTTACTCTGTTTGCGTTTACAGGAGAGAGAAGCTGAATTTGAAGAGAGCTTGGCCAAAGGAAATGCACCTGTGGTGAGCGCCACCGTTTTTAAGTTTCCAAACTTGATTGTTTTTTTTTCATCTCCCCTTAGCTAAAATAACATTATATTGCTATTCATCAACTTACAATTAATTGACAATTAATGGTTTATTAGACTAAAACTAGTTCCAATTCATTAACTAACAACTTAGACATGTTCTTAGCGTTGTAGTTTAGCTGCCATCCAGAAGAGGGCGCCAATGGTCATCCTTCAGTGGAGCCAGTTGATAAGAAATAAAGATGGCGGGGCCATACCAGAACAGGAAAGACAAATGGTCCAAACAGAGTCCAGTATGGAAGCAAAATGCACTTTATGCGGTTTTGTTTTGAAATATAAACACTCAACGAGCTCCTGAAGAAGGTTCTGTCTGTTATGGACAATAAACAGCATCCTCTCCACCACATAGTGGACAGACAGCGGAGCACCTTCTCACATAGGCTGCTCCAGCTCCGCTGTTGTAGGGACAGATACAGGAAATCCTTCCTGCCACATGCCATCTCACTGTACAATAAAAGCTAAATCATTGTTCTGCACTAATCAGTCCAATTTTGCGCAACTGCACTGTGGCACACTTGCTGTACATATATTTACATATACATATCTGCATTTTTTTGAATCTTTGCAAGGACTGCTCTTAAGTTGTTTTTTATATTAACAGCATTTTCTACTACTCAGTGGTAGTTGTTATTGTGTCTTGTCTCTATGCTGTAACTGCAAAGTAATTTCCCTGCTGGGATGAATAAAGTACTTCTATTCTATTCTATTAAGTTATCAACTTAGTAGCTCTGATTCAGCCAAACTGCTGCATGACAGAGCAGCATCAGCTTTTTATGAAAAATTTAGCCCTGTATGTTATGAAAAGACGGCCGGCCCTCTTGAAAAAACAGAAAACTCAGGGGGGTTTTATCAATAAATTGTTTGTCAATCGATAAGATAAATCAACATTAGATTAACTCAGTCGATAACTTGCATCTCTAGTTTTAGCTCAAACAGCTAAAAATCCGGGTATAGTTAATTTAATATTAACCATAAGTAAAACAGTTTCTCTTTTCCTGATGTTCAGTGTAATCTTGCTCTCTGCCGAATGCTAATCAGGGCTGTAGTACCGATTTCCTCTCAAGTCAGCCTTTTCAAACGGCCTTTTCATAAAGAAAGGCCGTTTGTTGCTGTCTGAGGGCAGCGAGCCGTGGATTAACGCCGCTCCGTCTGCAGGTACCAGGAGAGACGGAGGGCGAGGCGGCACCAGCTGGGAAGAAGAGCATCGAGACGGTGAAAGCTGTAAGTCGCCTTCTGCTCCGTTAGCATCTCTAAATCTAAACGGGGACGGTAACCGGGGACCACTTGCCTACAGGCGGAGCGAATCATGGAGGCTCTGGAGCTTTACCGAGAAGAAACCAGGAAGTCGGAGGAGCACAAGTATTTCTGCGAGAAGGCTGGGAAAGAGGTAAGAACTTGTTTCCTCCTTTTTGTGTCAGATGCTCACATATCCTGTTCCAGAACAGCTGAGCCAAGTTGTGACCGATACTAAAAACATCTGACTGGCTCGTTTTTCAGTTGCCTCCTCCGGAAGCCAACCCTATCCTCGTTGCCTTTGGAAACGTTACTGTAAGTAAATTTCTAAATGCAAAAGGAAGAACAATGAATTTATGCAGATAGTAACCTTGATGTCTCACTCTTTCCTCTCTTGCAGCCGTCCCGCTACGTTTTAGATGTCATAAGAAAAGTCAGATCCAGGTAAAACAAAATAAAAATAAATGAACAGAACCATTCCTCTCGTTTATTTACACTATTACTATCAGTTTTTCCTCTGTGGTGATCACCAGTGAGCTGGAGATTTCTCTGCTGGTGCTGCCGTTTCCTTACGTCCCTGAGCTGCTGAAGCTTTTCAACACCTACATCCAGCAGGGCCTGGAGGTGGAGCTCGTCTGCCGCTGCCTGTTCTTCCTTCTCAAGTGAGACCGAGCCGTTTGACCGAGAAAACAACAAATGTGTCAATTTACGGTGGATTTGTGTGACATTTCACTACCTTGCTGATTTCACATGTAGTCTAATTTTGAGTAATCTTCTTGTTTTGTTGTAATTACTAACTTTATCTACCCAGCAGATGCAGTAACTTGTAGACATGTTTGCCTCCAGCTTTTGAGACATTCTTGGAATCACTTTAAGCAGATAGTAACCTTCATTACAGGCTTTCTGAAGGTCGTTAAGTCTTTCTTTAATTATTTATTTATTTTTAGGCATCCAAGGACAAAACAGAGTAATACAAAAAAAATGTATGTTCCTAAGACATGGTCTTTTAACTTAACTTTTTCTTAAGTTAACTGTTTTTTTTGTGAAATTGAGGAAGTTATTTTGAATTTTTGCCGTTTCCATCAACCTTTTCAAATGTGAGTCTTTGAAATGCACTTTAAAAAAAACCAGAAAACACTTCTACAGAGACAAAATCTTTTTATATTTCAATCAAATCCACGTATTGCCCCAATATTGCTATATTCCACATTTTTCATATCAACATTTCTGAATTTTCGTTTTAATTGCAATTGCAGCTACAGTTGATTGTTTGCTTTCAGGATCCATTTTGGTCAGATCACCAGTAACCAGATGTTGGTGTCCATCATCGACGAGCTGAAGACCAATACGCTCTCCAAAGTCTGCCAAATCAGAGTACGTCATCATCTGCGTAGAGACGCATCCTGTGGCTTTAAAGCTACATGGTTTGGTTTTTTTTACCTCCCTGTTTTCCTTTGGTTTCATGAAATTACCTTTAATTTAACTTTAAGATATTTTGTTAAAATTGTAAGACATGAAAAGTGATCACAGCCCAATCTTTTACTTGTATTTATCATACATCTTAGTCCTTTACATCAAGTGCAGCAACAGACATTACAGAGACTATTTTAGCACTTAATTGTGAATAATTTAGATTGAAATTAATCAAGAAACAACGTACCTTTAACGGCACAAAGACTTTACGCTTTGTCTTTTATGTCTTCTAAAGACATAAAAGAGTTTTATGTCTTTAGAGTTTTACCTCTCTATGTCTAAAAAGGTCAAACTTTAACAGGCCTTCCAGAAGGAATTTGATTTTTAATGGGTAATGACCAGTTTCCAGAATTTAAAATCAGTCATTGAAGTCTGAATTTAAAGTTTTCAGCTTTTCTAACTCCAAAAAAGAACCTTGAAGTTGAAGGCAGATTATGATTTTACAACTACAATATAATTCAACATATCGTCTGCATAGAGAGCAGGTCGATTGGTTTTGATCGGCACCAAAACCAATCGTTTTTTTTCTCTCTGCAACATGTTTGATTTTCTAATCCTGTTGCTTCAGGATGTGCTGGGCTTTAACAGCGCCGCCCTCCAGTTCCTCCAACGGGAGATCGAGAGCAAAGAGGATGTGATGTTCTTCGCCGATGCCACAGGCCAACTGGAGGGGAAGAAGAAGAAAAGGAGGAAGAGGGAGCGCGCTGTTCTGACCATCGCTTAAATTTATAAAGAACATTTTTGGTGTTTCGATACAAATTTCCTCCCCGCTTTAATTCCGACCCGGACCAGGTGGATTACTTTTATATGTCGTGAAACCCCGACAGGATGTAACTCAGTGGTAAGCGGTGACATGCTTTATTCCCCAAATAAACAGAGTCTGAAGTTTTCTCACACAGCTTCATTTGTAACAAATAAATCCTGTGTGGCTGAGCGAGCCATCCGTGTGCATACTGCAGCCGCTATAAAACGCAGTAATGTGCGGTCAGGTTTTTCATAGATTCATGTCACGTTTAAAGCCGCGCTGCGTCCGTGATCACCACGCACAGAGGACACGTTTGATTTAGGCTGGTTCCGCTTCACAAGCCTAAAGGGAGGCGTTCAGGTCCCGAGCCAAGAGACGGTCTGGGATGTGGCGGCAGTTTGGGAAGCCGTCGACGTTCCTGTCCTGACGTTCCTGGTAGTTCCCACCCTGTCCTGGGGAGGGAGACTGTGGATTTATGACAGTGAGGCCTGCTGGAGGTGCTGAACAGAAATGTTCCTGCAAAGCCCAACGGCTGACCTTCAACAAGGATTCAGGTGCCACATCATAAACTTCATCCTCCGCCGTGTGTTTAATTCTTGACCGCGGGGCATTTGAACGAACAATGAAATGGAGGCCTTTAAAAAAACCCGTGTTCATGTTTTAATGTCACTGCCAACAAAAAAACCAAATTAACTCTGTATTTTAAAGGGCTGTAAAACAGAAATGTGGGCAGCAGCTCTTTATTAGGCTGGATTTAATGATGAAGCTGTAAACATCACACCTAGCAAAATTAAAAATTCTTCAGGAAAACTCCCGGTCGCCCTCACTATGAGTCAGCGCACAGCTTTGGCTTATATTTGTCGTCGTAAACGAAGCTTAAAACGGCTAAATACGAGGTGAAGAGCATCGTAATGTAGGCCAACGTTTTTATTCAGGGTAACATTTAACCGAACAACACGCCACAGAGGTGACTGCATGCCGTTTATTCTCAAACGACCGGCTCTCCGGGTCAAGAGACACCTGTCACAACTCAAAGAAGGCCTTTGAGACGTTTGAGAGATTCAGTACGAATTAAACGAAGCAAATTTGAGCTACTTCATGCACCAATTCTAATGAACTCACTCTGGTTTCCTTTTTGAATGTTGCTCTTGATTATCTTTAAGCATTCAATGATTTTCTCCACTAAAATTAAAAGCACACATCTATGTCCATATGCATCGTCACGTATTTCCTTTGAATTTCCTCAAATAACTTGTTGCTGCATGTTTGAGCACAGTTCTATTAAACGGACTGTGAAGAAAAATATCAACTCTTCAAATGCAAATCAGTCTTCACTTAGTAACCACTAATGTCTACTGTCTAATTGGGCTTTTAAAAATGACTATTTAAGCACTTCAAGGGAGTTTTCTGATGGGAATGAACAGTAAATGGTCAGAGGTTTGATCTTTCAATTTTTCTTGAAGGGAAGCTCGATGTTTAGTAAACTTGGTTCGATTGGGACTAAAGTTGTGACATTTGTTCCATTTTCAACAGGCACAGTTCTCTTTCACACCGCACACTGTCAAAGAAACCAAACCCCTTGAAAGAGCAGTTCCCCTCCTCACCTGCGGTGGCGGTGAGGATAATTATGCGGTGAACCTCATGTTTCTCTCCACTAATGCAGCACTCTGAGGGTGGTCGGCACAATGATGTTTTAAATCCATCCTATGTTGTTGTTTTTTACAAGTTGGTTAACAAATGTACCCCATTATCACTATAAATTCATTCAGGTTTTCCATATCTGGGAATTATCTCTTTGCAAAATACTTTAGCCACCAGAGCATCTTTTAGTGGAGAACAACTCTATCCATTTAGAGTAGGCATCTATTATAACCAGACAATATTTTTCCCTTCACTTTGATTTAGTTCTATGAAATCCATATGAATCATTTGAAAAGGATTTTTAGGTTCTGGAAACTTTCTTCTTCTTCTTGGTCTTAAGTTTCCCTGTTTCCCTGTGGGTTATGTTTAGCACAGATCAGACATGTTCTTCAAATTTTCTTTTTGTTTTAAGTAATATAAGTTTCAGTAATCTAATTAAGTAATATAAAAGGTCAAGCCGTAATGTATTATCCCCCCTGATGATGCATTACATGCTAATGTATCACAATTTCTACTACTATAAATAGAGATTTCGATGAAACAGGTTTATTATTTTACCTGAAACATTCTACCAGTATTCAAAGCTGCCCTTTTAGTTATCCACAATCATTTTTCTACTTCAGGGCTTCACTATTGCATATCTCTAGGTATCTTTTTGTGCAAAATAGTTTGTTCCTCTATATTTAACACTTTTATTTCTGCTGCTGCTTTTTGTTATTTGATCAGTAAACCTATTTCCAGTAGAGACCTCATTGGTACCTATTGTGTGAGCTACACACTAACAAACTGCTAGGTTAGCTGGCAGTTGATTTGCTTATAGATGATCTATTAGCAAAGGGGCGTTTTGTTACTGTTTTACCTGTAAATATGGTCAAATGTATCAAGGTAAAACACCACTAGATGGCCACAGTTATCTCTTCGTGCTTAGTTAAAAATGACCATCCTGAAATTAAACCAAAATCTCAAATCCTCTCATTTAAATATACATTTATAAATGTAATAATTTATAAATTTATATTTAAATATAAATTAAATATATATCAATTAATTGATATCAATTAAAACTTCCCATATTATTTCATTACTCATCAATCATTTGTTACTTCAACAACCCACTCTAAGGAGGAAATTGTTTCCTGAATTTAGGAAACTAAAGCTACATCAAAATCCTGCGTTATGTGATGATAATAACTTCTCTACAACTTCCTATAACCTGTTTCCAAGCAAAACCCAAAGGGTTAAAAAGCCTATTTCTATGTTCCTTAGGAAAAAGGTTCATTGGATCCTTTGTGATTTTAGATTTCACAGTTTATGTTTAAGGTTACTCCACTAGCCTGAGTTTTCTCTATTGTCAGATGGAGCACAAAACAAACCCACTCCCCCCTTCATGAACCTCCTCTCACCTCTTGCAGGGGCAGGAAAAAGAGCTGATAAGGATTTCAAGAGAAACTCCTAATTCTTCTGCTGCTTCATTAGCATTTGGCTCTTGTATCATGAGATATGTTTTAGTTTTCATTTTAAAATGTGGGAGTCTTCTGTTGCTTTACTTCTAAAGTTGTAACTTTGTTATCATGCTCTAGTGTTTTGCCAGGGGGCTTCATATGGTGGTCAGTTGGACCTGGTGGGGGTCGGAGTTGCAGCACCGCTGCAGCTTCTGCCTGTTCTCCCCTGCTGAGCTGCTGCAAGCTGCTGTGAGCAGGAGTTGCAACTCCTCCCTGGTGCTTCATTGTTCTCTAGTCTAAATAAACATACTTGTTGCTTCCTCCTGCTTATTTTTATTTGCAACACTCTCTCCTGTTTTTTAAAATGTATTTCTTATTTTATTTGCAACACTCTCTTCTTTCTGTAGTTGCTTTTAATCATGTCTTATTACAGTTTAGTGTTGATTCTCTACAAGTAGCTCCTCATGCACCAGTGTCACACAAAAAGATCTTTTTCCCAATAACCAATAGTTATTTCAGGCTTAATGTTAACCATTGATAGCAAATTGTGTAAATTTAGCAAAACTTCCTTTGTTTGATCAATTTCCATTTCATTCACTTCATCTAATCTGGGATGCAATGCCTCATTATCAGACTCTGGTTCACTCAGAGCTGATTCTAATTATACTCAGGCGTTTTGTTTCTCAGGACAGTTTCTGGCCAAATGTCCTTCTTTTCCACAACACCCTGAATTATTTGATCTTAGATTTCCTCTTCTCCCTCTAAAACCTCCTTTTTATAAAATATTCCTGCTGAAGCTTTTTTTTAATGTTTACTACCTTCTCAGCATGGAGGGAAATAATTCACATACTCATCTAATGTTCCAGTTCCCAATTCTATATAAATGATTTACTCATATTAACCCATAATTTACTATCCATTTGTTCAGAAGTTTTTATTTTCACAGGGTTCTGCCTTTCAATAACCTTCCAATCTTTACACTGCAGTTCATCTTTTGATTCACACTTACTGCTGTTTTACCCATTTTGAACAATTTAGTCCAGTTCATCAACACATAGGATTTTCTAAAACTGGGATTTTTATAGCGGGGTAACAATTTTAAAAAATATCAATTGTAGTCATTCTCATTAAAATATTTCTGAAACTGAACTGAAAAAAGAAGCAAGTTTATAAACAGTGTACAGAAACAATAAACCCCAGAAAAAAACACTAAAGTAAAAGCAAAACCGTAATAAAAATAAAAAGCACAAGAAACTCAAAACAAAAAACAACAGTAACAGAAGTTGTACCATTATGGTCTGGAAAGTGACCTCTTCACGGGTCCAAGCTTCTAGTTCTTCACTCGTGAAAGTTAAACTTGACTTTCCAGACTCGACTGTCTCTCCTGAGGGAAGATAGGAGGAATCCTTTCCTATGTCAGTGGTCTGGGCAGCAGTCGGTACCTGGATCCAGCTATCAATGGTGGCCTGTGTCCCATCGGTTTGTGCTGCCTTGGTCAAAGCCAAACTTGAGTTCTCAGGCTCAACTATCTCTTTCTCCAAGGGAAGGTTGGAGGAATCCTTCCCTCGGACAGTTTCCTGGATAGCGTCTTGGATCCAGGAACCAACTGCCACCTGGCACCAATCTTCTATTGCTGTGTTTGTCAAACCAGCACTTGAATTCTCAGGCTCAATTGTTTCTTTCTCCGAGGGAAGATTGGAGGAATCCTTCCCTCGGACAGTTTCCTGGATAGCTTCATGGATCCAGGTATCAACTGCCGCGTGGCACCAATATATTGCTGCGTTCGACAAAACAGCACTTGAATTTCCAGACTCAACTAATGCTTTGTCTGAGGGAAGATTGGAGAAATTGTTCCCTATATCAGCGGTCTGAACAGCGCTCTCTTTATGGGTCCAGTCTTCTTGTGCCGTCTTCGTCCGAGCAAAAGTTGAGCCTTCGGATTCAACTTCTGGGTCCTTACCAGCCGGTGAAGGACCAAAAGGAAAAGCACAAAGATCATCGTGCTCAGAGATCCAAGCTTCCCCAGCCGGGGAAGCTTGGATCTCTGGTGAGGAAGGCTCCTCTAAAACTTCCCCGGCCGGGGAAGTTTCAAAAAGGAACGCATCGAAATGAACATTCTGGGAGAAGCAAACTTCTCCAGCCGGAGAAGCTTGCTTCTGTGGCGAGGAAGGCTCGTTAGGAACCTCCACAGTGGAAGAAGGTTCAAAAAGGGATGCATCAAAATCATCGTATGCAGACTCGGTGCTCTCGTCCTTAGAGACACTTTCATCTGAATCGCTCCCAGGAAAGATCTTGTCAAAAGCCTTCTGCATTTTGGTGCTAACCAAATATCCAAGTCCAAAACCCAGGGGAAAAAACACGCCAACTAAAATCCTGTTCATGATGAAAAGCTTTGCTAGAAACAGTGTTGAAGTTCGAAGATCTGGCTGAATATGAACTGATGATTTGAAATACAAGCCCTCATAACCTCAGAAGTTCTTTGATCCTTTGACCACATCACAGATGAGGTCATAGCTACAATGAGGTCACAGTAGTTCTGAGGCAATGTCTGCTCGTTTCTATGGAAACGCTCAGATCAGTTCCACATGACCCAAAAAATTGACCCTTTGCAACTGTGTCACTTAATCATTCGAGGAGCCATGACAGACGTTGGAAGTGAGGATGGAAGTATGGAACGGAGCGACGAATAATTTTTAAAAGTTCTTTGGAGTCGGTGGTTTTTTTATTGCTTAAAAAACTTAATAGCTATGATAGCTGTTTAGTTAAGGTTTCCAGCAAAAAGGCGTGAAAATCTGTTAAGTATTTAGCGATTTATGATGAATTAAATGCGCTGATACTTCACTAACAGCACCGAGTGGAGCGGGCCGCTCTAAGATGGCGGCTCTATGTGACGTCAGCGACAATAGGCCGGAGCGGTCCATATGCCTCTGGTTTCTTTGCCTGCTTCTTTGCTGTTTGGACATTTTCTGCTCTATTTTTCAGCTCGCAGCCGGTTCTGGTTTTAGTTCTAATAGTTCATGGAGTGAAAACAAACAAACTTAGAGTTGTTCGAGTTCTCCAGAGCCGAGCATGAACGGTGAAGAATTAGCACTTGGCTCAGTTCACTTTCAAACTACTTTGGTAGTTCTTTATAAAAAAATACATAAAAACACTATGTTGTCGGTAAAGAAACTAACAGACTGCTTCCGACAGGAAGGTGAAACCCATAATAGCCTAGTTAGCTTACCTGACTTTCCACCGTGTTTTTCTCTTCATGGCAGATTCCTCTCCTCCCCTCAGCAGGTTTTCACCTCAGCTCAAATTAAAAATGGTGCTTAATTTCCCAAAATGGCCTTATATTGTTTTATCTTAAATTTTGGGGGGAGTTTCTATCGTTAAAAAGCTCCTGTGCTGCTTCTTCGGGTCATTTAAGTTTAATCAGTTCGGCCTATTTTGAGCTTTTAGAACGAGCCGTTTTAAGACTTCTTGTTACTTTAAATGCAACTAAGCTGCCGCTAGCTACGTCCCCATCACGTTTACACTCGCATTTGAAAATGGCCGCAATCTGATGCGCAATTATACAGCTGTACAGCTTTGAAAAGCAGAAGTAGAGCCTCCTGCACAACCAACAAGAATGCAGCACGTGGTTTCTGGATTGTAAGTCAACAACCAAACACTTGTCTTTTCCAGCAGCTTTTGTACAGCGTTAAACTCAGCTGAATAAAGTCCGGTCACAATGAGACGTTTGAATTAAAAGGCAGAAATGCCTTTGGGTTTTTTCTTTTTTTTTTTGCCTTTATTGAAAATTTTAAGAAAATAGAATGACAAGACACACATCAGTAACAAAAGTTTGACATGATAAACTGCGCAGAAAAAAGGATCAATGAAAAAACAATAGTCACACAAACTAACAATGTGAGGTAAGTAAAACAGAAAATGTTGCTAAATGTGAGAGGAATTTCAAAACCTAAGATATAAACATATTAGTATAAACATTGGGCCTTTGTGTTGCAATATTTAAACACCTTCTGAAATAAAAGTATTTCACTCAAATGTTAAAAATGGAGGTGATTTTTAGAAAACAGCATTTGTGAATAAAAAAACAAAACAAACAGGTTCAATTATTACTATATATTTGGTCTTAATCACCTTGTAGAAGACCAAACTGTATCATAACAGGAATTGGTATTTATGTTGAATTTCTTTCGCAAGTCATTCATAATTTTGAAATAATTTTTTTGTAGGAGTGGAACAGAAAGATATTTGGTTCTTGTTTTCTTTAGAGACATTATAACTAATAAAGTAAAAGTCATGTTCAAATTAAATAACTTTGTGGAAACATTTAAGAGTTCATTGTTGGATCTTAAAGTGAGAATAAATGCACGTTGCAGTAAGAACAGACCACAGTTCCTCCATAATGATGATGATTATTAAAACTAGATGATGACTACTTTGTCTCAGAATCTAAGAGTGACACGATGAAAACAAGGAACAGCAAAGGACAAGATAAAGACGACCAAAGTGACCACAGAAAGTGTAATGCAGGCCCTAAAAACCTTAAATTGTGGAAACAAGGAAACAGTGGAAACAAAACAAAACATGGTCAAAGTCAACTACGTCCCCGTTGGACTGTGTTGAGACGCTTATCAAGGACACACAGTTTGTTACACACATGGAATTCTTCACTTTTACACAAAGGCCTTTGTAGAAATAGAAACTTTAGCTGACGTAACACATCGGCTGATCACTGGGCGTGACTTAGCTGACGTACGACATGAACGACTTTCCAGAAATTTTGAATGCATTTGCAAGACCAAAACAAATGAATAAATGTGCCCCTATGTATTTTGCATTTGTGACAAAGATCTGAAGCATCAGGAAACATCTTCCGAAGGCAAACAGGTGTGTAATAGGTTCAGTAGAAGATTTTAAAGTTCTGCTCATGTATAGAAACCGAGGTGCAGTTGGGGAGAAGATACTTTTTAACATCATCACCATCATCATCATCATTTTTTGGGGAAAAATGTGTCTCGTGACCTGCATATTTTTATCATTTAAAAAAATCCAGATCTTACAATATAATTGCGCTTTCACCTGATGCAGTCTGCTACACAGCTGCCATGTTGCAACACCTGGAAATCCAAGGAAAAAGTAGATGTTTAGTGTAGAAGCAATGATTGTCGTTAATGAAACTATTTCGCTAAAAATGTACAGCTCTATGATTGTTTGTAAATATGCTGCAAGTTAAGAATCTTTTTCTTGTCTTTACATTATTTTAAAAAATAAAAAGTTACACTGTTTGTATAAACTCCAGCATTTCTCATGACTTGGTGCCTAAGAAATGAGAAGCAGCTTGACGGTCCTGCTCTCTCCTTGTTGGACCCTTCTGCGTTCACCAGCAGCCTGAGTTTTACCTCTCAGATCCTCTGACCTGCTGCCGTTTCACCTCCACTTCCCATCAGAGCTCCACAGTTCTCAGGTGTCTGTGAGGGGAAACTGCAGCCAGTATGCTCTGAGGCAAACACTCAGACTTCTCTGCTGTGTTGCCGCAGCAGGACCAGTGGGGCTTCCCTGGATGTCCCTTGTGGCCGTGACCGCAGCCTTTAAATCCTCCTGCAGAAGGTTTTGAATCGTCTAAAACATGCCTAAATGAAAACCATGCAAGCAATTGTTGTTTTTTTTTATATGTACCTGGCATGGTTCCTGGGCAGCCACAGCGAGCCTCTTTAGCGCCTCCGCTGGAGCAGAAGGAGCAGCAGTGAAAAGTCCCGTTGTGCTGCCTGAACTTCCTCTGCACATTCAGAATAAATGGAGAACCCTGCAGAAAAGCATTGTGAGCAGTTCATTCAGAAATAAGCCCAAACTTAACCCGTTTTGTTGTTGCAGGTTTCCCTTAAGTGTCTACTGAAGGTGTTTCGCTGCCATCTAGTGGCCAAAACTTTTGCAACAGTTATTCCAAGTTTTGCCAGGATGTGACAGAAATCTGAATCCTTTACATGTACTGTAGTCAAATTAACAGCGATTGGAACAGGAGAAACAGAAATATTACAGCAGAACGTTTTCTGGACCTGGACTTGTTCAGCACCTTAACATGTTGGGCTCTGACACAGACCCACACAGAGTACTCTCCTGGTTCCTCTGGTCTGTAAGAGACGCTGTAGCTTCCATCACTGTTGTCTACAACTATCGTCTCCACTGTGCTGCAGGACAAAAATAATTCATTTCAATAACAGAAGATTGGAAAATCAGAGAATTAGCTGTGAATATATATAAATAATTTCTATGGGTTTCTTATTTAGCTTGAGTATCTGTATTAGGTCAAAGAACAAAACTGTACACAAAAGTGCATTTCTGACTTATTCAACTTACTTTGAACATAAGGCCTTTTAAATGTCATTCACATAGTAATATTGTTTGTATAATAGATTCAATAATTTATAAAATACACAACTTTATGAAAAGAATTCAACTGAAACTTGTCTCAGTTTCTAACTCTTTCTGAATCAACGACGGCTGGCGGAGCGGACATGTTTACTCACCAGTTCTTCTTCTCTTTGTGGATGACGCTGACCAGGACTTGTTCTCCTCCTCGAGCCAACCGCTCCCCACCGGAGTCCCGACACACCAGAGTGAAATGTCCCTGCTGAGCTACCGTTCCCTGCTGCAGACCTGTGACCATGACGGGTGGAAGGTTAGAAAAACGGCGTCACTGAATTGTAACTGCATGGCATTAGAAAATCCACAAGAGATGTAAACTTTTCTTATATAGACAGAAACACTTCATTTCATCTCCCACAGAGTGTAGCCAACAACTGACACAACAAAGATAAAGATAAAAAGTTCGCTGCTCACCTTCTCCTTCAACGGTGCACCTGCTGACGTCCACTGTCCTGGAGAGGATCAAGCCCACCAACGGGTAGCCTTCCACCTCTCCTGCCGGCTCCCTGGGCAGGAAGCAGAAACTGCCGCCATCGTCAGGGGCAACCGTCGCTGGGTGGGGGTCGTACCCACTCTCCGCCAGGCTGGTCAGTCTTCTCAGGGTCACTCCTTTAGCGCTGAGGATCTCGGCATCGGAGCCACAGCTCAGCAGCCGCTCCGCAAACTCCACGCTCCCTCTGACGTCAAGCAGGGCCTGCTGCAGCTGCGCCCCCTGCAGGAGGAGGTGGTTTCTGAAGGAAGGAAGCGTTTATGGTAAACTAGGGCTGAAACGATTCATCGAATGATTCGAGTTCCTCGATGATTAAAATTCCTCGAGAAAAATTTATCTGCCTCGATGCTTCGTTAATTTATGTTTTATTATTTAATGCACCGTGTTCCGGCCGGGACATTATTTGCGTTGCGCGGAGCTCTGACTTCCACCTCTGAATTGTTGAAGAAAGCTGAGTGTTAGCGGCATAATGTCCAATGTTCAAGTTCGGCCCGTGGGGATTTTATTAATTTATGATAATGCCCAGGTTTTCATTGTCCTCGGGGGACCAATAAGTATCCTTTAAATCAGTGGTCCCCAACCCCCGGGCCGCGGACCGGTACCGGTCCATGGAACAATTGGTACCGGGCCGCGCAAAAAATATTTAAATATTTCCGTTTTATGTATTATTTGAGTCTGGAGGAGCTTTTATTTTGAAAATCCTTTAACCGGATTCTCTCGGTTACATGTTGCGCGCCAACATTGAGCCACAAGCAGCAAAATGAGTCAGAAACAGATCAGATTCTCTGGAAAGTTTCTTTATGAAGGGAAAAGGCCCAGAGAAGAGACAGGAGAATGGATTTATCCCGGCAGGTGATTCCCACAGTCCAAGCTCTACATGATATGGTGACCGGATGTTAATGAGGCAATGAAGCTTCAAACTGCTTCTCCACTAAAGACCATGAGCACCCTGAGCATCAGCAACACTTCGGGTGTTATTGTCTCTCTTCACTCCCAGATGGATCGTCTGGTTGCAGAGAAAGAAGCTCAGGGCTCCTATTAATTATCGTGAGTTAAAATTTTCACGAAAGTAAAATGTTTGTTTTTGTGGCGCATCTGTATCTTATTTTGAAGGGATATGTTACCATAGTGACCAGAGTCAGAGAGCGTTAGGGCAGTGGTTGAGACGAGATGAGAGGAGCAGAGCTTGTGAGTTTCAGGTCTGGTTCACACGGCACGATTTAAGGATTGTCGGCCGATTTTCCAAACCTCTGTGACCACAGAGCCGATAAAAGTCCAACAGGTTCGATCGGTCCGTGTGTCCAGCCACACGGCAGGAGCAACACGAACAGATTCTACTCACGAACATCCCGATTCCTGAAGAAAATCCAGTAAAACCCCCAACATACCGTACGTGAATTTAGAATAATCAAACACGGTGTAGAAGCAGCAGTGATAGTTTGTGACTCATTTTAAACGATAAAAGACGCAACAAAAAGAAAAGGCGTTTGATAAAAGACGGCAGGAGCAGCCGCTCTATTTGCTGCACTATGATTTGGATGTTTTTTCGTAGTTAACATTTTAACTGAATAAACATAACCACAAATAATAAATATATATAAAAATGACCTTTATATATAGTAACAAACATTTCCACATATCACCTCTGATGTCGACCGGACTCTCAGTTGCCACGTCAACTGTCTGGGATTCCCTCCGTTCTTACGTCATTGCGCTTTCTGATTGGCTACCTGTCACATTCAACAGGCTGCGTTCTGCTCCCAGTCAGGGAAAAAAAAACCACAAGCTGCGATAATCGGGCCAAGACAATGTTGAATATTCCAAATTTTAGATCGGGCATATTCAACACATCACACACTGCAGGACGTTGTAAGATTGTCGTAAAGGGAAAATCAGGGCAAAAAAAAAAAGGCTTTAGCAGGAACACCAATATGCAGAAGCCTTTCCCCCACCCCTCCACGCTGCAGCAAAATTGCCAAGTCTTGACCGGTCTGCGGTAATAAAAAGGTTGGGGACCACTGCTTTAAATGACTGGCGCGATGCCTGGAGTACGGCAGCCTTTCTCCTCTGGGAGCTGCTGGTTCAGAGCGAACGGCAGGAAGAGCACTGCAGGAGTATTTATACAGGTGAGCAGATAGACTGAACACTGCGGGTGGCTGAGTAGTTGATGTTTACAGTGTAAGTGTAACTTTGCGGACGAACCGCACAATAAATTTCATATCATCCCGCTTTCAACAAACTGGTGATGGAAATCATCGTTTCGGTACATGGCTGGTAGATGAGTTTCTGAGTGTGACGAACGAAGGTTCCATAAATATCCCGTATTGCTCCCCTGTTCTTACTTTTGTCCCCTGCTCTACCTGTACCTGGACTTAAGTTCGTCTGTCCCATAATCCAGCGGTCCCCAACCTTTTCAGTCGCACGGACCGGTCAGCCCTTCGCGATTTTGCTGCGGACCGGGGGGTGGGGGGTGGGGGTGCGCGTCGTAAGTATCGAGTTTGAGGCTGTTGTTGGGGGGGGGGGGTGCGCCGCAGTACTCCGATGTTGTTTTGTTACTCATTCTGCTGCAAGTTGGCTCAATTCTGACGCGCAAGACGTAATGGGTAAAATCCGGTTTAGGATTTTCAAAATAAAAGATCCAGAAGTAGCTCATTATTTCTTGCGCGGCCCGGTACCAATTGGTCCGCGGCCCGGTGGTGGGGGACCACTGCCATAATCTATTTCCTCCCCTCCACCCCATCCTACTTTTGTTCGTTCGCCTGCCCCCCACCTCCACCACTCCAAGCCCCCCCAACTCCAGGCAACATTTCCCGTATTCTCACCCAAAGCTTGACTGATATCTGATAGTAACACTAATGTTGTGCCAGATTTACCAATATTTTTTTTTTTTATCCGATTACTCGATTAATCAGTAGATTTCTCGATTACTAAAATATTTGTTTACAACAGTCCTACGGTAAACCAAATAGCAGGGAACAGTAGCTGTGTTTTCATTACAGAATCTGCTTTTAATATCTACAACAGTGACTACATGTTGTAGTCACACAGGTATATGCTACCTATTTTTATTTATTTTCCATAAAAGAAAGATTCTCATCTCCTTCTACAAAATAGTTTTTTTCTCTCTTTTTTCTAACATTGGAAAATAACAATAAGTAGGAGTAACTCTGTGAATGGACATGGTTGCTGACCTCTGACCCTAGGAGCATATCGGAATTGTTTTTATTTCCCCGTCTAAAAACTCATTACTGTTGCAGCAAAGCGCAGTAATGTCCTACCTGCGTTGTGCCCTGATCTCCTCCAGGCGGCGCAGCAGAGACAAGCAGTGCGCCTCCACAGCGCTGGCGTACTCTCGTGCGAAAGCTCTAATCTGATTGGCGGTTTCATCTACTCGAACCTGCAAACTTTCTTGAGAAATTTCCACCTTCAGGAGGATCAGAACGCGAAAAATAAAAAGTTGTGTTTTACATTCGAATATAAAAATCTAAACAGCTTATATTATTGAACAATAAATAAATGGGTGTTTTTGGGGACCTTTTGCAGCGAGTCCTCCAGTCGCTCCAGACGAGGCCGAAGGCGAGCGCTGACCAGCTCTCGTATCCGGTCGCCATGACGGTCGATGACGTCGTGCGTCGGACAGCAGCGGTGGTCCCGGTGCAGCGTGGCCGCGCACTCCAGACAGACCGGCAGGTCGCACGGCTGACAGAAGAGCCTCAGCTCCTGCCCGGGGTGAAGGGAGCAGAGGACAGGGCGGCAGAGACGACCGCGGGCCTTCAGCTCCGTCACGGCCTGAACAGAATGAGACGCGGTTCGCTTCTGCCGCCTGCAGGTAGGAGGGAGAACAGATCCTTCGTGATTCTTCTTCTTTGTGGGTTTTAAGGCGGGTGACATCCAACGTTTAGATGTAGTATCGCCATCTACTGTGCTGGAGTGTGGGGCTAAAGTATTTTTTCTTATCTATAATACCGTTTTCTTAGGAAATTTAATTTATTTATCTTACGTTTAAATACCTTGCTCAATTTTAATGTCTCCGAATCATATTTTCTTAATTCTTGTTTTAATTTTTCTTTACTCATCCTATATTTTTCACAGTGAATTCTTATATGCTTTACTGTTTCCATGTCCACACCAATACCACATCTACCTGTTGGATGTTTACCCACAAATGTAAAGTTTTATTTAACCCTGTATGTCCGAGACGTAACCTTGTTCCTTTCAGTTCTTCAAAATGTATGGCAAGATAAAAAAAAAAAAAAGATTCTGCCAAATAACGGAGGTCAAATAAGTCAGTGTAGTCAACAATGCACAAAGAACAGAACATCCAGACTGTCCAACAAAGTATTAGGGCCATTATATATAAAAAGGGGAAACATTGCCAAAAGGAGTATTTTCTTTCCAAAGAACTATGAAAATTTGAAATTTATTTTATGTTTATAAGTAAAAAACTTGGATATTCTCTGATTTTGAAAAGTGGCAACCAACAATGGTTTACAAGAGAAGAAATGATAGTTTAAGGCTGTAAAAGGCTTGAGACTGAAGTAGAGATTATGTCAAATTGGGTATCAGGGACAAATTTAAAAAGAAAAAAAATGTCTGCAGATGTTTTTTATGCAATCTGACTGCTGTTTTCTTTCTTTTTTATTGTATTTTTATTTATTTTTTTGGCAAAAATCAAGAGGCAAAAATTTACACCACAGAAGTTAGAAGAGATGTAGCCCAAAATACTTACATCTGTAAGTCTGGTGCAGAGGCTGCAAATCTAAAGTTTTATAGGCCTAACATTTTACAGCTTTAGTTTAAAAATATAAATAAAAGGTTTACAAGTATAATTTGTGTTGGTCTATTCATCCCACTAAAATATTACAGTTAGATATTGTAACTTCAAAAATAAAATAAAGAAAGAGGCATGAATATTTTTGAAAGGGTTTAAAACGATAAGAATTCAATTCAGATCCATTTTCAGAATAAAGTATTTAAATTTAGTCCTTTTTTTTTAGAGCACAGCAACACATTGTGTTCTCAGGTGTGGTTAACAAAAACTGGTGGCGTTTTGAGCTAAAACGGAGAGAATAAAACAGATTCAGTAACTTTGTCAGACTCCTTGAGAACAGTCCAGAAAGTAGGGCCTACTCCACCTGTGTGCCTGGCGGCAGAACTCGCACAGGTTCAGGCTGCACACCTCGCAGCGGCTCTCGGCGCTTCCTTCGCCGCACAGGTCGCAGCCCAGCGGGCCGTCGCTCACCAGGGTCTCCAGGAATACCTCGTCCAGCGCCAGGTGGTCTGTGCTGAGCCCGGCCGGTCCGGACTGGGGGATATCCACCTCGGTGTCACACTCGGGGCAGAGCACGGTGAACGAGAGCGAGTCTCGGTGCTGTTCCGCCGCCTCCGGTGAGGTGAAGCGGCCCCGCGGAGACACCGAAAACGGCTCCAGCTGCCCGATGCAGTCGGAGCAGAAGGTGTGCAGGCAGGGCAGGATTTTGGGCTCCCGGTACAAGTGTTTGCACACGCTACAGACTGCTCTGGGGCTTACAGAAGCACTTCTAGGTTCCGGTTCCGAGCTCACGGTCGGCTTGTCTGCGGTTTCTTTCTGCCCTGACTGGGACATGGTTGGTTTTGGGGGACTTCCTGTGCCACAATCAGAGCAAAACTCACCGTGAGACCCACCGAGTTCAGAAAAAACTCATCCCTGTATCCCTGTTGTTCTCTGCAAGTCGCACCGAATAACTGTTTGTCTCACACGAGTCATAAAACTACATTTACAAACTTTTCTGCCTAATTAAAATCCACTTTTCCTCGGTAAAGTAAGCTGCGTTCAAAGCCGCATGGGACATATGACACCTCACTGACTAACGGACCAATGGGAAGCTCCTCTTCGCTGTTCGGGGAGGTCCGTAAACATTCCTGGAGTCTTTACTGCCAAACAGGGACTCAGACAGATTATACTATAAAAAATATCTTATAAAAAGTCATAAAATATTTCTAACAGTAATAAGAAAATGCAATATTTTAATTAAACAAAGAACACATTTTTTATATTTGAAAAAGGGACGTGTAAATCATAGTATCTTAAACTTCAAAAGGACTTTTCTCATTTGCTGATTTAAAGAAAAGATTCTGTTTTGCAACTTCTTTTGGGCTTGATTGAAAAAAAAATGGAAATAAAGATATTATTCTGAGCAACAGGAAAAATATTTAGTCGGTCTTTCTTTTAAAAACATTTGCAATATTATATCAAGTTTAACAAAGTAAAGGCGCCACCTGCTCCTATGTATTGTGAAATTAAAGAGAAGGTAAAAATTAGGTTATTAAAAAATTTATACTTTGTGTTCAACTTAACATTTCATACAGGAAGAAGATTTTAATTTGTAATAATTTTTGATCTAGCTACAAATAAAGTCTCTATTTGGCTAAAAAAATGTTTTTTAATCATTTTATATGTTGCATATTCCCTTTAATCCAACCTTTTGTGATGTATTTTCCAGTTCTGTTGCAGTTACTTTATCCAAAACAACACAATCATTTACATCATTTAATAGAAGATCAGAAGCTAAAAATAAATACACTGTGGCCAGAAAAATAGACGTCTAAATAATTTTCTTGTCATCAGTTACAATACAGATAAAAACAATTATTTACATGTATATATAATAACCAGCACAATATTCCATGACATATATTACAATAAAAACGGACAGCTAAACTTTAGTAACCGCTACTTAAATAAACTGCATCACTTACTCTGTTCTTGAGTACATAGACAATATTTGACAACGATTTTAAAGCAAAGATAATAAGGTTGTATTTACCTACACCACATAAAACAAGCATAGGACACTGGTAATAACATTTAGATAAAACGATACAAGCTGCGTTGAAGCGACACTGAAGGTGAAGAATGTCCTTCCCAAAACACCAGAGCCTGGAAAACACACAAGATTAGACCCTGAATACAGGATTGTATATTTTAGACAAGTAGATGGCAATTTTCAGTTTCATAGTCTTATATTAAATATTTCGGCAACTTTTCACCTGAATTTATCGACTACAATTATTCAATAAGTGTTGCACAGCCCTTATGTTGAAGATCAAGATTCTTCCAATGAAGAGAAGATGTTGAAAAACTTCATAAGACACGTGCCACTGTACTGGAAGATTCACTAGGATGGGTCAATGTTTGAAAACAATCTGTAATGTGTATTTTTACTGCTTTTTCAGCAAAAATAAATAAATACAACACAAGTCTGAGAAAGATGCCACGCCCACAGTTACTGTGTTTTTGTTGCACATCTTAAAACTATTAAAACTAGAGCAATTTGCTAATCGTTGTGATGCCAGCTATTGTTAGCAATACATGCTGATGAAAATCAGTGACGTGCGGTGAGGTTCATAGCTGGTGAGGCACTGACTTTATCATAATCAGATTTACAAATATACTGCAGACCCCCTGCATGTTGTTGTTTACATAAGGAAATTTTGCGCATGAGGACAAAGCTGGAGGGCAAAAAGACTATTCTCCTACACCTAGACGCCTCATTGAGTGCTGAGTCCTGCGTTACGTCGCCGCCATCTTGTATGTGGCAGCAGAGCGATCGGAGTTCTCTAGTCATGTGCTGTTCTGACTTGTTTCAACAGTTTTACTATACAAACTGCATTCATGGGCATTACCTTTCACAGGTAAGGATGAAAGAGCAGAATTACTTGACTTTGCAGCCAGAAACTCGCTTCTAAACAACCGAGAAATGTTTCCTATGTAGCTAAATTGGCCCGAAGTAACCACTGATTGTTAGCGTAGCTAACTTTTTCATACTGTGTTTTCTAATGAGAGAGAGCTGATGAGAAACCGCCGTTAGAGGGGAAGTGCATTAAAAACCAGTGGATTTTGTGAGGAAAGGTCAGGAAAGGTCAGTGAGATGGAGCTGCTGTTCTTCAGTCTCTGTTTCACAGCTCGGCTTCACAATGTCGGTATTCAGCTATGTTATAAAGATGCTAAGAGTCAGAGCCCCAACACGCTGAAAATGTCTTTTTTCTGATTGTGAAGGAAAAATATACGTATTTTCTTTTACACTTTAGGATAATTTCTCTTTTATCCTGGGCTTTAGCTTGTGTACCAGGACGTCTCAAAAGTTAGAAACTCGTCTTTAGTCATTTATTTGATTACCAAACATATTAGTGTGTGAGAAAATGTGCCAATGGCAGGTATTAACTTAAAATACTTTGTAGAACAGCACTTTCTGAAGTTCGGTCCATTTACTTGTATTAGCTTACTGGCACATAAGCCACATCCAATATGGCGGACGCTGTGACGTATCGCAGCAACGGGCCGACCCGCTCCATCTACCGGCGTCTACGTATTCATGTCTATGCTTCTACATCCATAGCTGCGCTGCCACCGTAGAATAACTCTGTTCACTCAATCAAACTTGGACATGAAGATATTATTAATTTAATGCTGTGCTACACGGCAAAAACCGTTAAAGAACAACTCTGTATCAGCGCAGCTACGCGCAGACTGGTGGGCCCATAACACTTGGGCGAAGTGTCTTGCCAAAGGACTCAACAACGGAGACTAACGAATCGGGGGTTCAAACCGGCAACCCATCAGTTACATGATGAACTCCTATGTCCGGAGCCCTCCAGTTGACTTTACAACTCACTCAAACCAGCTTTGTATCTGATGGAGTCTATAAATCACACAGTTTGGTGAAGTTGATAAGAGTTTTTCCAAAATGTGAAAGCAAAATAACAAAATATGTTTCGAAGCATTTCTCGTCTGGCGTGACGATGGCTCAGGAAGTACGTATTTGTCCTGCAACCGGTGGGTTGCCGGTTCAAATCCTCTTTTCTCCATCTCAGTCGTTGTGTTTGTATCTTCACGGTCAAAGGTCGTGGTAGCGCCAATTAAATGGGAATTTTGTTTCTGTCAGGGCAACAATGTAGCTTAGCACCATTAGTGTATGAATGGGTGAATGACTGAATGTAGCGTAAAACACTTTGGTTTACTTGGACTTGATACAGCACAATGGAAATCCAGGACCTTTACCATATATTTTTGAGTAAAAGTATGCTGTATTTCATGAGTTTCGTCAATAGTAAATATGATGTGAATTTTCCCTTTGTTCAGTGTTCAAGAGCTCTTGTTATCTCAGTAGATGGGCATCATAAAGACTCAATCAAGACTGTACCTGTTATAGTTGTTTCGGTGACTGCCACCACTAAGTTGTTTTCGATCCTGCAGCTGTAGGTCTCGCTGACCTTCGCTGACTGTAGAGTGCTCAGGATACTGTAAATCCCTGGTGAGCGTTCAGTGAAACTTGTGTTTGCTTTCAGTTCGTTCCCGGTTTGGTTCAGCCACATAACAGCTGGTTTAGGAAACCAGCTGCTCGCCTCAGAGGTCAGGGTGTTGTTAGAGAACTTCAGTGTGGGCACCGAAAAGACTGCGACAGCAAAGGAACGTCTTTATTACGCACAAGGCAATTTTCTCAGAAAACTTCATTTAGGGAAACTGAAAGGTTACCTGCTGTCCGGAGCTGAATGCTGACTGTCCCTCGTCCCACAGAGGACCTAACGGTGCAGGTGTACTCTCCCTCGTCACTGCTTCTCACGCTCCGCAGCAGCAGAGAGGCGTTACCGGTGGCGACAACGTCAGGGAAGACCTGAGTTCTGCCTTTGAACCCCGAAGCTTGCCCATCAAGAGCCGGAGCTCCGTTCTGGTAACGATAAACCGTTCCCAGATCCGTTTTCTCCCAGCTGACCGACACTTTACCCAGCCTGTTTGGTTGACTTTCTGCAGAAACATAGCAGCTGAGAATCTGGTCCTCGCCGAGTTTGGCGACCGGTTTGGTGTTGCTGCTCATCACCTTGGACGTGGATTTTGCGGACGACAATTTGGTCTCAAAATATATTTTGTCTTATAGCCCAATACTTTAATGTATGAGGTGGGAAAACGTTTTAGAAGTACAACACTAGCTGCGTTTCCATTACGAATATGAGCAAACTTTGAAGACAGTCCGCTAACATTGAAAAAAACATAGTTTTACAATTGTGGTGTTTCCATTTCCATTAAATAAAAGCCGCAACTAAAATCGTACCTGAATAAGTTTGTTCACGCGATAAGTCAAACATTTCCTTTTGTCTTTTCTGCAAGTAAATAAAATCCAGTTGTCGATCCCAGGACTCGTGTGATACATAAAAAGCTTTTTCCATTACAGTTTTGCTACTGTTCATTTCAGTACACCCGAAAAACGACCTCATCCTCCGCAAAACACTTTTATTGAAAAACGCCAGTTTGTTTTAATCAAAATTTCCACGTTTCCATTCGGCAAATTTAGTTTCAAAATTCCAATTTTGCACAATTCTATGACCAATGGAAAGTGACTGTTAAATGGGGAAACTTCAACAAGAACAAGGAATCAAATGGAGGTTTACATATCAGGACGACTCTGCATAAAGAAACATGTGGTTGGTTGCTTGGAGATCCTTGTGTCATTCCAGCACACAGGGATCAACTGCTCTTCAGTATAAACAAACACAGAACACACTGAACACACCCATCGCATGTCTGCCATTACTAAGCCTGACTGAGTCACTACTACTACTACTACTACTACTACTACTAATAATAATAATAATAATAATAATAATAATAATAATAGGTCTGCAGGTCTTACTTGAGAAGGCCAGGGACAAGATGAGGATGATGAAGGCTGCTAACAGGACATTGAGGGTCACTATGCTGCATGTGGAGAAAAACAATCAGGAAACTGGAAGGAAGCAGGTTTAATAATCCATTTACATGTGAGAGATGAAAACTTCCTTGTTTCAGGATATTATGGCTCTTACATCCTTAATTGCTAGAATGTTACACTGGAAGTCTGATAAATGTCCCTCAGTATTCATGTGGGTTAAAGACATGAGGTTCTTTTTAGAACCTTGAGGAAATTACATGCACTATACAAGAACGTACAAAAATGGTTATACAAAAAAAAAACACAGCAATATTTTCTTAATTATTTTTCAAACGTAGACGTTTTCTTTTAAAAAAAAATCCTCAAAACTAGTGCATTGTATTGCATTTGTCCGATGCACTATTTTGTCAGTGTTATGTTACGGTGCATATATTCAACAAGAATCATATATTTATTGTAATCTGTTTGACTGCCTCCAATAAAAATATTTTGAAAACCAAAGTTCATCGTTTCATTCTGATAGTAGCACGAGTGGTTATGCATTTTACATATGTGCATTTAATTGAACACTTTCATATATATATATATATATATATATACATATATATATATATATGTATATATATATATATCTACATGCATATCACTTTTTCACACTTCATAACCTGAAACTGCAGCTGCAAGTGCATCTGGAAAAACAATAAAACCAAATTTCAGCACAATAATATAGTGAGACAAAACTGGGGTGATAAAAATAATCAGCTGTAGCAAAAACTCATTTCAAAATATTGAAAAAGTTCTCTGCATTATCAGAACCGAATTTCTGCATATCTTACGTGAAAAAAATGATTTGTCCGACCGTAGCCATGCCTCTAGAAGAGCCTCCTGTGGCTTGCTGCTTAGCTCCGTCCCGGTCCAGATGTTCTGCCTCTTATCTCCACAGATAATTCCTGTACATGTTTATCCTGCAGCCTGCACAGAGCCACTGTCTCCTGCCTTCCTCTCTGCATGTATAACACACCACCATGAGCAAACATTACACTGTAGGCGTGGGCTTCGTTCTGTTGTCACAGCGGCTCGTTTATCTCTGCAAAATGAGAACTTCAGCGTGACAGGTGGAAGAATTCAGTCAGTATCTAGTTTGGTTCATTTTAAGCTAAATGTTCATATTCTCATTATTGCATTTTTCAAATACTGACATAGCAAGCATGGTCAATGCTGGCTTAAATTCTTGGCGCGCTAGTGTATAACCTATTCTGAGGCTTTTTGTAATCTGTGCTGCTAAAAATTGCTTATAAAGATCATGTTTACGCTGTCGTACTTTATAATTAAACCCTGGACCTTGAATGCAACATTTGGTACGATGTTATAGCCTAAGTAAAGTACGTAAGCAAAAGTTTATTTATGTCGCACCTTTTCACAGACAGAGGTCATAAAGTGCTCGACTAAAAGGGCAACAGTAAACAAATTGGAAGAAATGTACAATAAGGAATAAAAGCTCTAGTTTATATAAGAGCATATTGGAATAAAAATGTTTTTAGCTGCTGTTTAATAGTTTCCACACAGTTCACACTCCGTAGAAGTCCATTCCACAGTCTGGGTCCAACATCTTGGAAAGATCGCTCTCCTCTTGGTTCTGGGTTGGGAGACCACTAAAACCTTTGGAGTTTTTAAACTCAGAATACAGGGAAAGGTATATATTTGAATCGAATATGAAATATGCAATGGACCCTGTAAAGGTCTGACAAAAATATTAAAATGAAACCCAGATCTGATTGGCGGCTAGGGTAGCAACATTAAAACAGGAGATGTATGGGTTTCTAGAACCTTGGACAATCTGAGCTTTCTTATGAAAACAAGTGAATCATGAAGAAAATATCACGAGGACGGACGCTTTATGATTGTGACAATAATGTTTCCTCGAATCCAGGAGGAAACAGAGAGACAGTGTGGAGCAGAAACAAAGAAGAAAGGAACCAAATCAATTTTAAATCATTACAACATTTTAATGAATAAAAAAGAATAATAGTAAACATATGCTTATGCATGAAAGTGAGAATAACAGAATCATAAAACAGTCCTGTCCTTCTGCATGATATACTGTTGCTAAAGAAAGTTGGTGTCTATGCTGGTCGTTCTTGTTCACGGTTGTTGTCTCCAGTTCCTTCTCTTTCGACTTCTGTCGTGTAAAAGGCCGATGCTGAGACTTTTCCCCAGACTTCAGAAATGTCAAGGACATTCTCACCGTCTGGTAGATGCTGGTGGTACCTGATGCTTTTAATGTAGGTCCCACAGAGTTTTTCTGCTTTCTCTTTTGCAATGTTTTGTAGCTGCTCATTCAAATGGTTGCCGACTTCCTCCGCCAGCAGGTTGTCATACACCACGCTGTAATAGGGAGCGCCACATCTGTACCCCGGTATGCAGGCTCTCCGAACTTCTGAGATGCTCCAGAGAAACAGAAAACCGCAGCACAGGTAAAGGCCGATGTCCTGAAACAAAAAGAGAAACAAATTTGAAAAATCTGCATTTTTTTTCTTAAGGGACGGTGACGGGAATTTCCAGCGTTTTCTCATTTTTGTTTAGCATCTGGCCGCTTTAAGGGTGACTGTCACTAGATGTTTTATAATATTGTATTTTAAGGTAATGCATGTTCTAAAGTCAAAGACTCAAAACCTTGTTGTACTCCTGTCTTCAGTCTGACAGCGAATTTCACTAAATAAATGTCAACATCACAGCTAAAGTTTGGAATGTCCTGTAAAGGAATGCAAAAGATTATTCTAAATAAGTTAAAGTTACTTGAAACTGACATCTAAACTAATCTGCGTTGAGCTCCATAATCAGTGCAGTGATACTCACAAGTGACGTGGTCTTGTACTCGTCCCGGATGCGTTGCTCTTCGTAGGTCAGATTTGCTTTGCAAGGCATTCCGGTCTGAGTTGAGTTGAAGTTTGTCTTCAGGCAAAAGTACCAGTCTCCATCAAAGAAAACCAGAGAAATCCAGAAAGCTGTGAGACTGGTAAACCTTATGAAAAACTTTCCGAAGTAGTTCACGACACATCTGTTTGGGCAATGGATTTTGAAGAATCGTTTACTGGAAAAAGGTTTTCGGCGGTAAAAAGGCTCAACAATGTTGACGACAAAAGTCAGGATCAAGGGAGGCAAAATCAAGTAAACGATGCCGCTGGCATGTAAACCAGGCCTGCAGGAGCAAACGAAGTGCATGTCAAATACATACTGCAGGATGGAGAAGAGGACGACCAGCAGGAACATGCTGACTGCATGTTGCACCAGTTTCAAGAGTTTTGTTGGAGACTTTGGATTCTGCTGCGCTGCGTCTGAGGAGTTGGAAGTCAGTGTTGCTCCCATGTTGCTCTGGTTGCGTCTTCTTGATGTTCTCGCCTTCCACTCTGGGTGAAGTCAAAATGGCTTCATCCCTGACGCTGCTGTCCACTTTTTAACAACAACTAAACCACAATCAGTGTGAGCCAGTGGTGAACCACAGTGTGCACTGTTCTGTAGCCTGCTTTCATAATGAGGCTGCCACTTGCTTTCAGTTTTCAGAGATTTCTGAAACTGTGCAACATTTTGTAATTTTAGTGAACATTTTAGTGAACATGAAGAAAGATGTACTTTGTTTTATGATTTTGTTTTTTCTGTTTACTTGTCCTATCTACCGTCCTGCTGCCTGTCTTGGCCAGGCCACCCTTCTGAAAGAGGTCTTGATCTCTACGGGTTTTTATTTGTTTAAATAAAGGTTTAATAAAAAATAAAAATCTGAATCCTTTTGTTCTCGCTCTGAAGGTGTGCGCATTGACAATCCTCTTTGAGTTATGATTGCACTAGACTTTTTAAAACCCCAACGCAGTCCGGCAGAGTCGCACTGACCCCGCATGTGCTTTTGTGTGGTTTTGGGAACTGACGGTCTGACGGGACACGCTCCATTTTAAAAGCCGGCGCACCTTTCCTCGTTCCTTGTGTGCAGGAAATATTTTGTTAATGTTTGGCAGAATGACTTTTGATGATTTTCAGTTAGTTTCCTTTTGCTTTGGTAAAGTTGTTACCAAAGTGGTTTCAATAGGGCGTCTGTTTCTTGGAAAGTCAAAGTTCAATGTGGTTGAACTGGTTGAAGCTAAATCTTTGCTAGCGGTTGTAAAAAATAAATAAGTATCTAAATTAAATGTAGTGGTGATTTGATCAACTTTTTCTAGGCTATTATGCAATTAGGCAACAGAATAACTGCATGATAGCCTTGCGTAATCTGAGGAAACCCATATGGTTTATGATTTACCCTCCAGTTCAGACCAACATGCTGTGAACCACTGCTTCAACATTTACAGGATGTTTTAATTTTGAAAGTGTGGTTAACAGCTGTGTTAATTCACATGAGGTTTACGTTCCCATTTCCTATTTGACACGCAGACCTTTGGCAGACTCTTTCTGCCGTCGGAAAAAACGTTTCATTACTTCCACAGACAAGTTTCTCTTCCCTTTTTGACTTCCATAGCTAATATCAAAAATGCCACAGATCTATTCTGTATCAACTTAATGGTTAGTTTCCAGTTTTTCTTACTTTGTTTCTTATGTTATTTAACTTTTTTGCTCCATTTTTTTCTTAAATAGAAACTCGTTATTATTATTTGAATGTATAGGAGTCATTTTGTGCCTTTTATGTGGGAAAATTAGGTTACCTTACTGTACTGTTTTCTGTATTTTGATAAATAGATAATAACAACTGTTGATCCATTAAAATCTTCTGTACAATGTAATGAAGAGGAAAACGCAGCTTAGTAATAGAAGAAAAGATGCTGCGCCTTCTGAACTTACACATATAATCTGATTTAACAGATGTAAAAAAAAAACAGACAGCAGCTGATTAAAACATCTTAAAAATTAGTTTTTTAACCAACCAAATGGTTGTGTGTTTAGGATTACATCCGGTCTGGTCATTCGTACTATAAATCACATGAATATTTGAGGTTGGTAGGATTTCTGAACAGGACATGAGAATTGATGTGGTTGCTTTTTTTTTTTTTCTCTGCTTGCTCGTGGATTCTAGGAAACCTTATGATAATCAGAATGTGTCTTCATAACATTCTTCACGACGCTGTAATCTGTTCACTTGTTTAGGTGTTTTAACAAGAGGCTGACTCGCCTTCAGGCTCACAACCTGCCTGATTCAGAACTCGTGGCCACTGTTTTAATGTTGCTACGCTGCATGCCAATCAAATCTGCTTCATTTAAAGCACAGAGCTTTATATGGACAGTTGCGTATTTTGGATTTGATTCAAATACCTCATCTTGTAGTCTTGAGTTTATCGACTCCTAACCTTTTAGTGGTCGCCCAAACTAATCCTTAATTCTTTCTCTTACGTTACATGTATAATTCCTATTTGCACTTTCTGAACCATTTGAAAGGAGGTTTGTTGCAGCTTATTTTTCAGCCTAATGTTTTTGTCTGTTTCAGTTTCTTTATTATTTATTTTTGCATTGACTGTTATACTGAACAAATCAAATGTTGTTTTTACATATTTGATCAAATTTGTGAAGTTATTGTTGTATTTTAGTGTGCTGTACTGGTCCAGAGCTATAAAATAAATTTGTAATTCAGTACATTTATGTCTGTGTTTTTAAAAAAAGAAATATTTTAACTCAATTCTGCACTGTTTATCTGTATCGTATCGGTATTGGCCAATACTAGATCACAAATATCGGTATCGGAAGTGAAAAAATTGGATCGGTGAATCCCTAGTTTTAAAACTCAGCCAATAAAGTTTTTATTCCTAGAAACTTTTACTTGAACTTGAATTTTTATGATACACATTAATGATCGTATTGCGTTTGTTTTCTGTATTGAACTGTTGACAAAAAGCTTCAAAGGTCCCACTCAGTGTAGCGATCTTGTTGCTAGGAGAGCCAGTGCTGGAAATTGAAATCACACAGGTGACTATCTTGCTCTTCTGATCGTAACTTAATTCTAAGATGTTCGTAAACATGCAGCTGGCCAGTTGCACAAACCACATGCTACACTGTGGACCTCCTGGGACACCATATTGGGGTTTTTATTTCCCTCCATATTGGTTTAGAGGCAAGTACAAAAACTACACAAAGAGCTACACAAAATAAATCCCTTCTTAACTATCAAAGTTAGAAAAATTGTTAGAGATACCAAAAATTGAGACCAGTAGTTTGTTCTTCTCTGACTTTATTTTGAGAGGGGGTGTTTGGCTGGGTAGTGTGAAGATTTCTGATGGAAACTGTTTTACAAACATTCTGAAAAATGAAGAACTTTGGAAGTAATGGACAAGATCTCATGTCATCTTGTCAAGACATGATATGAAGACCAAGATACAAGTTTTTACATTGAAATCCTATGAAATGCTTCTTACTCAGTGATTCTCTGTGGAGTGATCTGACTAATCTTGCGCAAAGTTTGGTTTTCTATATGTCATCTGGACGTGTGAGGTTAGGAGAATTTCCAAACAAGTCATGTGTTGTGCTGTGGTTGTTGTTTTAGTTATGAGTTCCTTAAGAACAAATGTATTATACCCCCCTGTCACGCAAATGTGATCTAAACCAGCCTACTGTCGTACCTGGATTTCTTCAGGCTTTATATCGTCAGTGACATTATGAACAATTACATTCAGACTTGGTTATTTGTGTATTTAGGATTTTAATAGACTTTTTAAACTAGTTCAACAAAATACAAAGCAAAGTTTGACAGAAAATGTTAAAAGAAAAGAAAAGAACACACACTTAGCAGCTGCTAGTAACAGACTACACAAGAAGTAGCTTTGCAGGAGCTAAAGTGTCAACATGACCTTTTCATGAAGAATTTTCTTACTTAACATTGAAAATCTAATGTGAAGAATTTACGCTGTCATTTTTGTGTTCAGCTACATTAAATGAATTTTGTCCTAACATTTATTTTCTGACACATCATTTGTTAAACAGTGCAGAACTCGATCTTGGTCTTCTTTTGAAATGTCAGCTGTTCAGACTTTGCAGGTGGCGAGTCCGTACCCGAGGCAGGCCCATTCGTTTGTCATCTCTATGAAGCCTGGAGACGATGTGAGGCCGCTTGCTGGAATATAGACATTTTATGATGAATATATCACATCATTTTACATCTATGCATAGTCATTAGCTTCAATAAGATTTAAACGAGACGCAGGTTTTAGTCAGTAAGGAACAGACAGATTTATTAAAGCAGTTGGTGTTGAGATGACAACACAGGATGGGAGTGGAAAATAAACGGTTCAGGTTGTTCACTCACATGAGAGCAGATTGTAGAGGTTACAGTAGTTGAGTCCATCATCAAGAAGGCTGGTGAAGCCCAGAGAAATGGACTGGCCCTGGCAAAAATATTACAAAAATATGCTTTTAAGGTTTTATGTGATGACCTAAATAATGATAAGAGCTTTGTAAAGAGCTCAATGTGTATAACTTTTAGCCATATGGTATAAACCATGATACAGGTGTTTTAAGATCTTTTTAAACCCTAAAATATGAAACAAGAAAACGGCTGAGTGTAGTGATAATCTTCTCTGATGCCCTCTGGTGGATAATCTAAGTACTGCATGTTGTATTAATCAAAAGCTCACAATCTCCACTGAATATAAACTATTTTTTTTTAATGTTTAGAATCAGACAATGTAAAATATCATTATTTTAAATAATGCTGTCTTTAATACGCAGAAGGAAGGACGATGAGAAAAAATTTGTAAAAATAAATAAAGTAAGAGAAAAATCTAATCTTAAAAATTTTTAATGAGGAATTTTTAGTTATAATTTCTAAATAATAAAATTGTATCTGTTTTTATTTATTATTATAAAATATAAGTCAATATAACTTATTGACACATTTTAATTTATCAATCTGCTTTGCTCCTCCTGCTAGCATAGCAAGTTTGTAACGAGGAAAAAGACCGGAGGAAACAGAAGCTGCTTTGGATTCTGCTGAAAAAACCCCAAGAATTCATGGCCGAAGGTAAGAGGCAGAATTTACACAAGTGTAATAATGATTAAATAGTAAATAAAACTGAGCAAAAACATTCTTGAGTCAGTGTTTCTTTATATATTTTGCAGCATTGTCTGTGGGCTAGCCAGAAGCTAACGCTGTTTCGGGGCTCATGGCATGAGATAGTTTGGAGCCTCCCGCGCTAAAGTGACGCTTCATGACGCTAACCGCTAAAGCTTCATGACGCTAACCGCTAAAGCTTCATGATGCTAACCGCTTTGCCCAATAAAAACAGGAAACACGGTGAGCGCGAGCAGCGGCCGTCACAGGTTCGAGTTCCGCTCACTCACATCCCGTTTCCTGTCTGAAAACTGTCAAATAAACGCAACTATAGCCTAAAAAATCCTTTAAAACCCCCCGAAATAACGGAGTTTCTTACAGACACTCGACAACCGCTGGCCATGATGGTGGGATTTAGCGTGAAGGTGATGTTCTCAGCCTGCAGGCCATCCGGAGACGTGTGGTTGGCTTTGAGAATCACAGGAGTGGCTGACACAAGCTGGAGAGGACAGCAGCAGTTTTATTAAAGAATTAAACTGCATTTAACCAGACTGTTAACTCTGAAAAGCTTCTACCTGATAATGGCATTTATCACAGCCGATCATCGGGCTGAAGGCTTCAATCTGCTTCACCAGTGAGGAGCTGATTTTAGTGCAGGGCATTTCAAAGAGCCTAGAAGGAGAAAAGTGAAACATGGGATTTAGAGCTGCGTCTGAGAGGACGTCCTCGCAGAAATGAGTGGGCCGCACTTACCAGAGAGAGCTGCAGAAAGCGTGGTAGGGGATGGGGATGGCAGCGAGGGAGCCAAACACTCCAACAAGGACAGCAGAGACCATCAGCCGAGTCGTCATGGTTACCGGTTACTCCCTGCTGTGTGGTCCTGAGATTGATGAGGGATTGTTGGTCTTCTTGACTTTTATAAGGGTTTGTCATGAGGGAAACCAAAGAGGCCCGAAATCGATTCCTTCACAGATGTGACTTCTTCCGACCATATTAATTATCTCCTGATCATGTGGCCCATCATTGCTCTGTTTACTTATTGTGACAATAACAAAGGCTTTGTGTCCTTTCTTCTTTTTTTCTTTGGAGATTCAAACATAGTAATGACCTTTTTTTAAATAAAAAGTGAAACATTAAGGTTTGTATTTATTAATTTTATTTCTATCATTCTTTAAAATAGCGTATTCTGTTCAAACTACGGCTGTACAATAAATCAGAATATTATTCAAAAGTCCACTGAAGTGAAACAGTAGCTTACTGCTAAAGAAAACAGGATATTTAAGATTAGAATATCACGTCAGGCTAACAACCTTTAAAATACAGAATTATGAGCTTAATAAGAATTATGTTTGAGGCCTGCTTAAAGGTACTTTTAATCTGAAAAGTCATTCTCAGAGGAGCAATTACTCTGTGGATGTAGTTCTTTGATTTTTGTTTTATTTTAGACATAATTCAATAATACTGAACAAAAAAATGTAATTTTTTGCATAAAACTTGTCAACACTTTTCACTCATTAATCTAACAGGAAGTGCTTCACTTACAGTGACTCTGTAATGCAGCAAAAGAGCAACTGGTTAAACTGGGTCAGAGCGCCATGGAGGTCAGCTGTGACATAAAGTTGAGATCTTGGATGCATAACTTTCATGTTTCTTCAGCTTTATGATTTACGGTACACGACACGCGTGTTAACGGAGGTACAAATGATCTTTCTGTTATAAATAAATTGCTATTAGCTTCATCTCTCAGGATTGTGACGACATTAGCAGCTTAAGGAGATTCTGACCCTGAATGACATCGTGACTGGGTGAATTGTTCTGAAGTCCATAGCTTTAAAATGAACGCCTTAAAACACAAGGATGGTCAGAAAAAAAAAACCCAACATGTTTTAATGTCAATAACTGTTATTAACCATTTTACGTTCTCAATTCTTTTAAAATCAATAGGAATTTACCAGAGAAATCTTGTGTCAACAAAAGCAACACAAACGTTACATCAAATGTGATGTTTTGAAAAGGTGTTTGTGCCGCTGGCTGTTTTCGCATTTCAGGGTACAAGTTAGCTCTATTTCCATATGCAAGGAAAATGAAGAAACTTTCTTTATGAAAAGAGGGAAACTTTTCATAAACAAGCTGCTACAACATGATTCAAACAGACACATAAAGCATGAAAAATGATTTATGCATTGTCAGCTGTGAGGGCAGCACAACAGTATTCACACTCCTCGACTGTTTCTGCACTTTGTCACATTACAACCACAAACAAAACGACCGGATATTTTTTTGGAATTTACGTCACAGACCAACACAAAGTAGAGTACTACAGTAAAGTAGAAAGTCTTCATTCAACAATGTGCTTTTGTTTTCAGCCCTCCTGAGTCAATACTTTGGAGATTCAGGTTTTGCTGAGAGAGACAACGTAGCATTAGCATATTATGCGCTGTCGCTTTTTTTGTAAAGGTTTAAACAAAGCGGAGGTGAAGCGTTCTGAGGCAGCCGGCCTTCGAGCTTATTGTGGCAGCGAAGGAATGTGTGTAATCTGAGAGGAGTCTCAGTGGTCAGGGCAGGTCTGAGGGGAACAACGGGGGCCTTGTTGGGAATCCTTCACACCTCATCTGTGTGGCTAAATGAGCGGCTTCCTCCTCCCACACATGAGGTGTCACAAGCTGCTCCGCATCCTGTTGTGTGCGTGACGGTTTCTTTACCTCTCTGGGTGGAGGGGGGGCAACAAGGAACACTGGAATCATAAAGCAACCTGAAGGGTTTCGGTCTCAGAGTTTCGTTTGCAGGTCTTCATTTCAATGCTCTACGTTGACGTACTTTCTGTATTTCTTATGTTTGTTTCTGTTTTAAACAGTTTTCCCTTTACATCTTCCTTCCATTAAGTTTTTTCCCTTGTTTTTTCTTTAACTCTCTTATTGCTGTTTGAATTATGAGTAAAGTGACCAAGACCCTCCATCTGTGCTTACTGCCCTTTTTTCTTCCTATATAAGAAATAACTGTTTAAAACTGTTTAAAATCTGTTAAATAACTGTTAAAAATTCTTTAAAATCATAATATTTTAAAGAATTTGTGATCAGTGTGTAATCTCCATGTCCAGACTGGGCCTGTCTTTAAGGATGTCTTCACACCTGAAGGTCCGGTCGATTCTTTTGGATTGGGAACCAAAGTTGCGACGTTTGTTACGTCTTCAGCTGATGTGGTTTGCTTTCACACGGCACTGATTCAGACAAACCAAACCTTTTCAAAGACCCAGCTTTGTAAGCTTCTCACCTGTGATGGCGATGCACCAAGAACCACTGAAGGAAACGACACAAAAATTCTTTCTTGACAAAATTTAAACAAAAATGGAGTGCCACCAGGTTGTAGGATTTTTCCTTTGTCTTTGCTAAAAGACCCATTTCTCCCGATAGCGCTATGTTCTTGTGTTTGTTTTGGTTGTTTACCCAGAATGCCCTGCACTATACAGTAGTTCACTTCCTGTCTTGGAGCGATCTCCAGTCTGTTAGCGTCAGAATTCACTTCAACCAAACCGAAATCTAGGTTTGTAAGTTTGTTTTCTCTTTGGTCTGCATCAGAGTTAGATTACACATCCACACCTCCCCAAACAAACTAGACTTTCTAGGCAAATGAAATAAGAGTTTGATTAAATCAGTCAAGAGTCCTTGCTCTGAGCCTCAACGGGGTTGATGGACTTCATGAAGGTCATTCCTCAAATTTTTCCTAAAATTAACACAGGTAGTTAGAGATCCGAAGTACATACCGAAGAGTGTATCTATCCTCCTCTATAGAGGCTTTCTGATCAAATTAAATCTTTAATCAACTATTAAACTGAACTTTCATTGTCCAACCCTTTCAGAAGGTCCTTTAAATCTTTAGACTTCATGTTGGTTTGTCTATCTTGTCAGTTAATTCATCATTTTAGTAAGTGCTAATACTTCAGTGACTCAAAATGTAACATCAGGTCTACAGTTTAGCATCACAGACAGAGAGAAATAACCCTGCAGACAGGTAGACACTGGTAGAGTTGAGACTGAAGAAAATCTTTTATTTAATGAAACTATTATAATATGAACACATAATGATACTTGTGTGTAAGCTTTAGTGACATTATTCCTATCCGTCCACCGCGCCGCCATCGTTTTCCCGTCTCTTCGCCGTATTTAGTTCAGTAGCTCCCCATCCTCTCCTGGTCTACTCCTCTCCATGCAGCCAGCTGACTGGGATCCACTGAGGCTCGTTCTGCGCCTGCTGGATGATGGAGCAGAGCTGCATGCAGGCGTCCTGCAGGTCGTCGTTCACCACCACGCTGTCAAAATACTGTTTGTATTTGGCGTCGATAAGCTGAGACGTGTCCTCCAGTTCCAAAAAGTCTTCCTCCTGAGTCGCAAGAAAGGGAAACCTTTCATTTCTTACTTCCATGACATTCAGCACTGGTGGTTTGTTCATTGTAATGCTGCTCCGTTCCAGTCCAACCTGTTAAATCACGATAGAAACGAGATGCATGGGGGCTCTTACTGTGAACGCCCTGTTGACGGCGTAGCTGGTGATGAGTCTGGCGTTTCTTCGAGTCTGTCTCAGTGTGTCTGGGCTCGGCGCTCTGATGAAAATCACGTACGGCTTCAGGTTTCTTAATCGCAACAGATGGATGCCCTGAGAATCAAGTAGGATAAAAACGAAACGTAATCAGCTCTGTCTGTCACAAAGAACGACTTGGGGAATCATTCGTCCTATTTTCCATCTTACTGCATAACAGATGTATGGTGATGCTCATCCCCTGGATTTTACATGCTACATACATGAGACATAAATGTCTCATGTACAATTATGTATAATTCACACCTATAATTTTTCTGCGTATCGTTTTTTTTAATCAGCCTGTAAATATAACTACTGGATCACATCATAAACACACTGTTGTCATTTGCACTGCTGCTGTTTACCACAGTTTATTCTTTGGATCAATTTCAGATTCATTATTTAAATTACACAGCTGTACTCACTCTAACTAGTCTTTATTCTGTAGATTCCTAATTTAAAAAAAATATTTTCTTCTACTGTACTAGCTAGCTAGCTAGTTGTCGATTTGTCAAGTTAGCTAGCGGCCTGTTTATCTAGCTGTCTAGTGAGCTAGCTGTTGCTAGCTAGCTGTTTACCTATCTATCTATCTATCTATCTATCTATCTATCTATCTATCTATCTATCTATCTATCTATCTATCTATCTATCTATGTTAAACTCACAGGTGGTTCAACGTCGATGATGCACGTCTGTCCTCGTTTTATCACCTCATCAATAGCATCAATGCTGGTTCCATACAGGTGGCTCTTACTCTCCCCATATTCTACAAATCTGAGCATAAAGCAAAATTCAGTTGATCACAAGTAGTGTGCAAAGTCAGAGATAAATGCTATAAGTAAAATATCCCTACCTGTGGTTGCAGACCATATACTCAAACAGCTCTTTGGTGACAAAGTGGTACTCTCTACCCGCCTGCTCCCCTTCTTTTATTGGACGGGTTGTGTCTGTGAGAAGACAGTGCGTGGTCATTTATTCATGATATTAACAGAACCCTAAAATGAAACATCATGATGTTTAAAATCTTCTTTCTCTCTGGTCCCTGGACGCCCAATATTATTGGCTGAAAATGTCAATTCACTTTTTCCTGAGTTATGTTTGCTGTATTAAATGTTGCAGTCAAACTCACTTCTGTTCACCTTTAACACATAACCTGTGGTCTTCATGAGACTTGTAGTGAAGAGCAGAATACTGCCAACAATTATAAAAATTAAAACAAACAAACCCTGTTTGGGTATCAAAGTATGTACATTTGTGCAAATCAGATAATTAAGGCATTCTTTTTGCATCACTTTTTGCATTCAAATGTCAGTGATGAGAAATTGTTATTGTCTTATTTATATTGTTTGGGGATATATAAATTATTGTTCAGCTTAATTAATTTAAGTCTCACAAACCGAGACACAGAAATTGTAAACATTATATTAAAGCGCAGCATCAATAAAAACGTAATTTTCTTGTTTTGTTTTTCATCCATTTCTTTTAATACTATAAAACCAGAGAAAAGCTGTTAAACTGAACGAGTTGAGGTCACATACGCGGTACGGGTCCCTGGAAGGTCGACGGGTTCAGTTTGATGAGTCTCTTCCTCAACTCATTGACTCCGACTCCTGAAGCTCCTGTTTCAGGAGGACACACACACACACACACACACACACACACACACACACACACACACACACACACACACACACACACACACACACACACACAGAGACTTTTGCACATCTGACTAACTTTTTGTTTGTTGAATGATCTAAAGTGTCCGAGTGCAACAAAAAAGCAAAAAGAGGAAATCAGTCGAGGGAGACGTGTTCTTCTTTTTTTTAATTTTTTTTTATGGCGCAGTGATTATTTAACTATCAAGATAAATAAACTGATGTCCTGATATGGTTTAGTACACGAACATGAAATATTTTGAGAATATCAGTGTTTGGGTGTGACTTGGGCCAGGTCTTCTCTCACCTATGAGGATGATGAGGCGGTGGTTCTCCTGCGGGAGGCGCTGGTACAACGCCACCTCCTCATACGGGGAGGACAGAGCGCCGCTGCTGGGCGAGCAGGAGGTACAGGACTTACGCCTCCTCTTATAGGACGTCCTCCTCCAGAGGCGGAAACTCCGGCGGAAGCCAGCTGGAGTGCAGAAGTTTTGTTATGCTTTGGACTAAAGATAACAGCATTAAATCTGATTTTTATGCTATTAATACAGCTTGATGACAAGTTATCAAGACCATGAAAGTATGTCCTTTAGCTTTAATGACTGGTGATTTATAATATTTATATATCTTAGTAAACTTGACATAAAACAAAACTAACTTACAAGTAACGTTTCACCAAGATATACAGTAGGAGCTTGTTTTAAGCCCGTAATTTCTTAATATTTATGAAAAATTGCATGTTCCCCTGGCAGATTATTTCACTTGTAACGTTTAAAAGGTTTTGTTATAAGTCAAATAATCTGCCAGGGGAACATACACTATTTTATACATAAATATTAAAACAAGCTCCTGTATCTCGGTGAAAGGTTTCTTGTTAGTTTTGTTTTATGTCACGTTTACTAAGATACTTAAGCTAGAAACAAGACAGAAATGCTGGGTAAGATTTCATGTTTTTGCAGTGTGGTTGCATTTAATTATGTAAAATATAAATGAATTGCACTAGAACTGCACTTTCCCAGTCCTACTCTACTCTGTTCTGACATTAAAGGAGGCGAGTTTGGCAGAGAAAGTTTATGAATTCAGAGGTAAATTCTAGATTTTATTCCATTTATTTAGAAACTTACAATGAGAAACAAATGTTATACAGTTAGTGAACTGACTGGACAATTTATAACTTTGTATATATTTATATTCAACAATCCGACTGAAATAAAATTCCTAAAACTAAACAAAGGTTAATTTTGCTGTGGATCCAGGAAGACGGCGACTTACCCAGGTAAATTCCTTCAGTAACATCTGGATCCTCCTCATCTGGAGAAAAGAAACGTTCAGAGTCTTTGTTCTGTTGCCAGAAATGATTTATTGTTTACAATAAGAAAAACTGAATTGTTAAAGTAAAAATTAAAATTCATCTAGTTAAAGGGGTGCACCTGAAATTATAGCTAACCAAGAAAATCTTCACTTTCATGGTTTCTTATGTTGATTTAAAGAAATAAAATCTCAAACCTGTTAGGTTAACTTCTGCTTCACACCACATTGAACAACGTTTTGTTTAGTTATTAATTCCCAAATATTTCCGATTGTGTTTGTTTGTATAACAGATGTAAATCAACTCCACAGACTTTATCTACAGGGTTAAATAAAAACAAGAGGAAATCTGAATGACCAAGGAATCTAAATCCTATTTGATTCTCTTAATTAGATGAACTACGACTGTTCTGGACAAACTTACCCACCAAAGTTTATTTCTTTACTTTTTCCCATATCTGTGGGAAGGAGAAACACGTTATCTTTAGTCGGACTCAGCCTTCAGCGGATCAAACTGGACCGGTGCCGTTACCTGTCAGGATCCTTTTGCCATCAGCGAGCGTCAGATCCTCGTCTGAAACCGACAGAATATAAAAGTGAAGCTTCGTTTCCACACAAGGCAACGTGACACTTTGGTGACTGAATGATGAAATCAAGAAACACTTTTTAAAAAATAACAGCAGATCGTCAGGATGTGGTTGTTGTGTCGAAAAGAGATCCAGCGGATTTAACAAAAGTTAAAATGATTTTTTAAACTTATTTTTATAAGGAACCAACAATATTATATAAAATATACAGCAACATGTTTCACAGAGTTTATTTACATAGATCAATTGTTAATACATGCAGTTAAAACCAGATATCAGAATAAGTCTTTTCTCTTTTAGGTCTTTTTCTGCCAAAGTTGGCGTTATTTACTAAATGCTAGAATAACAATAGACTTATTTTCACTCTATTTTTAATTCTGAAATTTACATACACCAAGATTACTTTGCCTCTAATAATTTGGCGAAGCCCATTTGTCAAATGGGGTTAACATAAAGAGCGATTCAGTTATTCAGAAATGTTCTTCAGTCAGAACATTTGAGCTGAACTGAGACACACTGTGGATGTGAAGCCATTAAGAAATTTAGCCAGATTCATCGCACCAGATTTATCAGGAGAAACGAGACAAAATTAAAGCTCTCTAAAGTTTAAATTTTTTAAAAACTTTTAAAGAAAATTTTACCAAAATACAAGGAAACATTTGCAAATTTATGACTTTAAAGAAAGTTACAAGAAATCTGATTTAAAAATGACTTTTTTCTGTCTGACATTTAGCAAATATACTGTGTATATATATATATATATATATATATATAAATATATATATATATATATATATATATATATATATATATATATATATATATATATATATATATATATTTGGACTGATTGTGTCTGTTTATGGAGTATATAAATATCTAGTTTTAACTCTAAGTGTGGGTGATACATTTAAAAAAGATACACCATGTTGGCTTGTTTTAAAAAAACATTTACTGGCGAAGAACAAACTGTGGGAAATCTAGAATTGTATGAGGACGAAAAGTTCAACCTGATGGTTCAGCTAATGTTTATAGAATTTATTCCTGAGATGATCATAAGAGTACTTCTCCCCAAATAACCTTTAAAAATAGGTTTTACTTAGACACTTTTAGATGGCAAACATTGTAGTAACTTTATTGGGTGCGACACTCACCGTTATCAGCCAGGCTGTCTTCAGTAGGCAGCGAGGGAAACAAACAGCTGCTATTTAAATGTAACAAGGCAGAAATATGAAGAAAACCACTAGATCATTGTTAATTATATCTGTAATATGTGTTTATAAATGATAAACAAGGGAGACAATAACAACTTTGGTTTTACACCCTTAAAAAAGGCTGTTAGACTTCACAGAAAGACAATAACCGGTAAATAAGTTGGTTAAAGGGAAATAACAAATTACTCTATTTAGTTTATAACGGGATTTATGTCCTGATTACACCAGTTTTATCATTTGCACCAGTGTGTGGGAGTGTTTATTGCTTTTTTTCCCACTGTTGAGTTCGTAACCATGCAGACTGTTTGCAAGAACTATGACTTTGCAATGAGAAACTTTTAAAAGTGGCATCAAAGAAGATCAAAACTACAGTCACAGGTAGAAGGCTGGTCGCTTTTTAGAGATACAGAGAGAAGATATGTCAGACAATAAACAGCCAGCTGACTAGATAGCTACATGTCAGACTGCAGTTTGAAACGGTTAACTCAAGAGTCGGACGCTTCGGATCAGCTGACTAAAAATGATGTAGACACGTAAAACAGAGATCTGTGATATCTGGATGTGTCACTACCTGCGTTTCCATTATAAATGTGTGCAAAACTTTGTCGATATTCTACTGATGTCGAAAAGAAAAATAGAATTTAGCAATTGGGTTGTTTCCATTAAGTAATTAAAATCACGGGTGAATGAGTTTGTTCACGTGATAAGTCATTAAAAACACGCTGCGCCATCTTCCTCCTACTACTTCCTGTTGTCGTCTCCTTCTACGTGGTGTTCGCCAGTGGTAACACCTGGCTGCTGATCGTGTGACTCATGATACAAAAAACGTGTTCCCGTTGCAGTTTTGCCAGATAAACCAATTCCGATGCTACCGATAAAACCACCCCATCCTGTCGTCAAAACTTTTAACCAGCAAAAACGTTTCTTCGAAATCGCTGCGTTTCCATTAAGCCAATTGATTTTCCAAATGTCAAAATGTGATGAGTGGGAACACAGCTAGAGAAACCCACATGAATTCAGAGATAATGACAAATATTCTCACAAGGCCTGATGCATGTGTGAACCTGGGATGGATGACACCACCACTGCTCCTTGTGTTTACTGTGAAGAAAAATGAGAGAGATGAACAGGGAAGTAATTACAGCTGCACGATATCAAGTAAAAATGCAGGACTCAGCAAGTACAAGTCATGCATTTAAAGCCATGAAAGAGCGCCACCTAATGGAGATTAAAAATGAGTCAAAGCCGTAAGAATGCTGAAGTGAAAGATTAAGTTCTGGTAATCTTTGTGTGAGGATTATAGTTACAGATTATAGTGGGGACATTTTGGTATGAATTAAAAGACAGTTTGTCTCTACTTTAGGGTCCAAGGAGCCTTTATTTTTTATTATTTACCTGCACCAGTAACACTTCTACAGCCAAGCAACGACATTTTGTTGCCAAATGCACCGTCGTGTCTTTGTGCAGTGACAATAAAGTAAGCCTGTCTCTAACTCTAGCGGTGACACAGTTATTAATGGATCAACCAATCAATTTATTTTATTTTGCTAATTGCTGCAATATCAATGAACAGATTTAGCATTTGTGTCTCGTATTGAAAATCAAAATGGAGTAGCGTGTAAAAATATAAAGAAAATGTCTTAAACGTTTAAAAATAGTAGTTGTGTATTAGAGGGGTTAATACTGAATTGTTTGATTCTTGAATTATTTAGAAATCTAATAACAAACTTTTCAACAACAACAACAAAAAAGGTTAATAAAATGCAAAGATGAAGGGTTTTGGGTTTTTTTCTTTAACATTTTGGCAAACCTGTTGCTCCCTCTGGTGGCAGTTTGAGCTGCTGGCAGGTATGCAGGTTGGTGTGTGGGTGTGTGTGTGTGTGTGTGGGTGAACCTAGTTCTTATGTCCTGGTGGGGCCCTATTTCTGTCCACAATGTGGGACTGTGGGGAACATTTCTCCTCGTGGGGACATTTTCTTGGTCCCCCTCAGGGGAAACGCTGTTTTAGGGTTCGGGGTTAGGAATGTGACGGTCAAGGTTAGTGGTTGGATTTAGAGGTATGATGTGAAATAAGTTTTGACTAGGATTGGGGTAAGTGTTTGAGTTAGGCATATCTGACTGAATGGAAGTCAATACAAAGCCCTAACATGTGTGTGTTAGTGTGTGTCACCTCCTCAGCATGCTAGCAGAGGGAATTAGCCCAGCGAAGGAAGCGCCGCAGGGCAGCTTCCTGGCCTGCCACCACAGAGCGTCTGATTGGTCGACCACCTCCAGCAGGTCGCCTCTGCTGAAAGCCATTCCTGCATCCGGACACGGGATGGAGGAGTCCTGCAGGGGGCAGTAGTCCACCATCGCCCTCATGTACACCTTAAAGACAGACACCAAGATCAACAGAGAGATACTGTAGGAGCTATTTCTCTATTTTCAGTAAAATCTTAGAATTTAGATTATTTATTTTAGTTTTGCTTACTTTCTGATTAATTTACAATTAGAATCTTTGTTTAATTTGTAATTTAAAATAAGTCCTTTGGTTTGTAATTCACTTAATTAGTTAATTAATTTCAGTTTGGGTCGTGGGTGTGTCACGGTAGAAATATGTAGGTTTTAGTAGCTCATTATGCACCTGGGTGGTCATATGGTTTTATACCAGTCAGTCAATCAGTCAGAAAACAGGTGCAGGAATCAGAGCAGAAGCAGCAGAATCCTGTGACGCCTGTAATTTGCTTGTCTGAACAGTGGAATAAAACAAAGAACTGCATTTTGACTTTTTTTTTTTTAATCTTTTTGGACTGCGTAAGCCAGAATCCACGGTGCATCAGGTGACTATTTGAGTTGAATTCACCTTTTGCTTTGACCACCTTAAAGTCTTGAGTTTTTTTATTTTTGAATTTGAATTTTGGACAAATAGTCACTATGGATACTTAGACTAAATGGAGCTAGGATCTTTTCTTGTCTTTTCTTTTTTTGATATGTTTATCCAAAAGTTGCAATGCTGCATTTTGTTTTCCACATGTCCAATGTGCTTCTAGATGATTATATATTAAGAAAAGTTGGTTAAAAAGTAATTTAAATGCTAAATGCTGTCTTCTTGACAGCATTTAGAGTACTGACTGTGAGGAAAGAAATGAGAGATTTGTTTAATTTTAGCAGACAGAACATGAAAGAACATGCTATAAAGTTACAAACTAACCTTTTGAACCAGCATATGACGGGTTTAGATTGTTTTTTCCCCCAAATATATAAAACTTCATCATTAGCAGCTTTGTGAAGTGACTGTTTGATCAATATACAGCTGTAACATAACACTGACAACCACTTGAAGCTTAAAGTGAGTAATTATTCCACAGAATCACCTGGAATCAGAATAAAAGTACCTATGAGAGTAAATAAAGTCACCTGAACCAGGGTTCAGCTGCTGCTCTGCTCCACATTTCTTGCCCTCCAACTTCCTGTCTGATGGCAGCACTGTTTCCTGATTGGCTTAAAGCTTTACCAACACACATGACGTTTTTAACTTTAAATCCTTTATCTCCTAAGGTTGCACATCCCAAAGTGGACGCACTTTATTGGATCTCCACTTCCTTAAAGCTCATTTTGGAAAACATTTTGCACGCACCTTTCCAAGGCATTCGATATATAATTGAACTTATTAAATTCAATTGAATAAGTCAATGCTTTACATATTTTTTGTACTTACTTTAGACTCAGTTTAAACCTTTTTCTTACCGGCTTCTGGCTGCTGGTGACCTGCGTTGACCTCGGGATAACTTTGAACAAAATAGTTCCAATGGAACTGTTCTGACGGGGAGAAACACAGACAGAACAATAAATATGACAGACAAATGGCTAAATATGCAGATAAACCACTAAACCATTTATCTGAAAAGTCAGATAAACCATTACCTGACTCTTCTGGGATGATTCAGAAATTTGGTGTCTACAAATTAAATCTAAAATGACTCACAAGAAAGGGTGATAGTGGATAAAAAGCAAAGGATGCTTCAGGATTTCTGCTGCTTCCTAGTTATTATTAACCTACATGTAATAATGTTTATAACAAATGATATTTACAACAGCACCTAATTAACTCCACTACCAAAATCAATAAAATTCATCCCACAAATTAAAAGTTAAAAAGAAACCAAGCAGAAAAAAACAAATTTAATTCACTGGATGCATTTGATTTCAATGAATTGTCTATTCTATCCAGAACAGTTGAAATACATAAATATTTCTTTACCTTTACAAGAATTTATTGAGATTTGTTTCCCTCAAAAGAATGAATTCACACATTCATATTGTCCCAAATGATAAAAAAAAAGCCATATAAAGTTTTCTTCAGCTGTTTTGCTGTGTGATTTGTGGCATTATACAGTAACTGATGTAATGCTGTGGTACATTTTAAAAATCTCATTCTTATGCTGCCAAATAACATAATATTCAGATTTCTTTTGTCAAGATTAAACGAAGATTACATAGAATAAAAAAACAGTTTTTAAAATACAGTGACTAATAGAGTGGCACAAAGATGAAACCATGACAGGGCAGTTTTATGTATTTTCCAGGCACATAGTGGCATTTAATAGCACAATCTAGTAACTGTGTTTCCTTCAGTTGTTATAAAACTGCTGTATATATCAAATATGACTTAAAGAAAATTTGACTGTAATTTAACGCCTTGAAATTGAGCATTCAGGAAGTCACCACAACATCTTTCCACCATTAACCCTTTGTACAAGCATTGTTCTGAGAAGTAGCTCCTACAATGAGCTCAGCAGATGTTCAGCTCCACCAGGTGTTTGCTAATTGCTGCTGGCTAGTCTGAAGGAGCTGAGTGGGGGAGCTGCAGGGGAGGGATACTCTGCAAGATGGAAGCTCAGAAGCTTTTAAACTGCAGCTCGGTGAAGGAGCCTTGTCCCTGAAGGTGGAGCTAGATTCACACAGGTGTTTTGCACAGCTGAATGGTTGCCATGGAGATTAAAGGATTTCTCAACCATGCACGAAATAATCAAGGCAACACTCCAGGTATGTTTCTGATGAGGGAATAACATTATAACATGATGCAAAGTTATAAAAAGTCAATTTTACACAATGCTGCCCCTTTAATGTCATTAAAGCAAAGTTGCAATTTTCTGTAAGAAGAAAAAAAAAACACTCTTCTTAACTTCAAGCTCATTTTTAACTGGCTACAATTATAAACAGGCCTATTTTTTCACATTCAGATAAACCTACCAGTTTCTGGATGACCTTTTCTGGTTCCAGTCCCACCACTGAGTTTCCATTCACCTCCACTATAAGATCACCAGGATGAAGGAGTCCTGAAACACAAATCAGAGATAACTCCTGAAAATATTTGTTTTGTTCTTGTTTTTAATCAAATACACTCTCCAGCAGTCTCACAGACGGCTGTGAAGAGTTTTATCTCACCACTGCGGTCTGCCAGTCCTCCATGAATCACTCGGGCAATGTAGATGTCTCCCGTCACCTCCTCCCTCCTTATAGTCGCCCCCTGATAGACAGAAATGACTCACCTGTAATGCCTTCTGAAACTACCGTAGTACTGATTGTCGGACAGGACTGTAGAAGAGTGGAAACCCAGTAGAGTAGTGGGAGAAAATGATGGTAATCAGAATGGCTTCTGAAAAAAATACGTTTTCCTGAAAGAAATCTGAAAGTTTTTTATTATTTCCAACCAAACATTTGGATGGCATGTAAAGACACAACCAACCAACCAACTGTACCTATACCTCATCCTTAGCAGGTTTTCGGGGGGAAACCTCAGACCGTAATAATATCTTATGCTCCAGACAACTGTAGAAATAATTCCAAGTTTTTTGAAAGCTAGCTTTGAGATTGAGAGGATCACATTTGCACATTTACTAGAAGAACTAGGGCTGGGCGACACATTGATTTTAATAATTGATCACATTTTCTATTTATCAAAATGTAATTTTTGTAAAAGGTGGATTTTTTTTTCTCTCCTTGGGTTTCCATTGTTCAGAGTGACGTTTGCCCATCCAGGGTCGCCATATTGTTTTACAAGCATGTTTTTATTTGGACTTTGAATTCAGGTCATCTGCCAGAAGGGATGACTGAAATAAAAGCTAATTTATGGAAAGATTTATCAATATATCATTTGTCATTTTGTTAAAGAAAATAACGGGATGTGGGGGGAAAAATGGCCTAAATCAGATTTAGTATGAAGATTTTATGTTTAAGCCCCAAACAGAACAGCAGCATAAAATGATGGCTTTGATGAGAAAATGGGAACAATTGTCACAAATAAACTCGATGAAAATTTAAATTAAGCACATAAACCTTTTTGTACCTCTTGTTTAATTTCATTTTACATTCTTCAGTTGATCCAGTAAAATGCAAAGCTGTCTGAATTTGTGGCAAGAAAAAGTTGATATGAATTTGTAAGAAAAAGCCTGGTAAATCAATTTCGTCTGTTTCTAATGATGATGCAGACGTTATTTCTAAAATAGCTGCTTATCTTTCTTCTTCTTCTTGCTTGTTGTCAAGCAGCCTGTGATATTGCAGTCCTGCTTGTCTTCTTGTTGAGCTCTTGCAACAGCTCCATTGTGGAATCGAATGTGTCTGTTATGGTCTGCAGCTTCTGATCTCTTGCTGGGTTTGTTTCCTCCGTGCAATCCCTTTGGGCTGCGGTATCCTGCAAAACTGTCTGCACAGGAACCAGCAGATGAAGAAGAAGAGGAGGAGGAAGAGCTGGAGGCAGCAGAGGAGTGCGAGAGCGGCTGTGGATAAGGCGTGGGAGGTTTGTGGATCATCACCGGAGATAACGAGGAGACTCTTGGCGGCGGCGTTGGCCGACGGTTCGGGTTCGGCCTGCATGGAGGAGACGTTTCGGTGTGGTTTCTGGCCACAATGATCCCTTGGAGCTTATCCACCACCTCGGCGAGAAGGTTGAGGGCCTGGACGTTTTCTTCGACGCGGTCCGTGATCATTTCTGTCGCCGCCACCATTTTCTGCTCCAGGTGGCGTACGTCCTGGCTACTGTGCTCGATACTGCTGGCCACGGTCTGAACCGTGGTCCTGAGCTCCTCCATGCTGCAGGTTTTGTCAAACCCAGGAGGTTGATGATGTTTCTGCGGTTGCTGTTGTGGTTTGTTGTGATGCGCAGAAGAATTGACCGCACATGAAGCCCTTAAAGACTCTTTCTGACAATGCCTCACAGGATTTGGGAGAGTGCTGACTCCTTGTTGCTTAGAAGAGGATTGAGTTGCAGGAATGACTGGTGCTGTGTGGACTCTACCAGGACTAAGAATGCTCCTTGATTCCCCTCCTGGAGCAACCTTTTTGTGCACGAGGGGAGAGTTGGGAAGACTGACAGTGTAGGCCGGGATTGGAGGGGGAGGGTAAGAATAGTCGTCACTGCTCCCTCCACTAGAAGCATCGTCCTCTTTGTTGGGCATGAGTCTCTCTGAAACGTACCAGTGGGTGAGAGCAAAAGAAGAAAAGTACAGAAGTTTAGAAGGTGCATGAAAGCACGGCAATGGAGTCAAGTGATGTTTCTTTTCCAAGGTTTCATGTTGGCATGAAGGAAATGATGAAAGGAATGAATGTGCATTTGATGTGAAAGATGCACAGATGTTGTACCTATGGAATGTTTAAAGGATAAAGATGGATCCACATCATGAAAGGTTAATGCTAAGAACACTGGATGGACGCGATGATGACTGGTGACGGGTTGACTCGTCATCATTTTTCACCCTTGTGACTTTGGTGACAATGGAGACAAAACACCGGTCGGTTCTTTTCTTACCGGAACATGTTTCTGGGTTCAAGACGGCCGGAGCCGAGTGGTTGAGCCCTCGCTCCCAAAGTTCTGTGTTTTGTGGACATAAACGACAACTTCCCATCGACTCGTAATGGGGAAGAAAGTGGCAGGGTGGATTTCCATGGAGAGGCAAAGGCCTGGCCGTCTCAGCCATTCTGAGCTCCTCCCCAGACCACGCCCTCCTTGCAGGGATCAGGCGCTCCAACGTGAGTCGACGAAGACTGCTCCAACGGCTACGGACCACTCCAACCTGGTCTTCTGAACTTCTGCAACCCTTTTCACTCTTGGAGCATGAACAAGAAGAAACTCAGTTTTTTTTTTTTAGGGTTTTAAGAGGGTTTTTGGTCAGTTGTCATTTTCTGTTTGGGCTTCAAATTCTTGGAATACACGACCATTACAACGAAGAAATATTACATCTTTGAACGGTTTCAGGAAATCAATTAAGCAATGGTTACGAAATAATTAAAATTACACTATATTCACTAACATCTTTATGGGTTTTTTTTCTTACAGAAACCATACTTATATCTCACCAGAGGCTGGTTATTCTTTACAAGACAAACGATCCTCATGGCCTCCTCGTCCTCTGGTAACTCGTCGGGCAGCGGAGAAAGGACGGGTAAATAGTCAGACTGCGCCACGCTGTCGTGAGATGATAGGAGGGCCTAGCGGATACATTCATGCGTGTTCAGACATCAACGATGATGTTGTCTGAATGAGGTGGGGAGGTTCTGCTGGAATCCAAAATCAAACCTGGACATGTGGAGAGCTGAGGAGGTTGTAGAGCTCACGAGCTTCAGCCGAAGGACGGTGCGCTCTTTGTATGACGGCCATGATCTGACGAAACAGGCAAGAAAATGGATGAATAGTGAACCATACATTTCTCCAACGTTCTGACAACGTTTGATACCTGAATTAATATGAAAGGGAACAGAGTGACATGAACATATTTCCTCCCAATTAATGTTTTTGCAGCTTGCCTTAATTTAGCTACAAAGTTTAGTGTATTTATTAGTTTGATACAAATAAACTGAGATTCTCTAGAATCCAAAAAATACTATTAAATCAGCTTTGGTGACTGCGATAGCACTTCTAGATAACTGTCAGGCCAACAAGACTTGGCAAGTTTGATGTTAATGGTCCTGATATGAAGTTGTAAGAATAATTGGTTAAAAAGAGATAAAACATGACAATATAAAAACAACACAGCTAGAAAGAATACGTAGGCCGTGTCAGAAGAAACACAGATCATCTTGTAAAACTTAGTGTGCATTCAGTCCAGTAGACTCTATTCAATTGGGGACTAAAATTGCAACATTTGTTACATTTTCAGAACTGTAGTTTGCATTCACAATGCACTGTGTGAAACAACTAAAACTAACTGAAAAACCTGTTCCCCCCGTCGCCTGTGGTGGCGCTGCACCAAGAACTACTGAAGGAATCAACAACAAACTTGTGAAGACCAGCACGACTTTCTTCTTCACAAAACGTAAACAAAAACGGAGCAGTGTCAGATTTTAGTGGTTGTAGGATTTCTTTATTGATATACTGTACATTATTAGTCTAGAGACAAACTGTTAGCCGCTAACGCTAGTGACGCTCCTGCAGGCGCCATTATTACGCGGTGAGTCTGTCCACTAAACCAGGCTTGGCCTTCACATACATTCGAACAACACAAGTGTTCACTTCAACCAAACCGAGACTTAACTCTGTGGTCTACATCAGAGCTGGATGGCGCATTCACACCTCCCAGACGAACCAGATTCTCTAGGTAAACGAACTAGAGTTTGATCAAATTGGACTAAACAGGGCTGGTGTGAATCCACCCTTTCTCACCTCAAATAAGAGTCCGGAGGCACAAGGTAGAAGGGGGCTTGGTGACAATCTCTGGAACCGCATCAGGCACTCGTAAATCTGAAGACGTAAAACATGCAGTTGTATAGGAATTACCCAGCTCCATATTAGGTTACATGCTTTGCTAAACCATAGAAAGACCTTTAGTAAGGCGCGAAGCCATGGAGCGCTCAGTAGTTCATGCAGAAGCTGAGAGCCACTAATGTTTCTGTTGACGGCTTCGCTAACATCCTCCACAACGCTGGATAATACTTCGCTGATCCCTGCAAGCATAACATAACAGAAACCTTAGAAGCATCATTTTGCTACGGATTATTGTAATGCCAAATACAAGGTGAAATTTTTAAACTGCTGGGATTTTGTGGTGTCAGAAAATCATGGTGAAAATCTCCTCCATAAGAGAGAAGACTTTTTTCCCCTCAGATCTCCATAAACAAAATGTGTGCATCAGTGAACCAATGTTCTAGTCGACTAAGTAGGACACTAGTTAGGACACTCGACGCAGTGCATGGTATTATGAACTCTTTTAGCTTTTTCAATTAAAACCCAGTTGCCAAAACCCAAAAGTCAGTGGGTCCTTCAATTTGATTGAAAACTTATGGCCAAATTAACAAAGAAATTGATATTTGAACAACAAAAACAACCTCTTTTCATTGCCATATCACTCCTCAGACCTACGTGCAAAATGCCTGTTGGCTGAGCAGCAGAAAATATAGAGTATCTAGGACCCTAATCAATCTAGAGAGAATTGTACTGTCCTGTCTGCAACAGGGTGTTGTGCAAAGTAGTAACAATAGAGGTACCAACTACCAATCATTGTTTAAATAAACAATATTAATTTATTTGAAAGATTTTAGCACATCTTTGCTAAGTATGACACGGTGCTGTAATTATACCCAAACCTCAGGTCACTATCAAAGTAGAACTGAAGCTCATTGAGTTACCTCCATTTTTGTCGTAATTGACAAAAGTGGTCAGATATGTCAGACTCTATCGAAGGTCTCACACAGGTGTGTGTCTCTCAATGTGTTTGTTTTCTCACCATCCTCCATAGTTTCTCTCATGGTGAACATCCAGAACCATCATAGAAGAAAAAAACGCTATTTCTCCTGTAAAGAAATCATGCAAAACACATTACGATGTCAACACAGAGAAATATTACAGAGCAAGTCGAATCTGCCATGTGTGGTCAGGATATTTGTTTATAATGCAAACTTAAAACAATGTATTTACACATCACATGTTTTACAGGTATGCATGTTTTCTCAAATAGGTCAACTGGTGCCAAAGAGAACCTTGATATTGCTTCAATCAAAGAGCAAATGTAAGCAACAAATGGAAATCCAAGAACAAGACAAAACCCCAATGTTCTCAAACAAAAGATGAGCTTAGTAGTTCAGGTATCTAAATATTGTATATGATATGCTATTAATGCTTTCTGTGATGTGAAGCACTATAAGACGGCTTGACAGTCCTATAGCCTAATCAATATTTTCTTGTCAATACCCTATCGATATCACTCTGGTCCCTGGTTTTGATTTCAGTTTGTGGCTGGAGCTGTTGACAGATGGCTCATCTGAGCTTTCTGTCATAGACTAAAGCAGCTCAAATTAAGGTGGACAGGCTGAAGGCAGCTGCTGGCCTTAATGCTTATCACTTTTAGCATCTGTGGTTAAACAAGCACATATAATCATGTTCCCAAGTGGAGGAGTTTAAGTATCTCATGGTCTTGTTCACAGATGAGGGGAAAATGGAGAGGGAGATTGATAGCCAGGTTGGCGCAGCGTCTGTACCGGTCTGTTGTGGTGAAGAGGAAGCTGAGTCAAAAGGCAAAGATCTTGATTTACCAGTTGATCTATGTTCCTATCCTAATCTGTAGTCACAAATATTGGGTGGTCACTGACAGAACGGGTGAGAAGCTCAGTCATCCAGTAGGGACTCAGGGTAGAGCTGCTGCTCCTCCAGGTCAAGAGGAGTCAACTGAGCTGGCTTGGGCATCTGGTTAGGATGCCTCCAAGGTCAGGTGTTCCTGGCACGTTTAACCGAGAGGAGACCCAGAAGAAAACCCGGAGGAACTACGCTTCCTAGTTCGTCTTGGGGTTCCCCCTGAGGAGCTGGCCCAATGGCTGGGGAGAGGGAAGCCTGAGCCTTCTTACTTAGGTTGCTATCCCAGCAGCCCAAAGAGGAAGATAGTGGATGGATGGATAATTAAATAAAAAAGAGAAGTGATTTGAAATTTGATTGACAGTATTTGAGGAAAAAAAAAGAAATAGGGCGAAGAAATCCCTGCTTTATACCAATTTACCAGGTTATTCTACATTTTCTATAAACCTGCTTCCTAATGTCCATTGTGACCACATGCTTGTTTAGAAGAAGGGGTTGCTCCTAAGTCAGTGACCCCAGGCAATCAGGAAGGCTTCCTTTGATAATATCTCATCAGTTGTTATTAGACACTGAAAAGCTGCACTATATTCTAACTAACCCATCTATTTGATTGGATTGGTCTGTTTATATATTCTGGCTCTAAGTTGGATCTATTTGCCTTGTAAAGTGCCTTGAAATCACATTTGTGTAAAATAAACGGAATAAACTTGAATAAAACAATTTGTTGACATTTTGCCTAGTGAGAAAGACAATAAAGGCTTCATTTTATTTTTTAAAAAGCAATTACATTTGTGTACACCATACAGCATCATTACAGCTGCAGTAGATGTCTGGTTTAATGTTAATCAGTTTAGTCTGTATTTTTCTCAATGCATAAAAAAACAAACTTACTTACATCCGGTCAGCTCACAGACAACAGCATCCAGTGTACCTTCCTCCCTTAGGTTTGGGTTTCCTGAGCGTGTTGATTTGAGACGGAGTGAATCAGCAGTGTGAGCATGTCAGCCGCAGCCAAACGTGACTGACATGGAGGTTAGTTTACAACCAAACCCAACCTGACACTAATCCTCTCTAACCCAGCTTAATCTACCAACCTCTCTCTCTCATCCCTCTTTCTCGCTGAAATTCACAAATCGTTTCCTTGTGTCGTTTTGTATAGGACTCAATCCATTGCACTAGCTTTCTTTTACATTTTTGTGTTGTAAGGGAATTCCTTTTTTCAAATTTTGTCCTTTCCTTCCTGTTTTACTCATTCTATGTAGCTCAGCAGATCACAAAGCTTCTTAGTCGGCCGCTGCTTTTAGCCACAGACACACAAACCCACACACTGTGAGGACCTTTGGTTACATAATCTATGAACCTAACCTGATACCAGATTAGGTCTTAACCCAAATATCCAAGTGTTAAACTATATGCAAATACTCCTTGAGCTTTCTGAAAGTGAGAGCTAAAAATCACTTCCTTACTTTTTTAAAGGACCCCACTAGGGGATATTAAGAGCAACTTGGTAGCAAGTGCTCCTCACGTTGCTCTGTCAACAAGTACACAAAAATGGAATAAATGCATAGTTACGTTACATTAAATCCCACTGGAACATCTGGGTGCTGAAGACGCCAGCTGCTTGCAGCTGTGTGCATGCGTTTGTGTGTGTTTGGAGTTATCCTGGTGCAAATGTCAGTGGGTCGCCTCTTCGGAGATTACCACTGATCCCACAATCACAGAAACAGAGACGGAGAGGCCGCACACAGGAATAGATGGAAGAAAACATGGCTTCCACGGCGGGAGTGATGCTTACCCACTGCTTTGTCAACCATGCAATATGTGTGTCAATACACCAAACATCCAGATAATCTGCAAAACATTGATTATTTTTTAGCAACATCAATGTCATTTTCTTCACGTAGGCTTGCAAGATGTCAGAAGGTAAAACTGGCCAAAAATCGACCACCAGTTCTAAAACGATTGACAGAGATCGATTTTCCTTGTTTTTAGTCTTTTATTTTGAAAAATTTGATAATTATACGTTAAAAACACTCCGTTCTCACACATAAATAATTTTGTATTTTATTGGTTCTATCGCTCATTCATGTTTAACACATCAAGTATATCTGTCATTTTGTGGAGCGCCATCTTTAAAAGCAACAACACACAACAAATATGTTCCAGTTCAAAGTAATTCTAAACAGATGAGTTTTTAGTCTGGATTTAAAAGAACTCAGTGTTTCAGCTGTTTTGCAGTTTTCTGGCAGTTTGCATTGTAAACTGTTTATGATTACATCTTAAACATTTAAGTGTTATAAATAGAAATCTAAAGAGGGCAAAACACATTTTCACAGTTGTGCTCCTACTTGCTTCAGGGGCGTTTGGATAATGCTCACTCTGTCTACACTACTGCAAAAAATGTTAAGGAATAAATTACTAAATTATACAAACAAGCAGCACATAGTTCATTTATAACTGGAGATTTCAAACATAGTGAGAAACATCTTAAGTTTTAAACACGTCACTAACAAATGGCTGAAACAATTCACTATATAATATTAACAAAATGAGGCCACACAATTATTATTAATGTTTCCTTGTATTTGTACAATAAATTTTTATAAATTACAAATCTATAAATTATGCGAATGCAAACAAAATCATCTAACTTCATCGGCAAATATGTGACGTAGAGATCAAAGGTAGTACAAGTAATTTTGAGGTCAAAATCTAGGGTTATTTGAAATATATAACCCCAAATTGTCAAATGTATGACACTTAAATACATTTGATTTTAACGATACATTTAGCTACATTTATTTTAGCAACTTAGTACAAAGAAAAAAAAGAACAATACCCCAATGTCTACATTTATTTCAAAAGAAGACATTATTACTAATTTCTTCATATATACAACCACTCTTAGGTTGTTTTGACATATTTTTAAAAATATATTTTTATGTTTTTATGTAGTTATTTCTATATAAAAAAAAAAATTAGGGCATACAACAACAGACAACAAAACCACTTCAGTTAACGCTGAATGTTGTCACATATTTTCACCGCTTTTGGGAAGACCTAAGACGACACAGGCAGTTTTTTTCTCAGGAATAGCAAAACAAAAATCCTCTTTCGAATCATCGCGAGTTTAAACCCGTAAAGCAGAGGATTCGTAAGTGGGGGAATAAGGACAACAGCGAGGGAGGAAAAGTTCTGGAAGCTCAGAGGGAGATCGGATGATGTAAATCGCATGTGCATCAAGTCAGACACCACAATGACGAATAACATGATGAGAGAGATTAGATGTGGGACGCATGTCTGGATAAACTTTGTCCTGTCCTCTTTGGATTGCACGCATGTTTTAACAATATACATGTAAGTCCAGACCACAAAGAGCCAATGCACTACATAGATTGACAAAGTGGCTAATGCGTAAACATTATTTATGACAGTGTTTGAGCCAGGGCAAGCAAGTTTAACAATCACCCAGTTTAGACAGAAGAGCCTCTGTATGTTTGTTCTGCAGAACCTCAATCTGGCTGTCAGGACAATGTTGATGGAAAAAATGCAGAAAGGAGTTAACCATGACAAACACACCAATGAGTAAACCCTTCTGTTTGTCATGATTGAGTGGTACTGCAGAGGCAGACAGATCGCCACGTATCTGTCATAAGCCAAGGCGGTAAGAATGGACGTATCACTGCAGACAAATGAGTATAAGACAAAAGCCTGAACCAGACATCCATGATAAGAGATGACCTGAGAGGACGACAGAAGGTCAGCGAGGAATTTTGGGTAAAACCCAGCCGTGCCGTAAAGACCATTAATGCAGTGAACACATAACAGAATGTACATTGGCTCATGTAAGCATTCATCTGAGACAATCACAATGATAATAGCAACATTAAAGGACAGGATAGCAAAGTAACACAGCGATGCAAGAGAAAAGACAACAGCTCTGTATCCGAGTGTGTCATTAAACCCTGACAAGGTAAAAGCCTCCTCCATGACGGAGAAGAATAACCTTCCTCCTCTGCTGCAGCTACCTGGCCCCTGTTTCCTCTGCACCTGGTATTAATATTCTGCTTGACAGAAAAGCAAGCTCTGGGGATTCTCAGTGTGATCTCAGCAAGGCCAACATTTTCTTACTTTTTGCTGTGAATGGTTTTTATTGTATTGAAAATAAATCTGTTTCCCAACCTGGCTAATTACTGCACAGGGTAACTGAAAGCAGTGAATGTGTATTACTCACGTCTTTGCACAGGTGAGAATGTGACAATTAATTACAATTCAAGCACTGAACAAATATGGACAACACAGATCTGCTTTTTAATTTAGCTGCAGAGATCTAATTACATTATTCATCCCAAAGTCATGTCTGCAATTGAAAGGGGGACAAAGATAAATCAGTAGTTCAAAAAAGGAGAAGATACCACCTCACTATTTCCAGTGTTTCTGTGCGACAACATATTGGGGCCATTATATAACAAAAAGGAGTAAATTTCCACCAGAAAACTTGGGAAAAACAAGGAAATTTCTGAGCTCCAAAAATAAAAAAATTTGAGAAACGTTTTGACGTTAGAAACTCAGAAAATTTCCAAACGTCAAAGATTTGTGACGTCTGAAACTGAAATATCTTCCTTGCTTTTTCTAGAAAATTTCTGAGATTATTCTAAAAATGTGGATATTTTTTAGTGAAAATTTACGCTTCCTTGTTTTTTCTAACTACAATGGCCCTAATATGCCATCGTACTTCTATCTTAGACTGCATGTCAGTTTTAGGCATAAACTAAATGTCTAACATTGCCCATCTTAATACTAAAGTAATGTTTAGTTTGCTTCTCCACAGCCAATTTTGTCTTTTAGGCGTAACACAGAACTCCCAGGAGGAAACCAAATAAGTTTGTAGAGTCACCAAACTTCTAAGGAACCACAAAGCACAGACACTGCGGTATGGCGCACCAGAAAGTCCGGTGGAGATGTCTTTTTGTTGTTTTTATTTCTCCATTATAAATATTCCACAAACTATATCACCTTTTGCTTCTTCCTTGTCGGCCATGTTTGACCTCAAGAGGTTTTTCTCATCTGACATCTGAATGTTTGGGAGAGAAATCTCTCTGTGTGTGGGTTGTTGTACAAGTTGACACACAAACTTAGTGAGCCAAGCTTACTGATATGTAAACAGTTGCCACAATAAGCTTGAGTGTGGCAGCAGGTGAAGGCCAGAGAAGGAAGAAGAATTAGCTTTTCAGAGATCCGGATGCAAGAGACTAATAAGACCTCCTTCCTTAATGTGCCTGTACTCATCCAGGAAAACCTTGAAGTAGAATCGTTGCTTTTCATAAACTAAAATATAAGAATACACCACAAAAAGTGTACTTTGAAAAACATTTGTCCTTTACAAATGTCTTTGTCACCAAGAACTATTTGTATGTGGACAAGCGGCGCAATGGAGCAGAAAATAGGTATGTTTGCAAACCTCCAGTGCTAATATTGACAAGTATGTGTTGAAGAGCAATATAGTTCACAATGGCTGCATAAAACGTATGAGCCAAATGAAATGATGCAGAGGGTTTTCTACGAGCAGAATGATGTCTGTAGGTTTGAGAACTACCTAAAAAGATTGGATATTTAGGGTTCATAAAATTCTGAATAAAGTTGAGAGATAAGTGACTTGGAAAATGGTGAGACAATGACATGTAGCATGTCCTCAAAGTCAGATCTATGATTATTTTAAAAATGTATTTATGTTTAAGCTTGCTGTCACAGTCCACTGCTTTTGAAATATAAAATAAACAATTCTAGGCTGTCATCCATGGGAAACAAACTGCCCTGTTCATGTGACTTGTGAATTAATTTAGTTTTAGAAAAATAAAACACTAACTTTTATTGTCGTGAAAGTTTAGTGGCTTGGCTCCAGTTTTGCCAGAGTTATTGACTCTGTCCGAATCTCATGAGACATTGATGTTGACCAACTCTACAATTACTTTTGTTTGTGATTAGAGACGTAATTAAGGAGAAGTGTTTGGATGCTATCTAGGGAATCTGTAATGACCTATATGACCCATCATATCAGGTCAGTTCAAAGCTTCTTTCTGATCACGTAGATGTATGCAACAACATCCCAAGAGTCCTTCTCACTGTGACCAACTGGGTCCTCATTAGTGGTTATAGACTGGCTGTAGATATCCAGTTCCTGAGGGATGCTCTGCTGTTTACCAAAGTGCCCACAGAGGACGTTAATGACAGTGACAATTCAAAGTCTCCAGGATGCCAAAATGTAACAATTAGTGTCACAAACTTGCTTCAAGGGCTTTTGGTTCTTTGGAAACAAACTAAGTTGAGTTAGAACATGGAACATGAAGGATTTCACCTTTCTGGTATCTGATATTAATGCCATTACCAGTCAAAATAACCCAACAGTTTGAAAGCACAGAACGTTTTGATACCAATGGGTTGAAAATATCAAAACTAATCAGTAGTTTAAACATCCTGTAGAAAACGGCCAATTCTTCCAACTCAAAGACAGGATACACCCCATCTAGTCATTGTTTTCTATCTCAAACTATAACATTGTGCCATGTTTTTTCTTTATTGGTTGGATTGTACAGTTAATGACAGCAAATGAGTTTTCTTAGATCCATGTAGGCCTTTTTACAGGGAACTTCTAAACACAGACTACCTCTTCTTTGCCTTTTCATGGGGCAGTCACTTCAGCTGCTCAGTCACGATACATAAATAGGAACAAGTAAGTCGCAGTTTATACTATATATTTCACACCTACAAACTAAGTGCTCTGTTGTTCAATCAATTCAGAGAAATAAGATTTGTGGGCCAACTTCAATCTACCATTTCTTACATTGATAATAGGCATGCAGAGCACATAGTGACTTTAAAGAGCGCTTTAAAAGGAATCAATGTTAAAGGGTGTATCATGTCATAATGTCATTCTCTCATCAATCACATCCCTGTAATGTTGCTTTGACTCATTCATGTATGCCTGAGAAATCCTCGGGTCTCCCATGGCATTAACGGGGGCCTACTCACGCAATGCACCGCCTATATTAACTATGAACTATTTCATTCTGGCAGCTATAAGAGTCAGTAAAACTGGTTAGTGAAGGTCACCACGAACAAATTGATTATTTGTACGTGTATCAGACAACATTACCGGCGTTTGACTGAGCTCAGGGCTTGTATCATGACTATACAAATCTGAAATAGAATCAACTATTAATATCCCACGTACAGAGTGTCATTAGCCCCACAGTAGAAATACCGGTGGTTTGACTGGCAGCTTAACCTGGAGGCAAAGCCAAGGCGGCAGTATCGACCCAGTGTTGATTTGCCAGAAACCATAAGTACCATAAGGAAACAGATATAGGCTGGTTTTCTTCAGAGAATACAAAATACAACATATTTTCTCTACATTGAGGGGGTGAATGGAAGTTCATCCATCCTTTTCCTAACACCCTTGTCCCTAGTGGGGTCAGGAGGTGCTGGTGTCTATCTCTAGCTAACGTTTCGGGCGAACTACAGACAGGTTGCCAGTCTGTTGCAGGGCAACATAGAGACAGACAGGACAAACAACAATGCACACACACACTCACACCTAGGGAGAATTTAGAGAGACCAATTAACCTGACAGTCATGTTTTTGGACTGTGGGAGGAAGCCGGAGTACCCGGAGAGAACCCACGCATGCACAGGGAGAACATGCAAACTCTGTGTGCAGAAAGACCCCGGGCCGGGAATCGAACCCAGGACCTTCTTGCTGCAAGGCAACAGCTCTACCAACTGAGTCTTTTCCAAATGAACTGCTGTTTGCATGTAGGAGTGGCAGAAGAGTTATGCTGCTCTCTGGTAATGGTTGCAGTCAATGCAGTGTAAGACAAAGCTTTGTCGACCGTGAAGACTGAAATAGAGTCTGGTTTGCGTACAAAATACTTAAAATATTACCGTACAGTGAGTGCAACAATATACATTAATTGAATATAACATTACATCTTTAAAGAAGTTAGACATCTCAACAAAGTATGTTAAGAATATAAACAGTTTGAATTATAAACAGTTATAGCTAAGGGAAACCTTATCTATCTATCTATCTATCTATCTATCTATATGTATATATATATATATATGGTGAATACTGTTATTTCAGGAGGGTAAACTTATAAAGCAACCATAAATTGTGCTGAGTGCATAGTACATTAAAGCACCTTGTCTATCAGTTTTATTTCATATTTTGTTTTTGCTCTGTCTATTCAACTAGTTATAGTTTTTGATTGTCACACCTGCTTTGCATCGATTTACACCTGCCAATAAAAATAATCAGTTTCCCAAAATGATTCCAAAGTCTTTGTCTTAGTTTGTTTTCTTTTATTGTTCAGGTAAGGCCTTCCTATATTTTGTATTTTCTGTCTTTTGAACATCCAGATCAGAAGCGTCTTTGATTTTGTTGTAAAAACAAAAACTTTTAACTTTTTGACCTTAAAACGTTGTCTACATTTGTTTTTTTTTATCCATTGTAATATACGTGGATTAGTTTTTCCCTAAAACAATGTCTTTAGTCAGTGAAAGTTGCAAAATGCACAATTTTGCATACTGATAGTTTCCAAGCGTCAAAGTTTGTTCACATTTCACATCATAGCCTCTTCACTGCTTTTTGTAAGACAAATGTTAGTTTTGAAATCCACAATCAGCAATAATAAGGCAATATTGGGCTTTAAAAGCCAGCTGTCAATACCATATCAACAATATGTTTTTATGTATTTATTCATTTTGACATTATGCATAGATACATCAACATGAGGGTGAAAGAAAGTTTTCCATAACTGGACTAGTTTAACAACACTTTGTGATTTCAGAGGACAGAATCATAAATCCCAGTGGTCCAGCTCATTGCAGCCACTGGGTGATAATTAACTGGTCTGGCTTGGTTCTAGTTAGGCCAGTCCTCTGAGGCCGGTCCTGTTTACCTCAGTGCAGTTAAAACACCTGGGAGGCCAAACAAAGGACACCAATCACAGTCATTAATGAACTCTGACAGGTCAAGAGAGACCGCTTAGCTCATTCCCAATCACGGGTCTTCCTCAAAGGGCCATGCCGAGGTTCTCTAAACATATTGCATCACGCTAAATGGAACTTTCTCTTTCTTTTCAACTTTGACACACTTGCAATTGCAATGCAATGCAACAACTTTCGTCACTTTCCAAACAACTTTCTGGTAACTTTCTAACTATGAGGTACACCTGGTTTCAGGTTTTCACAACTTAAGTTATTAATAAAGAAATAATTCATTTTTGACAGCAGGTAGAGATGGGAATGCATCCTTCACAGAAATATTAAAGAATAACAATTTGTACCTGACTTTAATACTGAGAATTGTTCCATGCTTTCCTGAACAGAAAAGCAGCATTTGTGAAAATTATTAGTGAAAAAGCCAAACCATGTGAGATCATTCACAGTGTGCTGGAGAAAACAGACTTCTTTAATCCTCTCTTTCTCCATATATCAGGTGGCTGACGACATTAATGTCCACACAATTAATGACTTAGTGCTACTACGTCACCTAATCATGTTTAGGCGCCATGACAGGCATCAGAAGTGAGGGACGGGAATATTGAACAGAGCAAATGTGATTGTTATTTTTGCCAGAATAGCCATGGCTTCCACTTGTACAAGTCAAGCTAGAACCCCTAGTTGAGGCTGATAGACGGCGATATTTACAGAAGTTGGAATAGCTTACAAACCGGTCCATACATTCTCCTTTCTGAAATGTTTGTTGATTTGATCAAATCTACCTGAGAACACTTCAAATGATTTATGCAATTAGGTCATAAACAGCATTTCCCATTACACCGTACCCGAAAGGGTACAAAAGTCTAGATGATAACCTATTTTTTCGTACATGCTAAGCTACGTGATGGTGTACTTTCTCCATGGTTACGAATGATTAGATGCCTACCTTCTTCATTTTGCCTGAAACCAAAAATACTTTTAGGAGAAATTCTGCTGCACAAAACCTTTTACCTTTACCTGAGTAATATGTTAACGCTACTAGTCTCTCCACTTCAGAAAACGTCACTGAATAAAGACATTTTAAGCAAACCTGGACCAGACCCAGGCCAGCAGTTTAGGTTAAAGTGAGACCTCTTGTTTATTCACAAGCTTTGTTGTTTTAATGTTGTTCTCTTTCTGTTGAAATGTTTGTACTCTTACACTCCTACATTTATCCATTTATCCTTCGTTAAAATATGAACCAATTATGTGGCTGGAATAGAGCTTTGGAACGTGACGTCACTGCTCTAGGCGTAGGGAAATGAGCGCCATCTTGTGAGGCCATATACATGACCGACAAAACGACTGTCTCACAGATATTTTGAATTTTTGAATCTAAGTTACTTACAGTTATTTAGCAATAGTTCAAACTTTATGCATTATTGCATGTAATGTCCGATGACACGACCAAAACGGTAAAAAGATGGAAAACGGACTTTCGTTTCACTGTTTTACTGTCTGTAAACAACGCGAGGAGGCTAAGCTATCGAAGCTAAGATATCGGAGCTAACGAAAAGGAGATGAATGTCCCGGGTATCAGCGGTGAGACGTCCTGATATTACCTTCTCCAACATCCCAAGATAACTACAAGTTTGCTCCAGACATGTTCATTCTGGCGAGTGTCTAAATTCGCTTTGTTGGTGTTGTGTCATAATGTTTTGCTATGATTTTGTCCGGGTGACTCATGTTCAGTTACATTGATGTTAAACGTCACTTACGTGACATTTAAGTGGGTCAACCTTGTTTAGGTCGGGCTTCTATTTTTTATGTAGCATAGTCCGAGTTTTGTCAGTGGACATCGAGGTTATTCCATTATTGTGAAGTAAACTATTTTACTAGTGTTATCAAATTTACAGCATTAATACTGACGTGTGTTCTGATATGTCCTCTTAAAGGCAAACCAACGTATGAAATGGATTAGCTCAATCCAGACTGAATCTTGGTCACTGCGATGTAAACGCCACAACATCAGACCGACATGCACTTAAATTAAAGAGGCAATACAGCAAAACCATGTTGGATCAACAAGTTACAGAGACTGTTTTCATTATTTACCCCAGAAGAGGCAAATAATGAAAACACAGCAGCGGAGGCTGTAGAAGAGGAGCAAGTTAGAGAGGCTGAGGAGGAAACCTCAGGAGAGGAGCTCAGCAAGGCTGCTCACTCTGAAGAGGAACAGGAACCATTTGTGTTGAAATATGTGTTCAGTTGGAAGTGGCTGTTTTCTATCATTTAATCATTTAATGTGATAAACATTCATGAAATCTTTGATTCAAGCTCTTCAAGTTGCATGTAAACAGGTGATGAAATGAATCACATTTTAAGTAAAAAGTTAATATTTAAAATATTTCAGGTAATAAACATACATGTAATGAAATATTATATTTTTAAATAAACATTTTATGTGATTAAAGTAAACAATTATATAATCAGACATTTTGCAGTAAACATTTAATGTAAACAATCAAACCAGATGAAAGAGCCCATCTATAAACATTTAACATTTTACTAATTTTTTTAAAAACATAAAATAAAAAAATTTAAAATGGGTCAAAATGTAATAAAGATGAGTGTGCTTCATCTATACAGTCTAAAAGAACAATTTCACACTGATTTTGAGTTAATTGGGCACACGGTTTGGAAGCTATTGAAGAAAACATTTAGTATTAAAATTATTTTAAATGTTGAATATGACTTAAAATTTTAATAGAGGATAATGTGTCTCGTGTAATAGCATGACTTATCACTTTTTTGTATCAGTTGGTCACAAGGCATTTATTTACAGGAGTGTTTGGGTCGGAAATTTACGGTCTCAACGTGAACCTCCAAGGCTTTATGGTAGCGGTAGGGAACAGCTGGCCGGAATTAGCGTTCATAAATCGGATCAACCTTGAGCTAAAGGCCACCTACTCCGCGGAGCGCGAAAATCCAATATCTAACTTGAAAACAACCTCGATGCGGTCGGTTACACTATGAAAACGCCGGAATAAAGTTTGTTTTGGTCTTTGGCCTCAAAAGATGGCGCCGAGCGACTTGCGCGAGACGTAAACGGGACACACAGTGACGTCAGTTCCAAAGCTCTATAGAGCGGCCAGTCAAGCTAACGGCTAATGTTGGTGTGGCCTCTTACCTCAGGTAACAAAGAAGGAGAAAAGACCGCTGGAAATGGAGGAAAAAATGGAAAATACAGCAAATAACATTTTTTATAAGAAGGGCCTGAACGGTTCAGTCATAATTAATGTGTTTTGGCGATTTCAAAAAAACAAAGCCGAGATCAACGCAAGTCATATCGAGCGGAAGTTCTGACGTCGTCAGGAAAAAACCCAAATCTGCTGAATCACCGGAAGCAGTGGCGCCCCCTGGAGCACGCTAAATGTAAACGTCAACAATTCCACGTAATATTTTTCATGGCGTATTTTAAGAAGTAATATTTAAAATAAGCTACACAAAGAAGAGATTTTGAGAATTTATCTTTTCACTTATTTTAGCCCAAAGACATTCCTATATACAACACCACCAAAGGCATGCATTAATAATTGAGATATATAGAACAATTAAAAATGTATTTACAATGAAAGGCCAAAACATTATATAAAATAAACAAACTTTCTATAGCTTTATTGATATGAATAGCATTGCTGTGCTCATTAAACAAATCTGAGAATCACACCAAAGATAGGTAATATTGACATATAACAATGTAATATATAGGGCTTAAAAAAGAGGAGGCAAAAAATGCCAAAACCTTAAAACAAACAGTCACTTTCCCCTCGTTTGGGAGAACAACCTTCTCAGGTGTTTATAGATTTCTTTCATTTTCAGTCCGTAAATGACTGGATTAAAAAGAGGACTGCACATTATTATACACATCGTCATCACAAACCGTACAGCCTTTGAAATGTCAGATTCCAGTCTCACAATAATCATGTCATAAGCAAACAAAGAGGAGTAGTTGATTAACACCAGCAGGTGAGGTAAACACGTCTGTGCTGCTTTTTTCCTCACATCCCCACAGCTTCTATAGGCCACTATCAGTATAACTGTGTAAGTGAACAATATGAAAACCATGGGAAAAACAGCAATGTTGAACAGAGCAACTAGGCCGTACGTCAGCAAAGCTCTTGGAGCCACACAGAAAAGATAATGCACTGAATTGTTGCAGAAAATGCCTCTCAAAGTGAAGCTGCAGAGCTTGGAATTGGCATTTCCAATGAAGGGCACAACGATGTGACAAGCAGGTACAAACCAAGCTAGAACAAGGAAAACACTCACTGTTCTTTTTCTCGTGATCATATGATATTGCAGAGGTCTACTTATTGACACAAATCTGTCAAAAGCCATGGCTGCTAGCAGCAAGTATTCTGAACAGCTTAGAGTGTAAAATGTAAATGCCTGAATGAGACAAGCCTCGTAAGACACAATCTGCTTCTCTGATAAGAAGTCAATCAAAAGCTTCGGGTAGATAGAAGAACTGAAAAGAATGGAGTTGATCAACAAAGCAGCAATAAAGATATACATGGGCTCATGGAGGCTCTTGTGAATCACAACCAGACAAACGACTGTAAAGTTGCTGGACAGGATCAAAATATAAGCTATGACCATGATGGAGAAATAAACATAGCGATAATTTTCCAACTCCACATAGCCACTGAGATTAATGTATGTTACATTCATGTTACAATCAGCAAGCAAGATGATTAAAAGCAGACAGAAATAAGAAAATGAGACAAGTTTAATGTCTAAAATGTTGCTCATGAGAAACAAAACAATTCTTCTGGTGTCTGGTTCTTGTGCAGGTCACCGTTCCCCTGTACGCTCTGAAAGGAAACACAGTAAGATCACCTATTTAAAGTCGCTCCTTTAACCACTATGGATTTCAGTCTATTCCAAGTGGAGCTGTTGGCACGCCAACAACTCCAGGTGTGTAGAAGTGTGAAAACGTATTACTGAGGAACAATGATTCAGGTCTGTGAAATTGTTTCACGCAGTAAAAAATGATATTTCACAAAGTAGCAGTTGCTGTTGTGCTGTTTATACCTAAAGGGTTAATATTCCTTCATGCTGAGTCTCATATGCAACCACACTAACACATGCTTACTACATATCTCTACCCAACTTAAATCCATTTTGGTTTCCACTGAAACTGTAAATATGAGGGAGAATTAAATCAGTTTTACCAAACAATAAAAACAAGTGCAGTGGTTATATGTTGGTGGATGCTGCAGAATCTGGCTTGTTTGACCTGCTGCTTTCTGATCAGACGTGAAGAAAGCATCAAAAGACTTAAACAGCTTTTATTCATTTCTTCTTTAAGGGGCAGTATTACTTGTTTTCCAGGCACAAAGTGCCATTTTATAGCACAATCAAGTAGCTATGTTACCTTCAATTATCAGAAAAATGTGAAATGAAAAATGACTTAAAAGAAATTTAACTATGTAATTTAATGCCTTGAGATTGAGCTTGTGTCTCCTCTGTTATCCCTTTAAAAACATTTTACCAGTGTAGCACTGAGAAGTAGCTCCTATAATGAGCTCAGCAGTTGCTCAGTTCTGTCAGGTGTTTGCTAATTGCTGCTGGCTAGTCTGAAGGAGCTAGTCTAGATGGTGTAGCTCTCACAGCACATAGTATCATGTTAAATTAAACTTCTTCACAACAAAAATACACTACCACTCAATATAAAATATCAGATGATTGAAATGTAATGTAATTTTTGTAAAAAAAAAGAATCTTATTCTGGGCAATTTTACAGTGGATGCTCCCTGTACATTTCTCCTTTGATCATTCTTTCAAATATAGTGAGTGCAATCAGTGACGTCCAAACAGTTAAACCCAGATTACAAGTAGTTTCTCCCATTATTTTACTGGATTGATTAGCTGTTCTGCAGAAAATTAAAAAAAATAATGTCAACATGGTGGAGCTTTCTGCAGTGAGTGTGCCTATATGCAGTGGATTGTTTATCGTTTTAATAGAGAAGATTGTTTCAGCTGGATGGAAGAAAATCTTGAAAACACAAATTGCAAAAAGCATTTTTTTTTATGAGGGTTACTTACTGCAGCTTTAACCAAGGTGTCAGTATTTTAATTGCAATACAGTCATATCTTACATACATCATTACTTTCTATAAAATATGTTATTATACCTCAAAAATAAAGAGAAAGACTTTTCCCCCCTCTGATAGATTTCAGTCTGAAAACGCTCCTGATGACCGACGCAGGCCTTGTGTTGGTCTGAGTCCATTCAAAATGTGAAAAAGTTCAGGGAACATGACAAATTTTGTGAGATGTTTTATTGTTAAGAAGAAAAAGCTCTTTTACAATAAAATTAGGCAGCACGCTTTCAACAAAGCCGTTAATATGTGCAGCAAATATTTCTGTCAAAATGAGAAGAACACATCTTCTAGTAGTAGTTTTGTTTTGGAAACAAATATTAAACAGTATCCATCCATCCATCCATCCATTTTCTGTTCACCCTTGTCCCTAATGGGGTCGGGAGGATTGCTGCTGCCTATCTCCAGCTACGTTCCGGGCGAGAGGCGGGGTCACCCTGGACAGGTCGCCAGTCTGTCGCAGGGCTATTAAACAGTACCTTTTGTAAAATATTCTAAGATAAAATCTACACAAGGATGGGCCTTAATTAAAATATTTGAAACGTTTTAAAAATGTTTTTAAGATAAAAGACAAAACAGCAAAAGCACAAGAGGCTGAACGTTATTTTTCTACCTTCATAGAAGAGAAATCACGTCACTCATTTTGTATTTCCACACAATGTAAAATGTGAAACAATGAAAGTTTCTATTCCTCAGCTAGAACGTCCATTTGAGCTGCTACAGATGCCGTCTTCATGGTGCCACGTTTTGTCTCCGGCTTTGAAATAAAACTAGAGAGAGAACGACTAGCAGGAACATAAGAAGCTTTCCGATGAATCAGAGAGACACTGGTACTCTTTGACAGTAAACGTTACCCACAGATTTTAAAAAGACAGAAATGATCAGTTAGACAGTGTGGGAGTCAAAACTAAAGCCTCCCATCGAAAGGCAAAAACGATGAAAGCTTAAAGCCGCTATTATTATCCTCTGGCGTGACAGAGCAACCGCTTCAGGTGTTTGTAAATTTCTTTCATTTTCAGTCCATATACGACTGGGTTAAAAAGAGGACTGTACATTATTATTTGCAGCGTCATCACAAAACTTACAGTCTTTGAAATCTCAGACTTCAGTCTGACAATAATCACGTCGTAAGTGAGCAAACAGGAATAGTTTAATAAAACCAGCAGGTGAGGTAAACACGTCTGTGCTGCTTTTTTCCTCACATCCCCACCGCTCCTACAGGCCACTATGATGATCACTGTGTAAGTGAACAGTATGAAAACCATTGGAAGAAGGCTGAAATTGAACAGAATCACTAGACCATAAATATAAAGCACTCTTGAAGTCACACAGAAGTTATAATTCACTGAGCTGTTGCAGTAAATGCCTTTCAAAGTAAAGCTGCAGAGTTTTAACTGGGAATATCCAACGGCCGGCACAACAAGATGGCAGGCAGGCACGAGCCAAGATAAAACAAGGAGAACAGTCACTTTTCTTTTTCTCATAATGGTTGGATATTGCAGAGGTTTACATATGGACACATATCTGTCATAAGCCATTGCAGCCAACAGTAAGAATTCAGAGCCGCTTAATGAATAGAACAAAAACATCTGAAAGATACAAGCTACATAAGCTATGATCTGTTTTTCAGATATAAAGTCGATCAAAAGCTTCGGGTAGACCACGGTGCTGAAAAGCATGGAGTTCATCAGCAGAGCAGCAATGAAAACATACATGGGCTCATGGAGGTTTCTGTGGATCACAATCAGGCAAAACACTGTGGAATTGCTGGACAGGATCAGAACATAACTTGTAAACATGAAGACAAAATAGACATATCTGTATTTTTCAATCTCTAAGTGACCGTCAAGAGTGATGTAAGTGACATTCATTGCAGTAGGCAACGTAGTTACGAAAACAGAAATGAAAAAGTGAGACAGACTAATAGTTTCAAAGTGCTGCACATGAGGAAAGTAGTCGAATGCAGCAGAGAGTCTGAAAAAAAGTCAGACTGTTGACTGTTTGATATCGAAGGACTCTTTAAAGAGCTTTACTGGCCACCATGGACTTCAGAGACTAGTCCTTGAAGAGATGTTGGCATGGTAACAAGCTTTAAGTTGAAGCGACGAGTGAGTCGGTACGGCTCATTGTGCATCCATTATACTTTTACAGCAACGTTTGTGATCCGTATGCAGATTTGTGCACTTTAATAAGGAGTAAACATAGGAAAACCTTTAAATGCCATTAAAGTTGGATTTGAAACTGTTTAATTTTGATCTGGATTTGGGGGGATCACAGGTTTATTACTATTCAATTTAACATTTTTTTGTATATTTTGTAAATTTAAAGTTTTGTCTTTCAATGCACAACAATAAGATGCCAACAAGTAACAAAAGAGGTGTAAAATAATGGATTTAAGTCATAAATTCACACGTTCAGTGATCAAAAATCAGTTTAATATGTTAAGAGTTCTGCATTTTGTGCAAAATTAACAGATTGTTCATGACAGTGGCTTTAGTAGCAAGTTTTCCCCCAGAAAACTGGCCAAGTCTGGTGGTTGGGTCAGTCATTCATCCAGCGGCCCGTCGTGTTTTTGAGTTAAAAAATGTTTCAAGTTGACAGGAAATTTGAAAATATCACTTGATAATTATATGTTACATGAAACATTGTTAGATTAATACCTGAACACCAATTATAATGTCTTAAAAAATGCAAACATTTAAAAAAAACTTAAACAAATAAGAAATCTTATCCTGGCGGGGGCAGAAGTAAAGCCTGGTGGCCCGCCAGGCTTATAATACTCTGGGGGAAACCCTGGATAGGTAATCACTTTGTATTCAAACTTATGTTTAACAGATGGAAATACACAGATAGCTATAGATGTTGTATTGTATTAATCAAGACTGATGCTTGTTGCTGTGACAAAATACAAAAGCATTTCATTCTGGTTAAGAGTCTAATTTGAAAACATCGTAAAAAAAAACCACACCAGTACCGTATTTTCCGCATTATAAGGCGCATAGAATAGACGCTACAGTAGAGGCTGGGGTTACGTTATGCATCCATCAGATAGGTCAGTCAAACTTTATTAATAAATTACAAACCAGTGTTCTGAAAACTCTGTTCATTCCTAAAATAAATAAACAGCTGTTTTATTATTTTCCCCGAGGTAAAGTCAGTGACGTGGTATTTTTGTGACACAGTTTATCTTTTAACAACAGCAAAGTATAACATGTAGTGGAGGGGAACTTTTCCTCGATTCAATAAACACGTAAAAAACAGTCTGATACTGTTACGGTAAATCAAACGTTAGTTAAATCACAATATATCCACTTCTGCACCATTGATTGGTTCATGTTAAATTCTCTCTCTGCTGCTCTGTTCCCGTGTTCTGCTGACTGACTGATCGCCTTGAGCTTAAACTCTGCGTCGTAAGCGTGTCTCTTAATAGGAGCCATTTTGGGGTCTTTACACAAAACCCAGCATGCACCACGCGCTTCTTCTTCTACGGGGGAAAATGAAGTCGGTGGCTGCTTACTGTAGCTGTGAGACCTGTTGTGGCTCAATATTGGTCCATATATAAGGCGCACCGGATTATAAGGCGCACTTTTGGCTTTTGAGAAAATTGAAGGTTTTTAGGCTCGTGAGAAAATTGAAGGCCTTATAGTGCAGAAAATACGGTAACCTCCATTTTACATTTATGCACAAACTAGTTTACTGTGTACTGTTCTTAAAACAAACTCTCATTAAAAATGTATTTACAGTTAAAATAATCATTTTAAAACAAAGTAACATGAATGTTGTTTGGTAAAAATAAGAGGCCACTTAAAATGATCAGTTTCTCTGATTTTACTTTTTATAAGATTATGTTTGAGTAAAATGAACATTGTTTTTTACTCTATGAACTACTGACAACATTTCTCTGAAATTCCAAACAAATATTTAGTTTATTGGCAGAAAATGAGAAATGGTCAAAATAAAGACAAAGATGCAGTGATTCCAGACCTCAAATAATTTAAAGAAAACAAGTTCATATTCATATAGAAAAAAACAACATTAATGTTTTAACTCAGAAATCAATATTTGGTGGAAGAACCAGGAGGTTTTCAATGGGGGTCAGTGCAGTGTGCTCTTCATGTTTTCCAGAGCTGGATAAATACAAAATGTTTAATATTTAGTTTTGGCAGTAAATATACAACTAAACCTTTCATAAAACATTGATAAATAAGATCACGTCAGTGACAAGCTTTATTAACGAAGATCTGCGCAGCATTTTGAATGTATATTTTTGTAAAAACACACATAGGCACAAGGACCTTCTTTAGCTTCACAGAATAACCATTTATTATGAAAAGAAAATATAATTAATAATAACAGTAGTACATCCTGTCTTAAATTACACAGGCTTTAAAACAAGCCTGAGGAAAACTAGTTAAGACTATCATTATTGTAGATAAGGTAAATGAATGTGAGAAACACACAAAACTGACCAAATTCCACGTTTACCTCTAATAATTAAAAAGTTTTCAAAAATAATTCTTTCCAGGGACAGAAAAAAGACAAAAACGACCGAAGTTTAAACAAGCTGTCACTTTCTTCTGGTGTGACAGAGCAACCGCTTCAGGTGTTTATAAATTTCTCCCACTTTCAGTCCATATATGACTGGATTAAAAAGAGGATTATACATTATTATCTGCAATGTCATTATGAAACGTACAGTTGTTGAAGTATCAGATTGTAACCTAACAATAATCATGTCACAAGTGAGCAAACAGGAGTAGTTGATTAAAACCAGCAGGTGAGGTAAACACGTCTGTGCTGCTTTTTTCTTCACATCCCCACCGCTCCTACAGGCCACTATCAGTATCATTGTGTAAGTGAAGAGGATGAAAAACATCGGAAGAAGGCTGATGTTGAATAGAACCACTAAGCCGTAGATCACTATCGCTCTTGAAGCCACGCAGAAAAGATAATTCACTGAATTGTTGCAAAAAATGCCTTTCAAAGTAAAGCTACAGAGATTCGAATGAGCAAACAGAACAGTGGTCACAGCCACATGGCAGGCAGGAACGAACCAAGATAAAACGAGGAGAACAGCCACTTTTCTTTTTCTCATAATGGTTGGATATTGCAGAGGTTTACATATGGACACATATCTGTCATAAGCCATTGCAGCCAACAGTAAAAATTCAGAACCACTTAATGAATAGAATAAAAAACCCTGAAAGATACAAGCTACATAAGCTATGATCTGTTTTTCAGATATAAAGTCGATCAAAAGCTTCGGGTAGACCACGGTGCTGAAAAGCATGGAGTTCATCAGCAGAGCAGCAATGAAAACATACATGGGCTCATGGAGGTTTCTGTGGATCACAATCAGGCAAAACACTGTGGAATTGCTGGACAGGATCAGAACATAACTTGTAAACATGAAGACAAAATAGACATATCTGTATTTTTCAATCTCTAAGTGACCGTCAAGAGTGATGTAAGTGACATTCATTGCAGTAGGCAACATAGTTACGAAAACAGAAATGAAAAAGTGAGACAGACTAATAGTTTCAAAGTGCTGCACATGAGGAAAGTAGTCGAATGCAGCAGAGAGTCTGAAAAAAAGTCAGACTGTTGACTGTTTGATATCGAAGGACTCTTTAAAGAGCTTTACTGGCCACCATGGACTTCAGAGACTAGTCCTTGAAGAGATGTTGGCATGGTAACAAGCTTTAAGTTGAAGCGACGAGTGAGTCGGTACGGCTCATTGTGCATCCATTATACTTTTACAGCAACGTTTGTGATCCGTATGCAGATTTGTGCACTTTAATAAGGAGTAAACATAGGAAAACCTTTAAATGCCATTAAAGTTGGATTTGAAACTGTTTAATTTTGATCTGGATTTGGGGGGATCACAGGTTTATTACTATTCAATTTAACATTTTTTTGTATATTTTGTAAATTTAAAGTTTTGTCTTTGAATGCACAACAATAAGATGCCAACATGTAACATAAAAGAGGTGTAAAATAATGGATTTAAGTCATAAATTCACACGTTCAGTGAGCAAAAAGCAGTTTATTATGTTAAGAGTTCTGCATTTTGTGCAAAATTAATTATTGTTCATGACAGTGGCTTTAGTAGCAAGTTTTCCCCCAGAAAACTGGCCAAGTCTGGTGGTTGGGTCAGTCATTCATCCAGCGGCCCGTCGTGTTTTTGAGTTAAAAAATGTTTCAAGTTGACAGGAAATTTGAAAATATCACTTGATAATTATATGTTACATGAAAGATTGTTAGATTAATACCTGAACACCAACTATAAAGTCTTAAAAAATGCAAACATTTAAAAAAAACTTAAATAAATAAGAAATCTTATCCTGGCGGGGGCAGAAGTAAAGCCTGGTGGCCCGCCAGGCTTATAGAATAGAATAGAACAGAATAGAATTACTTTATTCATCCCAGCAGGGAAATTATTTCGCAGTTACAGCAGCATAGAGACAAGACACACAACAATCACCACTGAGTAGCAATTGTAGACAAAATAAAATAAAATATAACATGCTGTCAATATAAAAAGCAGCTTAGAGCAGTCCTTGCAAAGATTCAAAAATGCAGAAACAGTATGTATATGTAAATATATGTACAGCAAGTGTGCCACAATGCAGTTGTGCAAAATTGGACTGATTAGTGCAGAACAATGATTTAGCTTTTATTGTACAGTGAGATGGCATGTGGCAGGAAGGATTTCCTGTATCTGTCCCTACGACAGCGGAGCTGGAGCAGCCTATGTGAGAAGGTGCTCCGCTGTCTGTCCACTATGTGGTGGAGAGGGTGCTGTTTATTGTCCATAACAGACAGAACCTTCTTCAGTGTCCTCCTCTCCACCACAGTTTCCAGGGACTCCAGCCTTAGTCCCAGTACAGAGCCAGCTTTCCTGATGATTTTGTCCAGTCTATTAGAGTCGCTGGCTCTGATGCTGCTTCCCCAACACACAGCAGCAAAGAAGATGGCACCGGCAACAACACTGTGATAAAAGGTCTCCAACATTTTGCTGCACACATTGAAGGATCTCAGCTTCCTTAAAAAATAGAGTCTGCTCATCCGCTTCTTGCACACAGCGTCAGTGTTAGATGCCCAGTCCAGTCTGTTGCTGATTACAACTCCCAGGTATTTGTAATCCTCCACCTCCTCCACCACCACTTCCCCTTTGACCTTTAGTGGCCGTGAAGGTATCTTCTTCCTTCTGAAGTCAATCACCATCTCTCTGGTCTTACTAATGTTGAGCCTCAGGTGATTCTGGTCAGACCACTCCACAAAGCTGTCCACCAGTGTCCTGTACTCCCCCTCCCCTCCATCCCCTATACACCCGACAACCGCTGAGTCATCAGAAAACTTCTGTAGGTGACATGACTCAGAGTTGTACTGGAAGTCAGTGGTGTACAAGGTGAAGAGAAAGGGAGAAAGCACAGTTCCCAGTGGAGCTCCTACGTCACTGACCACCACATCAGACAGGACACTGCCCAGATGGACAAACTGTGGCCTGCCTGTCAAGTAGTCAGTCACCCAGGAGATCACTGAGTCGTTGACACCCATCCTCCGCAGCTTCTCACCCAGCAGCAGAGGCTGGATGGTGTTGAAGGCACTGGAGAAATCAAAGAATGTGATTCTCACAGTGTCTCCTCCACCATCCAGGTGCGACAGTGCTCGTTGCAGCAGGAAGATGACGGCATCGTCAACTCCTAAGTGGGGCTGGTAGGCAAATTGCAGGGGGTCTAGAAACGTCCTCACCCAAGGCCTCAGCTGGGCCAGGACCAGTCTCTCCATGACCTTCATCACATGAGATGTGAGAGCAACTGGTCTGTAGTCCTCTGGGTCTGCTGGCCTTGGCTTCTTGGGAACAGGAACCACATGTGATGTCTTCCACGGCAGCGGGACTCTCTCCAGCCTCAAGCTCAGGTTGTACATGTGTGCCAGTACAGGGACCAGCTGGATGAAGCAGGTCTTCAAGATCCGTGGTGTAATGCCATCGGGTCCTGCAGCCTTCCCCTGGTGTAATCGCTCCAACTGTCTCTCAACCTGGCCTGTAGTCACCATTAGCTGGGGGTAGGTGTTGTTGTCTGCAGTGGAGATGGGGGACGAGAGGGGGTGGATGGGGGGCTGAAGGAGAGGTGGTGTGCTGGAGAATGCCGGTAGGTGGATTGAACAACTTGGGGCAGTGTGGATGTGTGGGGGGCTGGTGGTGGTATGGGAGTAGCAGGAGGTGAGCTGAACCTGTTGAAAAACTGGTTGAACTGGTTTGCTCTGTCCCGGCCCCCAGGTATCTGTGTGTCCTTCCCCTTCAATCCAGCGATGTTCTTCATTCCTTTCCACACATCTCTCACACTGTTCTGCTCGAGTTTGGACTCAAGCTTCCTCCTGTAGTTGTCCTTGCATGTCCTCAGTGTCTCTCTGAGTTCACGCTGGACTCTCCTCTGCTCCTCCTCATCTCCTGACCTGAAAGCCGTCTTCTTTTTCTTTAAAAGTGCCTTCAGGTCACTGGTAATCCAGGGTTTATTGTTGGAGAAGCAGTGCACGGTCCGGGCTGGCATGACAGTGTCCTCACAGAATCTGATGTATTCAGTGATGCAGTCAGACATGTTGTCGATGTCCTCCCCATGAGGCTCACAGAGCACATCCCAGTCTGTCGACCCAAAGCAGTCCTGCAGTGCCTCAGCTGCCTCCTGTGTCCACCTCCTCACCGTCCTGATGCGCACAGGCTGCCTACTCACTAAAGGGACATACTTGGGAGTCATCCTTACCAAGATGTGGTCCGACCTGCCAAGGGGGGGCAGGGCTGTGGCGCTGTATGCATCTTTGGCATTAGCATACAGGAGATCCAGGAGTTTGGTTTCCCTGGTGGGACAGTCAACATACTGCTGGAAGTTGTGTAGCGCTTTGTCCAATGAGGCATGGTTAAAGTCACCTGTGATGACCATGAAGGCGTCCGGGTGTTGAGTCTGTAGTTTGGCTGCAGTAGCGCTGATGACGTCACAGGCCACCGCTGCATCAGCTGATGGGGGAATGTAAACAGCGATCAAAATGGCGGACGTAAACTCCCTCGGTAAATAATACGGCCGTGTTCCCACAGCCAGAAGTTCAATGTCCGGGCTACAAATCTGTTCTTTCTCGTTAACATGACTGGGATTACACCACCTCTCACTCACATGAAGTGCAATCCCGCCGCCCTTCTTCTTCCGACTCTTGGAATGGTCCCTATCCCCCCGCACCAAGGAAAATCCAGGAACCTCCACGCTGCGGTCTGGAATAAGCGAGTGTAGCCAGGTTTCCGTGAAGCAGAAGATACTGCACTCCCAGTACTCCTTCTGGGTCCTAACCAGCGCCGTGATTTCATCTGTCTTATTCCCCAAAGACCTCACGTTCCCCACAATAATCGCCGGTATCGCCGGTTTGTGCCGTCTCCTCTTCCCCCTCCGTTTAGCTCCAGACCTGCAGCCCCGTCGTCTCCTCCATAGCTCCTTTGGGACCACAGGCCCGTCTCCGGGCAGCAGCAGAGGCTTACACAGCGCAATCAGCTTTTCACGCTTGTAAACAATGCCCCTGCTCCGTTCAGCGAGGTTCTCCGTAACAATCATGCCTCTACTCCGTAGAGAACAGCGACAGAACCGACAGAACCACATCCAGCCATTGTGGAAGCTTAACTGATGATCTATGGGTTCTTTAAGCAAATATACACAGATTAACACACACACGACGGAAGCTGCGTCTGCAGGCAGCCAGCTGAACCGGCGCCATTTTGGAAAAAAAAATATATATATAATAATATAAAATATAATTATAATACTCTGGGGGAAACCCTGGATAGGTAATCACTTTGTATTCAAACTTATGTTTAACAGATGGAAATACACAGATAGCTATAGATGTTGTATTGTATTAATCAAGACTGATGCTTGTTGCTGTGACAAAATACAAAAGCATTTCATTCTGGTTAAGAGTCTAATTTGAAAACATCGTAAAAAAAAACCACACCAGTACCGTATTTTCCGCATTATAAGGCGCATAGAATAGACGCTACAGTAGAGGCTGGGGTTACGTTATGCATCCATCAGATAGGTCAGTCAAACTTTATTAATAAATTACAAACCAGCGTTCTGAAAACTCTGTTCATTCCTAAAATAAATAAACAGCTGTTTTATTATTTTCCCCGAGGTAAAGTAAGTGACGTGGTATTTTTGTGACACAGTTTATCTTTTAACAACAGCAAGGTATAACATATAGTGGAGGGGAACTTTTCCTCGATTCAATAAACACGTAAAAAACAGTCTGATACTGTTACGGTAAATCAAACGTTAGTTAAATCACAATATATCCACTTCCGCACCATTGATTGGTTCATGTTAAATTCTCTGGCTGCTGCTCTGTTCCCGTGTTCTGCTGACTGACTGATCGCCTTGAGCTTAAACTCTGCGTCGTAAGCGTGTCTCTTAATAGGAGCCATTTTGGGGTCTTTACACAAAACCCAGCATGCACCACGCGCTTCTTCTTCTACGGGGGAAAATGAAGTCGGTGGCTGCTTACTGTAGCTGTGAGACCTGTTGTGGCTCAATATTGGTCCATATATAAGGCGCACCGGATTATAAGGCGCACTTTTGGCTTTTGAGAAAATTGAAGGTTTTTAGGCTCGTGAGAAAATTGAAGGCCTTATAGTGCAGAAAATACGGTAACCTCCATTTTACATTTATGCACAAACTAGTTTACTGTGTACTGTTCTTAAAACAAACTCTCATTAAAAATGTATTTACAGTTAAAATAATCATTTTAAAACAAAGTAACATGAATGTTGTTTGGTAAAAATAAGAGGCCACTTAAAATGATCAGTTTCTCTGATTTTACTTTTTATAAGATTATGTTTGAGTAAAATGAACATTGTTTTTTACTCTATGAACTACTGACAACATTTCTCTGAAATTCCAAACAAATATTTAGTTTATTGGCAGAAAATGAGAAATGGTCAAAATAAAGACAAAGATGCAGTGATTCCAGACCTCAAATAATTTAAAGAAAACAAGTTCATATTCATATAGAAAAAAACAACATTAATGTTTTAACTCAGAAATCAATATTTGGTGGAAGAACCAGGAGGTTTTCAATGGGGGTCAGTGCAGTGTGCTCTTCATGTTTTCCAGAGCTGGATAAATACAAAATGTTTAATATTTAGTTTTGGCAGTAAATATACAACTAAACCTTTCATAAAACATTGATAAATAAGATCACGTCAGTGACAAGCTTTATTAACGAAGATCTGCGCAGCATTTTGAATGTATATTTTTGTAAAAACACACATAGGCACAAGGACCTTCTTTAGCTTCACAGAATAACCATTTATTATGAAAAGAAAATATAATTAATAATAACAGTAGTACATCCTGTCTTAAATTACACAGGCTTTAAAACAAGCCTGAGGAAAACTAGTTAAGACTATCATTATTGTAGATAAGGTAAATGAATGTGAGAAACACACAAAACTGACCAAATTCCACGTTTACCTCTAATAATTAAAAAGTTTTCAAAAATAATTCTTTCCAGGGACAGAAAAAAGACAAAAACGACCGAAGTTTAAACAAGCTGTCACTTTCTTCTGGTGTGACAGAGCAACCGCTTCAGGTGTTTATAAATTTCTCCCACTTTCAGTCCATATATGACTGGATTAAAAAGAGGATTATACATTATTATCTGCAATGTCATTATGAAACGTACAGTTGTTGAAGTATCAGATTGTAACCTAACAATAATCATGTCACAAGTGAGCAAACAGGAGTAGTTGATTAAAACCAGCAGGTGAGGTAAACACGTCTGTGCTGCTTTTTTCTTCACATCCCCACCGCTCCTACAGGCCACTATCAGTATCATTGTGTAAGTGAAGAGGATGAAAAACATCGGAAGAAGGCTGATGTTGAATAGAACCACTAAGCCGTAGATCACTATCGCTCTTGAAGCCACGCAGAAAAGATAATTCACTGAATTGTTGCAAAAAATGCCTTTCAAAGTAAAGCTACAGAGATTCGAATGAGCAAACAGAACAGTGGTCACAGCCACATGGCAGGCAGGAACGAACCAAGATAAAACGAGGAGAACAGCCACTTTTCTTTTTCTCATAATGGTTGGATATTGCAGAGGTTTACATATGGACACATATCTGTCATAAGCCATTGCAGCCAACAGTAAAAATTCAGAACCACTTAATGAATAGAACAAAAACATCTGAAAGATACAAGCTACATAAGCTATGATCTGTTTTTCAGATATAAAGTCGATCAAAAGCTTCGGGTAGACCACGGTGCTGAAAAGCATGGAGTTCATCAGCAGAGCAGCAATGAAAACATACATGGGCTCATGGAGGTTTCTGTGGATCACAATCAGGCAAAACACTGTGGAATTGCTGGACAGGATCAGAACATAACTTGTAAACATGAAGACAAAATAGACATATCTGTATTTTTCAATCTCTAAGTGACCGTCAAGAGTGATGTAAGTGACATTCATTGCAGTAGGCAACGTAGTTACGAAAACAGAAATGAAAAAGTGAGACAGACTAATAGTTTTAAAGCGGTGTGTGGGAGAAGAGACGTCTTCTTTGTTGGTAAACTGTTTGAGACACGGCGACCTTTTAAAGAGACTTCTTTATCCACCGTGGATTTCAGACACTATTCCTTGAAGACATGTTGGCATGGCAGCAACTTCTGACAAGTTTAAGGGAAGTGTGCGGAGTAGTGGCTCAAATTGCATACGCATTACTTTTACAGTAAAGTCGGCTTCCATTAATCACAATTATTTTTTAATTTGTCATAAAACAAACATCAAATTGTCTGCTAAGTGTAGACATTTAACGGCGCTGACAGTTTACATCTACTAGCCTATCTGTTCTAATTTGTTTATGTGCTTTGTGTTTTTAACTTGCAGCTCTATCCACCTTATTCAAAGCCCCCATGAAGCTTTGCGTGATTTGTGGGCACGACTTCCGCCACAAACCGGAACCGCCATTTGTTTACATGTTAGCAACTCGCTAACCGGCTTTTGTCAGAGCTTTTACGCCATAAAATATGTGGGCATCAGCTATAAAAGCTTAAATGTGGCAATATTGTTTTACTGCTACTATTAAGAGAGGATAATTTAATGTTAACTTTGGACAAAACATTTGGCTCTTTCCTCCTTAATCTTCCGGATCCTCAGCAGGCGGCGGCGTGCTGCTAAAGTGAAAACAACAACGAAGCGTGTTGACGTCACAGATCACAGAGTTTAATTCCATACAAAGCAACGCATGAATCAATCAACAAAGCTGCTGAGTAACAGAGATATGCATTGTTTATCTTATACAAACAAAGACAGACAAGGGAAAGACAGACAAAAACGAAACAAAGACGAACAAAAAAGCAAAGACGCGTCTTTGGAGAGAGCCGATGTAAAAAAAGGCAAAATGTTGGCTGCTCTCTGTATTTTTTCTCCTGACACGTAATCTTATAGTAAGGAGGTGTTTTTCTATTTAATTTATGCACTCAACGCGTTCCTCCTGTTGACCAACTGGAAACTCCCTTAAGCACTCAGAGAAACTTGGAACTCCCGTTAATTTACGGCAAAGATCAAAGGGCCATCTGGCTTCTGGCGAAACAACAGAGCGGATCGCTGGCCCTGACCCCCCCCCGTGGCTCCCACGGTCATTCTGAGTACAGAACGACCAGAGATAAAATCTCACAGATACCTGTGAAATCTATCCAGTGCTTCTGCCCTGCCGGGAATGCTAATTTTATGGCTTCGTGGCCTCAGCAGGGAGGCCCCACATGTCTGAATGCCTGCTCATCTGCTCAATCCCAAATGCTCGACACAAAGCTGTTCCAAATAAGAGTGTTGAATATACCTTTTACACATGTCGTAAGATTAACTGCACTGAAAATAATCATTTTTCCTTAACACTACCTACAGCTAATGCGGGGAGTGATGGCGACTTGAAGAAATGGCCGCATTTCTTCAAGTTGCACTAGCATATGTAGCTACTTCACTGACTCAGTTGCTTTGGACGCAGATGCGGGTTTTCTTCTGTTGCTTTTTGTCCACACAATGAAATGAAGCACAAAAAGCATTTTGGGTTCTCTCTTCAAGTTTAGAATTTTTAGCCAAATTCTTTTTGTTTGCTTATCTGTCGGTAGGCAATGAAAACTACCGCTTTTGCATTGGGAGCATGTTCAAAACACACTTGCTGCTGCAGCCACAAACTAAACTTGGTCTGATTATTAGAGTACAGCCACGAACAGCACAACAGTTACCAGAGCTGCACAAAGGGCATCTTCCGACACTTTCCAGTGGCAAGTTGCTCTCTATAACAGGTTAATGTGTGATTCGGTTCGGTTCTAGTCCAGTGGGGAGATTCTCCGTCTTACGGTCTGGAGCGCAACAGCTGCGGTCATTTCTCTGCTGATTTGCAGCGACAGTCAGCAACGGAGAACCTCGAGGTTCTGGTTCTGATAGACTAAATAATGTCAGATATTTTATTTTGTCTTATAAAAAATGGCATCCAAGCATGCTGGCAGCTCACTATCTACACACAACACATCCACCGTAAATGGCACACCAGGTCCAAAATGAAACCACGCTCCCGATCACTGCCACACACTCTAACGGCCAGGAACAGCCAGCCGGAACCCCGGGGCCACTTTGGCCAATGAAGGGTTGGCCTTCGCAGTCAGGACTCATGATCCAAAAGTCCAAACAATCCTGGGAGAACCGGAGTCCCCACAAAGCCTGAAGCCACATGGCTTGCTCCTCCTCCTCCTCCTCTAACCCCCAACTCCTATCAGAGAACAGAGGTATGAAAAGACCCCAAAAGACTTTTCCATAAGTTGTGGGGTTTCTCCTTATCCTAAAGCCGAACAGAATCATAGAAACGTTTATTGGTAATGTTTGTGTTTGGTGTTCAATGCTTGTGTGCGAGTTTGGAGTGGCACTGTGGAGGAACCCATGTCGGGGCTGGTGTGAAGAGGTGAGATCCAGAGTTTAGATTGTTGGGACTGTTTGTGTCTGTTTCTGTCTGGACTCTTTCTGGCCCGTCTCCAGATGGGGTCGGGATCGGCGTCTCGTCCTGGTTGGCGTTCAGATTCAGGTGTTTGTCAGATGCACTCTTGCTATTGCAACTAAATACATCTTGTATCAGCTTGTACTTTCCAATGATGTCAGTTATTAGTATTATATGTGCATATGTTGTTGTGGTTTCTTGAACTCTGACTCCCACGGGTCAGAGTTCAAGGGTCTTGACTTTCTCTATCCTTATTTTTCTTCCCTACTCTTATCTCCTTTCTTTTTAAACCTTTTCCTTTTTTCTATTTTATTTGTGTCCATTACATTTCAAATAAACCGAACAATTTTTTAAAATAAAGTTTTATGTACAAATCAAGTAGCAAAAGCCGTAATTCTCCGCTTGTGAAAGTAAATCTGTTGGGCCTGATGGACGATGTTGTTGACTGATGAACTGGACCTCCAGAGACGAGCTGTCTAGAGGTTTATAACATGCTGAAGCAACCATATAAAATTTTATCACAGGCTCAGTGTGCGTCATTTCAAGCAGCCGACTCAGAGTGCACTACCATGAACAATGAAATGAATGCTACCTACATTTTTCTGGATGGGTATGTGGAAATGAGCAAATACAAATATGCTTACTTTTTTCTGATGTTCTCTGCCTACATCCTAATCATATGCAGTAATTTGACTATCGTGTACCTCATCTGGGCTAACAAAAACCTCCATGAACCAATGTATGTCTTCATTGCTGCTTTGCTGGTGAATTGTGTCTTTTACAGTAGCACCACTTACCCGAAGCTTTTGATTGACCTCTTGTCCGAAAAGCAGAGAATAACCTACGAAGCCTGCCTTCTTCAGTTTTATTTCTTTTACTTCGTGGGTCCGGCAGAGTTCTTTCTGCTAGCGGTCATGTCTTATGATCGGTACGTGTCTATATGCAAGCCCCTGCTTTATCCAACAATTATGACAAACACCACGGTCACCGTTTTCCTGGTTTTCTCCTGGTTTGTTCCTGCTTGTCACGCATCAATTCCACTAATAATGCTCAGCAGCACCAAAGTTAAACTCTGTAGCTTTAACATCAGAGGGATATTTTGTAACAACGCAGTCTACACGCTTCAGTGCGTGATGCCGAGATCTCTCGCTATATTCGGTGTGTTTGCCATTCTAGATATTGTAATACTTCCTATACTTTTCATCCTGTTCTCCTACACAAAGATCCTGATCATTTCTTACAGAAGCAGCAAAGAGGTCAGGAGGAAAGCGGCCGAGACCTGCCTGCCCCACTTGTTGGTGTTGTTCAGCCTGACTTTGTTGAGCATATACGACATATGCATTGTGCGCGTGGAATCGGACTTTTCAAAAACGGCGCGTTTAATCATGACGCTGCAAATTGTTCTGTATCACCCTTTGTTTAATCCGTTTATATACGGGTTCAAAATGAAGGAAATTTACAAACATCTGAAGCGGTTGTTCTGGCAGGCAAAAGTTGTCTTGAGTAAAAATCAGCAGTGATTATAGGCAGGCAGTCAATACTTCTGATATGCAAAATATGTTTTATCTAATGTCGTTTAAAGTTTTACGGTTATTACTGTGTCTACGTATCTGATGCATGTCAATATTATAAGTGTGCAACGGCTAAAGATTATAAGTAAAATCACTAAATTAGCCCATGTGTACAATGTATTGATTTGTAAATGTTTTTTCTATTATCCTTTACAGAATAAAATTTCCCAAACTATTTTTATTTTGTTATTTATGCCTCCTTACTCTAAAACCTGTTCTTCTGTTTGTAATTTCCAATAGTCTGAGAGATGATCAGCCAGTGTTGGTCATGAATTAAAAATGTACACAATCTCAATTAGAGGTGCGACTAGTAGTGGACCATAGATCATATTAAATTACATTTAAGATGAAGCAATCCTTTAAGTTTACTAGATAAAATAACGCACGTCACGATGTCAGTGTTTTGGTTTGTTGTCGTTCAATAGGTTCAGTTATCTTCCAGATAAAGGTTTTATTTCTTGCTTGCATGTATCAGCTCAATCTCCTTCCTGTTAATGTAACTCATGTTTTTCACCTGAGTCTCCTGATCAGTTCTTCCCTCCCCCTGTCCAGCATAGTATTTTAGTTAGAGTCATGGCTTTTGCAGGATTCTTGCACATCTTATGTCTGTTATTTGGTCAAGTCTCTGAAATGAATCTACGCTATGCCACGCTGCCGTTCGCATTTTGGCTCACTTTTATTTCCTTCGCCACCAGGCCTGAAAAGACATGCTTAAATATTGTCTGCACTTTTTAATCGAGTTAATTGCAGGGTTCTAGTTACCTGCATTGTAAGTGAAAACCATATGTCAATGTTTTTAATTCAGGAACTTTTGCTGCAAAAGTACTAAATAATTAAGACAAGTGAGCTCAAAAATAAATATGTTTTGCTTTTAACCTGTTACTTAGGTTATTCAACCATGAGACTGGTGAGAATATACTCGTTCGGCTTTCAAGTGTTTTAGGAAGCCTTGATCATTCGTGGAACTTCGTTGAAAAAAATACTTCTTTAGAAATGCAAACTGTAGATGTTGACATTTGCGTTGGGGACAACCCCCTCCAAAAAACACATGCAACACAAACCCACAATCAAAACATGTATATAAAAAACAGCCATCTTCCCACATCTGCCTCCTGGCGTGCATTCTGTTAAAGTTTTAAATCGAAGGAATCCAAGTAAATAAGATAAAGTCCAGACTGTGGTGTGAAGAAAGATTCTAATCGAATGGACTCACACAGGAAGGCACCTAAAATATTGTAAAGAAACTGGCAGGGGCATGCCGTGGTGGCGGAGAGGTTAGCGCGACCCACATTCAGGCAAAAACGTAGCCTCGACGCGGCTGTCGCGGGTTCGACTCCCGGACCCGACGATATTTACCACATGTCTCCCCCTCTCTCCTTCCCCCTTTCCTGTCAGCCTACTTTGAAAAAAGGGACACTAGAGCCCACAAAAAAGACCCCTTGTGGGGCGATAAAAAGAAAAAAAGAAAAGAAACTGGCAGTAGTTCTCAAAAATAAGGTATATTAGGAAGAGTGACCAACTGCAGCTTATTAGCATTAAACTAGGACTACCAAAGATTCCCAAAATGGGAATCTTCGTCCAGGTACCAGAGAGGGGCCAGTTTGGCCCTCCGAGAGAGGGTGTGAAGAGGCGCCTTTGTTATGTAAATAAGGCCATTACTGACGCACCACAAGAGGGGGGCAAAGCTGAACTCTGCATTCCAAAAGAAGGGTCATTGAACACTTCAGGCTCAGGACAATGTTTGAGGTTCCAATGTTGTGAGTAAAATAAAATACAGTATAAAATATGAATATAAATCTAAATATAAAATATAAAGTGCAGGACTGACAGTAAAATAGAAGTCCACCCGTCTCTCCTGCACCCCAATGCATGCCTGATAAAGCACATGTGCATTCAGTGCTGCCATGTCAATCATGTTTGCCAGGTTTGCTGACCAGCTGTCACATAGTGATGGAACCTTGGTCACCCCCCGCAAGATTATGACTGAAATAAATGCCATTAGTTCTTGTGAACTAAATAGGTGAAGCAGTCACCTATTTATCCTCCACAGCACAAAAGGCTGCATGCAAATTTGCATGTGCAAAGTCTCCCAGATTTCTTTTGCTTACACTTTTTGCATGATTTTTTTGAGGTGGATCAACACAATTAATTTGGTTAGTTTATTTCTAAACTGTCATTTTATACCCTCTTAGCTTTATTTCAAAGAGAAACATTACTAATTTCTTTTAGAAAAACCTTTGCATACTTTTTGAAACAGATTGTATGTTTTGCAAACTCTATGTACATTTGGCAAAATGACCTGGATAATGCAACACAACATCATGGATCAGCTGCAAAAGGTCACATCTCTCCAAAAACACTTCATGTATGCTTCAAAACTAGACTGACTAGTCGTAGGTATCATAGATACCCACCCCCAACATGGACTATTCACATCCCTACCTTCTGGCCTGACGGTCAACGACCACATGTACAATAGAACAATAGAAGAATAGAAGAATGGATGAAGCCAGTCTGGGGAGAAATCGAAAACCTGGCCCTCTCCTAGTGCTAATCAATTTAAATTTCATGTTATTTCTTTATTTTATTTTATCTACAACTTCAAGTTGTAGATAGTCTCTATTCTCTATGCTGCAAAAGCGAAGTAATTTCCCTGCTTATATAATATAAAGATTGTATATATGTTATATTTAGCTTAGTTTTATTTTAGCAAAAAAGCACAATGAATTATTTTTAATATTTTAAATGGAGAATTAGAAATTTTACAGACAGGTACCAGATGTATTTGTGTCTAAGTCAAGAGGTCAAGAGGCTTTTTAGTTTGCAAGAAGCAGGATGGAGAAGAGGATACAGAAGATATACAAAAAAATATACAAAAGAACAACTGTTATTTGTTTGAATGCTTTTTATTTTTGTCATTAATAACAATAAAAAAAATACAAGAAATAAAACAATTCCGCAATTATTTGCAATAGGCACAGTGGCATTTCAGCCCTCATTCTGTGCACTGTCTGCACTGTCGGCACACATCTGGCACTGCCAGTTCATGGGCTTGCTGCATTTGCCACATGCGTATTTGAAGCAGTCAACGCATCTCCTATTTGTACTATTTTTAATGCATCGACGGTTGATTTGGCACTTCGCCCTTTTGCCTGGGCTGGGTGTGGCAGGTTGTTGGCAAAGCAGTTGCTCCTTGCACGCCTTCTTCTCACTCACATGAGAGTTAGCCAACTCTTTTGCGAGCTCCACCAGGAAGTCCACCCGTCTCTCCTGCACCCCAGTGCATGCCTGATACAGCACATGCGCATTCAGTGCTGCCATGTCAATCATGTTGTAGAACACGGCAACTGGCCACCTCCGTGTTCCTGCACGCACGCTGTACTCCCGCACCATTTTGTCCATCACATCCACACCGCACTTTGCTTTGTTATATTGTTTGATGGTCTTTCTTCTGGTGGTATCCTCAGTCTCAACCACGCTGTGCATGCTGCTGAGAATGTAAACGACCTTCTTCCTTTTGGGCACATACACAGTCAGCGTGGCATCAGATGTTGAAAACACCTGAGTGGTGAATTCAGTGCGATCCTTACGTTTAGTGGATTGTGGAATTTCCCTGCGACACTTGTTGACTGTGCCGAGGATGGTGGTTTTCCGGCTACGCAGTCGTTGCACAAGTGACAGTGATGTGAAGAAATTGTCCGTGGTTACAGTTCTGCCCTTGTCCATGAACGGTTCCATCAGCCTCATCACTACAGTCTCGGACAGTCTCTCCCCGCTGGGACGACTGGGGTCCTTGCCAAGATATGGGAAGACATTGCAGATGTACTTTGATTTCAAGTCGCAAGCCACCCAAAACTTGATGCCAAACTTGTCCGGTTTTGTTGCTATGTATTGAAGGAAACAGCAGCGGGTTTTAGTGGGGAAAAGCTGTTCATCAACAGTGATGTGTCGACCAGGGCTGTAGGATGAGATGCAGTTAGCGGCAAACGATTCCCAAAGATCAGAGATTGCAGCGAATCTGTTGGTCTCCGCTCGCTCACGGCGTGTAAACATGTCATCAAAGCGTAGGTGTCGCATGATGTTTTGGAAGCGGTTTCGGGCCATAGTTGAAATGATCATTGGGTTTCCCAGGTTTGCTGACCAGCTGTCACATAGTGATGGAACCTTGGTCACCCCCCGCAAGATAATGACTGAAATAAATGCCATTAGTTCCGGGAGATCCATGAACCAATCCTGCTGCTCCTGACTTGCATGTTGGGTGGTCCACTGTTGAATGGTACGAAGCATCTCCAGAGTAATAAAACAGAGGAAGCTCTGAAGGCGACTCCGGATGCTTCGACTGGCCTTAGCGCTTGGCTCTCCATCTTTGGCGTACGGCTCAATTGGAGTGAAATGGAGATGTGTCCCCACTTGTTCCTGCCGCCACACTGTACCATCCTTCGTGGTCTCTGTCGGCTCACTCCCCGAACGAGCTCTCTTTTTTGGTAGCGGGAGAGTCTCCTCATCTGCAAGAAAAACAATTTCAAATCAACTTTTTGTTTCTTTCTAAATAACAAAATAGTCAGGAAAATAAAATAAGCAGGTTGAGAAAACTAACCTGAAGAGAGCTCAGAGTCCGAATCCGGTTGAGCGTCTAGGTCTTCTTTGTCTATGACTTCTTCATCTATATCTTCTCCTTCTGAATCCCAAGGCTTGGAATTCTGCATAAGTAATTCCAAAGCCTCTTCAGCATTCATCAGCTTCTGTGTCCTCTTCGCCATCTTGATTCTTGCAAACTAAAAAGCTGAGTGAATGTCCAGATATTTATACTCCACAGCACAAAAGGCAGCATGCAAATTTGCATGTGCAAAGTCTCCCAGATCTGGGAACCACCAGAAGTAGTTATTTTCAAAATTTCTATCCTGTTCCAAGGACAATCAGCGTGAAAGTTGATGTAGTGAGTTTGGCTCTCCTCCCCCCTGCTCATCTACAGGGATGCTAATTAGACCATTCAGAGTCGTCAGTTTGGCCACATTTGGATGCTAATAACCCAGTTTGGCCCTCTCTCGGTAGCTCTAGGAAGATACCCAATCTGGCCCCTCTTGGTAGAGATAGGAATTTCTCAAAATCCTGGTAATCCTAGGTACAGAGACCTAAAACAGGTCATCATGAAAGGAGCTCAAAATAGGCAAAACTGAGCAGGTGAAATTTCATTGTCTATAATTGTGTGCAATAAATATAAAGGCCGTGTTCGTTTAGGCCTAACTTGATTAAAAGGAAGCACACTAGGTAACCTTTAAAAAAACCTTCGCTTCGTCTTTTGCCTCCACTTATGTCCAACGTAGCCTAGCTGTAGCCTTCCTGAGTTATTCTGTTCTCTTAAGATCACAGGTCAACTCAGACATACTACTGCAAACCACATTCATATCATCACATTTCAGCTGTGATTATATGATGCAAGTTTAATGGTAGTTGGACAAAAGTAGAAGAAAACCCACGTACCGAATAACCTGGGCACAAACTGTTCAACAGAATTCACTATGAATATGGCGACCATAGTTACTATTTGCGGAGTAGTGATAACTTTAAGAAAACCTTTAGCCTCCAAGGATGAACTTGGTAAGCTGCAGCAATATTTTTGAGCTAATGAGTCCCATGGAGAATAACGTGAATGTAATAAAAACTTCTGTGCACTAAGACCAACTGCTTTGCACATTTTGAGAGCAAACAGACGACAAACACACTTTCAAATTCCTTTCGATTTTTAAAAGTGAAACCATTGCCATTTTCTGTTCATGATGTTATCATGTTTGTGTACAGCATATTTATGGATGGTGAAGTTAATGAAACGTATTTAACTCTAGACGGACATGTAGAGTTGTATAAATACAGGTATCTGTATTTTGTTGTCACACTGACTGTGTATATTTTTATTGTTATTTCTAACCTGACCATTGTGTATGTTATATGGACGCATGAAAACCTCCATGAGCCCATGTACGTTTTCATCGCCGCTTTGCTTCTGAACTCTGTTGTTTTCAGCACTAACATCTATCCCAAACTGCTGTCAGATTTTCTATCTGAGAAACAGATTATATCATATTCAGCTTGTTATGTGCAGTTTTTTCTCTACTATTGTTTGGGCGCTTCAGAGTTTTCACTGCTGGCAGCAATGGCCTACGATCGTTACGTGTCGATATGTAAACCTTTACAATATGCAACAATAATGGGGAGAAACACGGTTAGTATTTACTTGAGTTTAGCTTGGCTGGTGCCTGCTTGTCTGATTGCAGTTATGGTAATACTGAATGTGAATGTAAAGCTCTGTAAATATAATATAAATGGAATTTTATGTAATAATTCAATCTACGGTCTCCACTGTGTAGACTCGAAGGTGCAAACTGTGTTTGGTGCTGTTGTGCTGGTCTTGACTCTGTTGTTTCCTCTGCTTTTCATCGTTTTTACTTACAGCAGAATATTGATCATGTCCTATCGTAGCTCTAAAGAAGTCAGAAAGAAAGCTGCTCAGACCTGCTCGCCCCACTTGCTGGTGCTGATCAGTTTCTCCTGTTTGTGTGCGTTTGATGTCATCATAGCTCGACTGGGATCCAACCTTACAAACTTAATCCGTTTAATAATGACTCTACAGGCAGTTTTGTATCATCCTCTATTTAATCCAATCATATATGGTTTAAAAATGAAGGAGATATCTAAACAACTGAGAAGGTTGTTTTCTAAAGCTAAAGTAATGCACTTCTAAAGTTTATCATTATACCAACGTGAGATTGTTTGACACTTTCTTATACATTTGTATTGTTATGCAAAATAAGTAAATGTGCTATGATTTACAAAAACCTTTTTATGAAAAGCAATCTTATCTAACTAATGTAAGTTTTCTGGTTCAAGTTTGCATAGCTTCTTTCTTAAGTTTGTCGTGTCGGAAAAAAACTAAGGTTGAAATACACAAAAATTATAAACAACATGAACAGAAATAAACATATAAGTCAGTTATAGCTGGCCTCATGTATAACGTAAATGTGACTGGCACAAGAGAAAGAACTGTACAGTGTCTTAAAATAATTGACTTTTGAATTAAAGCCATTTTTCCCCATTAAAAACCTCTGACTACATTGTTTTTATGTCAATGGTGTATTCCTGCTCAAGCATGAGTATAAATTTAATTCCAATTGATACTTGCTTACTGGCTCAATAAAGCTATACTGATAAAGTCTACATGTTACAGGTTAACTGTGTTTTCACTGCTTTAATACCTCAGATAAATCAGATTAAACAGTTGTCTCTCAATGGACGTTATGTACCACGTTGGGAGTTTTTATTGTGTTCGACGTAAATTTTATATACGTATAAATCGTCTGCACACAGAAATGCTAGGTATGAACGCATGAATAGGAAATGCATGCTCACGTAAAGCTACAAAGACACTTGGCACTTTCAACTTCCACTTACAATTAATCAAATACTCAAACCAACGACTCCAAAACAGTCATGCAGACGAGTCACTAAAAGTCACAGCAACGTGGTGATATTCGTTTCACGAATGCCGGCCGCTAAAGGCAGCCTGTTCATTTCAATAAAGCACTAACTTTAAATTAAATTTAGCAAAAATATCTGCATTTCGACTGACCACAGAACTGCACTAATGGAAACAAGCTAATTTTGACAAAACACTCACAATTTTTGATATAAAGTCGTCGCGTTAGGATGAGGCGGGTTTTTTCAGCCTTCTTGAAATAAATGCATTTAGCAAACCTACAATGGACACACTTTTTTCTGCAGATGATATGTTTTGTTTTTTGGATTTTTTTTAGGTTTTGTTGGCTCTAGTGGCCTTTATTTGATAGCTAATTGACAGGAAAGTGGGTAAAGAGAGAAGGGAAAGACATGCGGCAAAGGTCGCCAGGCCGGGAATAGAACCTGCGACGGCCGCGTCGAGGACTAAGGGCTCCATATATGGGTTGTGCTTAACCCCCGCGCCACCACAGCACACTGTTTTTGTTGTTCTTTTTTAGAAAATGTGTAGCTGGCTCCCCCGGAGCTCACAGCATCGCACACTACAATTTCCCCAAAATGCCGCCTACGTCAACGTCTCCTCTGACGTTGGCATATGGTGAGCACTATCATCATCTGCCAAACAGAGTTGTAGAAACTCATTCAAAAAAATCCACTTCCTAAGTTTTGTTCTGGGTACAAATGAGAAGAGGCTTCTGCTACGTCTTTAGCTTCTTTGAATATATCTCAAGTACAACTTGTACCAGTCACTGCCATGATTTTCGTTTTGCACGTAGGCCAACATTGTTCCTCCAGGATGCCGTCCGTCTTCTTAGGGTAAGCCGAATACCTGCATAGCAAACTTTATTCTTCTGGACTGGACGCCTTGCCTGGACTTCCACACCTGGATTTCTCACCTGGATATTTGGGACATCATCCAGGAACAGCCAGCGACCCAGGAGATGTGTGAGTACGTATTATCCCTCTGCTTCCAGGTCGGGGAGGCACCTTCCAGGAAAACATGGCAAGTTGATATATTCCCCTGCAAAAAATAATATCAGAACATACTTGTCATCTAATACAGTGGTATGTTGGGGACCACTGTATTAGTGGTATGTTGACCAATGGGCTCTTTGCACCTGCTGCGCTGATGTCACAACCGCATGCGCAAATGCGGTGCTTTGAGTTACCATGACAGCTAGAAAAGACAAAGTCCTATTTCAGACGCAAATAAAACAATACTATGAACATTGCTGTCTTCCTAATATAATGGGCTTTTAAGTTTTCATGGATTTCCAAGCGATCCTGAATTAAGAAGACGGTGGTTTGTAAATATTCGTGGCTACCAGTTAAAGCTAACGCCGCACAGCAAAGTTTACAGCCTTCACTTCACTCCGGATCAGCTTCTTCAGCCTAAAGCAGAAGGTAAAGGAGCCTCCTGTGTTATTTCCATGGAATCACTTCTGTATTCAACCTGAAAGAGAGTTTATGGGAACCAGAGAGCAGACCAGAGCCAGACAGCCGAACTACTGATCCGCCTGTACAAACCGCTGTAAACACCGTCCTGCTTCACAAGAAGCATGCGAAACTAATAAAGGAAATAACACGGAGACCTTAAGGAACACGGCCATATTTATCTAAAAGCAACAACTCTGAACCTGAACCGTCAGCTGAACTAGAACTCCGACACCAGAGCTGCTCTACTGTTAAGTTATGGGCTTGTTGTTCCTCAGGCTTCAGAAGCAAAAAGCCTGAACCGTAAAATCCCCGTTACTTGGTCTCTGACACTGACGACAATAAATGTACGTAATATACTTGAAAACAATGTAAAAACATTGTCCGTTGGAATGGATGAAAAATGTTTAGATACTTAAATAGCACATTTTTACAAGACAGATGTCACAGAATATTGCCTACTAGCATAAGCTAAAGCTAATGTTAGCCACAAAGTTTAAAGAAAGTAAAACTCACCTTCGTATCTGTGTATAAGGAGGCAAACATCTTAAAACCTTTCTCCAGCTTATTGTTGGAGCTTTGGATCGATGTACATCATTAACTGTTACCTTGAACAAGCCCTGCAAATATCCAGTGTAAAGAGCCTTTTTCAATAGATCGGAAACAATTGAGCCGCTTTTCCCCGAACGCAGAAGCTGAGGTGCAAAGAGCCCATTGGCACATTTCCACGATTAGGCTAAGCTAGCTGCTAACGTTCGCTGAAATGTTGTATAACATGCTGTTAATAAGCCCTATACGGGTTTTTCGTCAACTCAAGCGAAGATAAGTGTTGAAGTTTGCAGCCGCACACTCGGCATGTTTTATGCTTTGATCATAATTAAGAAGAAGACCCTACTGACACGCCACCTTCATTCCTTGGTCACAGCAATGCTTCACCATGCTGTCCTTTGATGTCATTTACATCTGTCCTGACAAACTTTCTGTTTGTCTGTTTTCTGTTTTACTTTTTTATGTGTGGAAATAATTTGAAGAATTGAAACGTAGTTTTCGTTACTTCGTCTGAAGTATTTTGTGTATTTAAGTTGATGTTGCAAACCTGATCTGACCCTGGCTATTGTTCACTTTTAGGTTTAGATACGACACGTTGAAACAAACGATGGTTCCCAATAGAAGAGCTTTAATATTCGATGTAAATGTCACCGCCCTGTTAGAAGGAAACTTTGTGGGAGTTTTAATGAGTTCCATTGTGACCAAAGGAATAAAATAAAAGATTTCAACGCCCTAAGAGCAGCTTCTCTATAGCTGTTGGGAAGGAACAATCAATACATATGTTTGAATCTCCTTGTTATTCTGAAGGAGGAACTATTGCTACTCTTTGATTGTTTTAGCTGTTTATGATATTATTATGTCTTTGTGAAACACATTTATGGATGGTGAAGTTAATGAAACTTATATAACCCTTGAAGGACATGTAGAGTTGGACAAATTCAGATATCTTTATTTTGCAGTCATGCTAGCAGCGTATGTTTGTATCGTCGTCTGTAACCTGACCATTGTGTATGTTATATGGACGCATGAAAACCTCCATGAGCCCATGTACGTTTTCATCGCCGCTTTGCTTCTGAACTCTGTTGTTTTCAGCACTAACATCTATCCCAAACTGCTGTCAGATTTTCTATCTGAGAAACAGATTATATCATATTCAGCTTGTTATGTGCAGTATTTTCTCTTTTATTCTCTAAGCGGCTCAGAGTTTTTACTGCTGGCAGCAATGGCCTACGATCGTTACGTGTCGATATGTAAACCTTTACAATATGCAACAATAATGGGGAGAAACACGGTTAGTATTTACTTGAGTTTGGCTTGGCTGGTGCCTGCCAGTGTGACTGGTGTGCAGGTGATACTGAGCTCCAACATTAAACTGTGTAGACTGAATTTGGATGGGGTCTTGTGTAACAATTCAATCTACCATATGTACTGTGTAAGCTCAAAAGTCCACATTGTATTTGGTGCTCTTTCTGTGGCTTTCATTGCTCTTTTCTCCCTGATTTTCATCGTTTTTACTTACAGCAGAATATTGATCATATCCTATCGTAGCTCTAAAGAAGTCAGAAAGAAAGCTGCTCAGACCTGCTCGCCCCACTTGCTGGTGCTGATCAGTTTCTCCTGTTTGTGTGCGTTTGATGTCATCATAGCTCGACTGGGATCCAACCTTACAAACTTAATCCGTTTAATAATGACTTTACAGGCAGTTTTGTATCATCCTCTATTTAATCCAATCATATATGGTTTAAAAATGAAGGAGATATCAAAGCAACTGAAAAGGTTGTTTAATCAAACTAAAGCTCAATAATGACAAAGTTGATGTATTGATCTTAGTCTATCATCTGACACTTATTGTTAGTATTCCTAACGTTTTTTAAGTTAATATTAAAATGTTAAGATGTACATGTATAGTTTAAGGGAAGTGTGTGTGAATTTTACAAATGGCTGACAAAAACAACAGTAACACACATTTGCTTAACCAGAGAATCTTGAAGACCGTCCATCTCCTGTTGAACGTTTTCATGATTGGTCCCAAGTTCCTAGTATTACGCTTTCTGTCTTTGAATTAAACGCGTTTTCCAAATGTGTTTGATGTTTGATTGTTGCTCCAGAACAGCTTTGAATACATGTTGCCGTGCACAAGCTTGTAAAGTGATCGCAGGCCAGATAAAGCAGCAAAACGCTAAAAAGGTGAAACAAGAGTAGTCAGTGGAAGGAGGCTTGGAACATACATGGAGTTTAAATGCTAACAACGTCAACGGTATGGACATCAACGTCTACCAAAATGACTCGTGGTGCAGTCCCCAACCCCTAACAATATAGTTCAATAAACATAAGAAGAAAGGTTTAAAAAATACTAATATATTTTATTAGATTGTATTTTTTTTGTTCATATACTGTATTTGTTGTGGGTTGCTGCTTCCTCCAAACCTCTCCAGGTTCTAGTTTGGTATCCAGCTGATCTTTTAAACCATGTCAGTTTATTTCTGCATCCACGTCAGTAATCTGACGTGCCGGATTACTTTACGTTCAAGGCAACCTCACAATGGACTTGTTTATTTTATGATGAGCCAAGATGAACACACACACACACAACTATATGATGTTGAAATAAAGGTCTAATGTCCAGAGTAGCCCGCCTGTTACCTCGGAGGAGAAGCAATACTGACCAGCGAAGTTCAATTATGTAATTTAGATTTGGATGGAAGATTCTGTAACAATGGCATTTTTACCCTTCACTGTGTGAAATCCAGAGCACTTACAATATTTGGGATTGTTTCCTTGCTAAATCTTGCAATGATTCCTGTGCTGTTGACAATTTTTACATATCCAAAGGTTTTAATAATCTCTTATAACAGTGCTAAAGCATTTAGAAGAACGGCTGTTGAGACGTGCGAGCCGCATCTGCTGGTTTTAATCAACTTCACCTCTTTGTCTACATACGACGTGGTCACGGCTTGAGTGGAGTCAAGATTTCCAAAACCTGTTCGCTTCATCATGACTTTGCAGTTACTTGTTTCAACCTTTGTTGAATCCATTTAAACAATTCTAAATGGATTACATTTCTTCATTTTTGGCTTGAAAACGAAGGAAATTTCTAGACATTTAAAAATGTTGCTCTCTTTGTCCAAAATCTATGAATTATGCATCTCTGTGAATGTAACATCTCCGCCTGTGATGATTCCTGAGGTGAAATCCTACTTTTTTTTTGTTTTAAATGTAAGAAATGTTTTACATTAAGACATTTGAAATTCAATAAACTTGTATATAATTGTATCAAAGCTGTTGTTGTGATGTTTTCTTGCTTTTTGTTTTGGTAAGTTTATAGTTTATAACAATATTATATTTGGTTTTGCTCTAAAAATGACACAGAACATATGTAAGAGAAGTGATATGTTTTTCTCCAGTAATAATGTGATAAGAAGTCGTATCCTAAGAATGATTACTGAGCTTTGAGTGGGAATATGTTTTGCCTGAGCCGGTAGTTTTTTTTTTAAACCAGTGAGTTACAGTGTTGTTTTTTTTTTACTGCTTTCTTGTTTTCCATTCCCAACATCGTGCTTCGTCCATGGTTTGTGTTTTATTATTTGAACATCAAGTATAATTGTTTATCTTCTTCTCAGCATGTAGATTTAACAATTTCTCCCTTTACATCCCTTTTTGATGTAAAGGGAGATTATTCAGATTGGAGTCGAAGGTTTGATATTTTTACAGGATGTTATGAATAAAGATGGCCGCCCAAGCACATAAAATCCTAAATATTTTTTTTCTGTTCTTGCCCATGCAGCAGCTTGCAAAAGTATTCATACCCCTTTGAACATGTCAATATTTCGTCAGGGAAAAGTAAATGAACAAATGTGGACTTTATGGAAAGAGTGGCAAGGAGAAAGTCTCTGCTAAGAGAAAGACTTCCTGTTTGCAGTTCTGCCAGAAGCCATGTTGGGAAAACGGCAAGCAAGTGGAAGACGGGGCTTTGTTCAAACCAGAACAAAACTCAACAGTTTGGCCAAAATGCAACACGCCATGTGTGGCGGAGAACTGACAACGCGTCACTCTGAACACACCATCCCAACTGTCAAATATGGCGGTGGCAGCATCATGCTGTGGTGGTGCGTCTCTTCAGCAGGGACAGGGAAGATGGTCAGAGCTGATGGGAAGATGGATGGAGCCAAATGCAAAAAACTGAGGTGGCCGACCCTAAACAAAAAGCCAGGGCTACAATGGAACAAATGGTTTAAAACAAATAAAATTCACGTGTTACAGTGGCCCAGTCAAAGTCCAGACGTAAACACAATCGAGAATCTGTGTTCTGAAAACTGCTGTTCACAAGCGCTCTGTGTCTAATCTGACTGAGCTTGAGCAAATAGACTCAAGAGCAAGTCGAGCTAGTAATCTTAGTTACACCAAAAACAGCGAACAAGACCCAGCAGTCTTCAGGACCTTTCAGAAAGAGGGACTAGTGAAAGTTATGGGCTGAGTGAGTGGATGACCTGCGAATTCGTAGCTTTTGGAGTCAAGTTGCTATAGCAACATTGTCTGTGAACCAACACTAACTCTTCAATCAACAGAAACAGACATGTTTTATTTTATACATGTTTTATTTTACTGCAGATTTTCATCCACTCAACAAGTCTTTACGTTGATACCATTGTCATTGTTGCCTCCAAGTCGACCTACAGGAAAGGCTTCGTTAAAGCGTCGCTAAGGGTTTCTATAGTTTCATGTAGTTTGCTACCTGTTTAAAAAAAAACTGGGTGGGTCTTTAATGAGCTCCATTGTGAATAAAGCAATATAATAATATTTTTCAGCGCACTAGGATCAGCTGCTTTCTACATTTTGAGAGAGAACAAACAATGCTGCACGTTTGAATGTGCTGGTCATGTTCTGTGACATGAGCTGTTAGTTGTTTATTGTACTGTTTATGATATTATTATGTCTTTGTGAAACACATTTATGGATGGTGAAGTTAATGAAACTTATATAACCCTTGAAGGACATGTAGAGTTGGACAAATTCAGATATCTTTATTTTGCAGTCATGCTAGCAGCGTATGTTTGTATCGTCGTCTGTAACCTGACCATTGTGTATGTTATATGGACGCATGAAAACCTCCATGAGCCCATGTACGTTTTCATCGCCGCTTTGCTTCTGAACTCTGTTGTTTTCAGCACTAACATCTATCCCAAACTGCTGTCAGATTTTCTATCTGAGAAACAGATTATATCATATTCAGCTTGTTATGTGCAGTTTTTTCTCTTTTATTCTCTAAGCGGCTCAGAGTTTTTACTGCTGGCAGCAATGGCCTACGATCGTTACGTGTCGATATGTAAACCTTTACAATATGCAACAATAATGGGGAGAAACACGGTTAGTATTTACTTGAGTTTGGCTTGGCTGGTGCCTGCCAGTGTGCTCGCTGTGCAGGTGATACTGAGCTCCAACATTAAACTGTGTAAATCAAATTTTCAAGGAATTTTCTGTAACAACTCAATTTATAGCGCCCACTGTTTAAACTCAGAGGTGAATGTAGTATTTGGTGCCGTGGCACTGGTTGTGATTGGACTCTTCCCTCTGCTTTTCATCGTTTTTACTTACAGCAGAATATTGATCATATCCTATCGTAGCTCTAAAGAAGTCAGAAAGAAAGCTGCTCAGACCTGCTCGCCCCACTTGCTGGTGCTGATCAGTTTCTCCTGTTTGTGTGCGTTTGATGTCATCATAGCTCGACTGGGATCCAACCTTACAAACTTAATCCGTTTAATAATGACTCTACAGGCAGTTTTGTATCATCCTCTATTTAATCCAATCATATATGGTTTAAAAATGAAGGAGATATCTAAACAACTGAGAAGGTTGTTTTCTCAAGCTAAGGTCTTATAGTGACGTTGATGAATTGATATAAATATTAGATTATTCAATACTTTGTACTGCACACAGATTCCAAAATTAACTCTTTATGTTTTGAATTGTTTGTTTAAGACTGTCAGATCTGAAATGTGTAAATTATGCCACAAACAATAAAGATTAAATCAGTTACAGTCAATATGATGTTTAAGAACTGAACTGAGGCCACATGTAGCCACTTTCTCCTTACATGTCATTTGTTTTCCTGCTACATTTGATTTTATATTGTACCAAAATGTTACATTCAATCATAACTTGAAAGTGTTGCCTGGAATCAGACTTGGAACAAACTGAGTTTAAAGGCTTAGTTCGTTCTTTTCAGAAATGCTCTCTATGATTTACTGAATGCAGCCAGGCATTGGCTTGACTGATCCAAGACAGACCGAAAACCAGGCAGATAGAAAATGATCTAGGTTAATTATAGGAAATGTTTTTGTTGGCTATCAAAGTAAAAAAATGGAAATTGTGCGTTCGGTCTCGGTTATCGATAAATGCCTGCCTGCTAGAAACGCTGCACTAAACAACTGAGAGCAAGATGAAAGAATGATGAAACAGTAAAACATAAAACATACAAATGGGATTAAAATGATGCAATGATGTTGCAGTTTAGTATGAACTGCGAATGTTGAGAACCATGGTTTGTTTATTAAGACGTTTGAAAATGACACTAAATTAGTTTGAACTCATTCAGATTGATTTGCACCAGAATATGCTGCGTGTTCAGCAGCAACAGAAATACGAAGCAAACTGAGCCTGAAATAACCTGTAGACTCTTAACGCTAAAGAACAGCAGAAACAACCCAGACTGAACAGGGAGTCACACACACCGACGCCATCTTTAATCAAGATGCTCTCCTGATCTATGAAGGAGGATGTGTGTGTGTGAGAGAGAGACGGCGTCTCAGGGTGGATCTACTTGATGTGTCCAGGACAGGCGGCGTCACCTCATTGTGTTTGTATAAAACGTTACTTCTGTATAACATGCTGATTGAGCCATCGACAAAAACATTTCTGAGCGAAGCCAAGGGTTAAATACCATGAGGTATTTATACTATTTATGCTTAAGTTTAAACTCTGATTCAAACTGGTTTTAAACAGAACGTTTACTTTTGCCTCTACGCAAATCCACATGTAAGATTTGCAACTTGGATACGTAATACAGACACAGTTATTTAACAATATAATGATAAGTTTTGTCCATTTAAATCACGTTACATTCATACTGATAATCTGGTCCACAGAGGGCAGCCTCTGTGTTGATGTGGTTTTTGGTGAAATGGAGTGTGACGCACCCAGCCTACGCCAAACATCAGTGATTTTCCAATATGGCACAGGAAAAATGTGTCATAATGATATTGTGCTTTTAAATCTTACAAACCGATGGTACTCAAATTGATCTGTGAACTATTTTTTAGACTCTGGACAAAATTTGTTGTAAATGTTAACGGTGTGCCCTGCGACAGACTGGCGACCTGTCCAGGGTGTACCCCGCCTCTCGCCCGGAACGTAGCTGGAGATGGGCACCAGCAACCCTCCCGACCCCATTAGGGACAAGGGTGGACAGAAAATGGATGGATGGATGGATGGATGTTAACGGTGCCATTAAAATAAAGATATTTTAACTTTTAGTCACTTTTGACTTGAAAACACATTTGAACACTTTATTTCAAGAAACAAAGTGTTTCTTATTTCTTAAAGGCAAAGGCTGGAAAGGTTTCAGTCTTTGCGGTGCTTAGGCTGAGACAAAATGCAGACACAAACTTTAGATATGACATAATTTAGCACAATGGTTAACCGTACACAGGTGTTGACGGGGGCTAAAGGCCTTTTGACGTTGAGTTTCAAAGAAATAATTTTTTGTGAATTGCTTTCCCAGTGCTGTCATTGGTGTTATTGCATTATGCAGCCGCAGTGCATGTCAGATGAATCTGAAGCCTCCAGAGGTGAGATCTTTGGAGGGAAATGCCGTCCGATAAAAACACAACTCCCCACTGGCGCAGAGAGTAAGATGCAAACTGTGCCAATAAATAAATGCAAGACGACTGCAGTGTTTTCCTGAGAACATCCATGGATGATCATTTGAACGTACACGTTTATGGATGAGTTAAACGGTACCCACATAACCCTTCGTGGATATGTCGAAATGGAGAAATACAGATATCTGTATTTCACAGTTATGTTTTTAGTTTACGTCGTGATAGTTTGCAGCAACTCCACCATCGTGTACTTGATCTGGACTCACAAAAACCTCCACGAGCCGATGTACGTTTTCATCGGTGCTTTATTGTTTAACTGTGTTATTTACAGCTCCACTTTTTACCCGAAGCTTTTGACCGACTTCCTCTCTGATCAACAGGTCATACCGTATTCTGGTTGTGTCTTTCAGTTTTTCATGTTTTATTCTGTAGGTGGATCAGAGTTCTTACTGCTAGCGGTCATGGCTTTTGATAGATACGTGTCGATATGTAAACCTCTGAGATATCCAGCCGTCATGAGGAAAACCACGGTGAAATGTCTCCTGGCTTTTGCTTGGCTCTTCCCTCCGTGTCAACTTGCCGTCCAAGCAGTGCTGTGTGTCAAAGCGAAGATATGCAACCTTAATTTGGAGGGAATATTTTGCAACAACGCTATTTACACAGTTCACTGTGTTAGATCAAGGACAGTTACTATAATTGGGGTTGTTATTTTATTAAATGTCGCAGTGCTCCCGATGCTTTTCACAGTTTTCACATATGCAAAGATTTTCATAATGGCTTATCAAAGTAACAAAACATTTCAGAGAAAGGCGGCTAAGACCTGCGTACCACACTTGTTGGTTTTGATCAGCTTTTCATATCTGTGTGTGTATGATGTAATTGTAGCTCGAGTGGAGGCAGATCTTCCAAAAGCTGCACGCTTCGTGATGACGCTGCAGTTGTTTCTGTATCATCCGCTGCTTAATCCCATAATATACGGGCTCAAGATGAAGGAAATTTCTAAGCATCTGAGGAGGTTGTTTTGTTCTACCGAAGTCTAGCTGGACATGTGCTTTTATTTAATTGTTTTCACATTCTCACCAATGTAAAGTTTGGTTTATATTTGTAATTGGAGAATATTGCATTAAGGCAGTGGTTCCCAAAGTGGGGGGCGCGGGCCCTAAGGGGGCGCAGGAAGCGGTATGGATGAAAAAAAAAACCAGTTACACAAAAGTGTTTCACTGTAAAGATGGTTTGTAGTTTGTTTTGTTGCAACCTGAAGTGTGAAATAAACTTCAGTGGAGTTTGAAAACAAAATATGTGTGTGTGTTTATGTCTGGTTGATGTGTGTGTGCCCAGTTGATTCTTTTTTTCTTTTTTGGGGGGGATTTTATTGTAATCCATGGAGGGGCCCAGAAAATCTTTAGGAAGCACTGGACTAAGGTCTGGAAGTAAACCGGCCCATATGTGTCTTATTATTTTTTCTCAGTTTGTGTTTCTTTTGTGTTACAGTTTGATTTTCTCCAGGTGGGATATCTGATAAGTTTACTATTGGATAATTTTCTTATGCTGTGATAAATATCTATTATTACATTGTATGGTTATAGAGATAAATAAAGATGAACCTTAGTGCCTGTCTCTTTTTCAGACCACTCAATAAAAACTTAATTATGACAGCATAAGTAGAAATTTGGAGGCCATAGAATTCACCAGTAGGATTTTCTTTTCCAGAAATTTCCTGACATTCTTTATTCAATTAAAAACTTGCTGAAAGAAATGACTCACAGTGGTCACTGAAATACCCTAAACCTGACAAAAATAGTAATAGCTTATAGATAAATGTTTTTGAATTGTGGTTTCACAGATTCATTTTACGTTTATAATACTATCGAAGTTTGGTGATGAATTATTTATTCATTTCAGTTGGTATGGTATTAAATTTCTATTAAGGTATTTATTCAAGCATAGTTCCACAGACATCAACATTTGTTCATATTCTTATACGTCTTAAATGAATGAAACTTTTCTATGATTTCATTGACTTGGGTCACCATGAAATCTTATGGCAGTTTAGAGATATTTATTGGAAAAGTATTTGTTAGGATTTGAGTTTTTCTGTGTTTATTTAGGTTTCTGTGGAGCATGAGTCTCTTGTTTCCCCTGATCTTCTCCCCGTCTATTTAAACCCACCTGAGTTCCTTGCTCTTTGTCAGATCTTATGTCTAATCTGTCTGGTGTGTCTTGCTGTCTTGTCAGCTGCCAGTAATTTTGTACCAGTTGCTACCAGAACTTGAGCTCTTAGTCTTCCGCTCAATCTGTGCTGCCTGGATTTTGTATTTCTGACAACATCATTTTTTTTTTAATAATTATATTTATTGGTTTTCAATGTTTTGACAAATAAACAAATACAATACAAGAACAAGAGAACAGTCCAGCTCTTATAGTTACATACCTGTGTATATACATATGCATACACATACACACCAAAGAGAAAAGAAGGAAGAGAAAAAGGAAAAAAAAACAAAAAAACAATGAAAGACAAATGGTCTACACCAGAACATTTCAGATCTTTACAATTCGGTCCTCCTCAAATTACAAATCCTCTCCAGAGAAGCACAGAAGTTTCAAATCCTACATAAGAAATAAAAGGTTCCCAAACTTTATGAAAGTTATCTTTTTTATCGTGCAGTTTGCTCGTTAAATAGTCCAGAGATATATAGTCCAGTACTATATTTAGCCATTGTGATTTACTTGGAGCTTTGTCAGAAATCCAATTCAGTACCACACATTTTCTTGCACAAAAAGTAAGCATTCTGTAGAGTTGACGCTGACATTTACCAGTAATGCTGGCGTCAGTTAAACCAAGTAGTAAATACAATGGATTGAATTCTGTGCAAACAGAGAAAATCTTATCTAATTCACATTTTATTATATACCAAAAATGTTGAATTTCCCTGCAGGACCAGTAACAATGTGTAAGACCACCAATATCTGTTCTACATTTTAGACATAATGGCGAGAAGCTTGTATTGAACTTACTTCGCTGAGAAGGAGAAATGTGCGCACGGTGTAAGATTTTCAATTGCATGGCCTTAACCCGATTGCAAATACTTAAAGACTTTGCATTCTTCCAAGCCTCGTCCCACCCCTCCTGATCTATTGCCCACTGCAATTCCCTTTCCCAGACTTCTTTTAAGTGTAATGTATTTGATAAGGGGTGTGCTCTTTCAGTAAATTGTAAAAGATTTTAATTGAAGTTCTTACCATAGGGGAAAATAGCTGTTTTTCACACACTGAAATTGTTTGGTCTACATCGAGTGTGGTTTTTTTCTGTATGAAATCTCTAATTTGTAAATAGCGAAAGAAATCCTGTCTCCCAATGTCATATTTATCCATTAGTTGCGAGAATGATAATAACGTAGCACCTTCCATCAAGTCGGAAAGTGTACGAATTCCCTTTATTGACCATATTTTAAAGCCAGAGTCCATAGCGCCTGGTAGGAACATGGGATTATCACAGATAGGTGTAAGAGGTGATATATATTTTGGAACCTGTCCTCAAGTTTTTGAACCATTTGCCATGCCCTCACAGTGTTAATAGTAATGGGGTTACTGCAGTACATTTTTATAATATTATTTTTTTTCAAAAAAAGTAAATTTTTTAAAGGGAACCTGGACATAGAGCTTTCTATATCGAGCCACAGAGAGGCAGGACCCCCTGTCCAATCAGCAGCAGCACGCATATGGGCACTGATCTGATACTTTCGTATGTCTGGGAGAGCTAGGCCTCCACTTGTGCCCAGGAAGCATAGTGTAGAAATTTTTAAGCGTGGTTTTCTTCCTGCCCATATAAAAGAACTTAGCCACCCATTTAGAGCCTTAATTGTTTTACGGAGAAAAAGAACTGGAATCATTTGTATGGGATATAAAAGTCTGGGCAGGACATTCATTTTTAGGAGAGACACGTGGCCCAACCAAGAGAGAGGCAGTGTCCTCCATCTTTCGAGGTCCAGCCGAATCCGTTCAAATAAGGGAGCGAAATTGGCCCTATACATTTTGTCGAATGAGGGGGTAATTTTTATTCCCAGGTATGAAAATCCTTCTGGGGACCAAGTGAAAGGAAAAGGAGCAGGTATAGATGGTTGATGTTTTAATGTGCCTAGTGGCATAACCTCTGATTTGTTGTAATTGATTTTATAGCCCAAAAAATCCCCAAACCTGTTAATGGTCTCTATGAGATGTGGAATAGAGTCCTCAGGCTGAGATAGAAATATGAGCACATCGTCGGCATATAAAGTAATCTTGTGTTGTCTCTCTCCAATGGTCAGACCGCCTATCCCCCCATGGGTCCGCACCGCCTCTGCCAGAGGCTCTATAACTAGAGCAAAAAGCAGGGGCGAAAGGGGGCAGCCTTGGCGCGTTCCCCGCCGCACCTGAAAATTTGCCGATCGTAGACCGTTAGTAATAACAGCTGAACAGGGCTCACTGTAAAGTATTCTGATCCAATTGACAAAATTTTCCCCCAAACCGAACTTTCTCAAAGTGTAGAAGAGATATGACCACTCAACGCGATCAAATGCCTTTTCAGCGTCTAGGGAGACAACTAGACCAGGCATTGCACTTTGATTGAAGAACTGGATCACGTTGAGCAACCTACGCATGTTATTGAAGGAGCTACGTCCCTTAATAAAGCCAGATTGATCTTCATTGATAAGTGTTGGAAGTAGAATCTCCAAACGTTTTGCTAATATTTTTGAAAGGATCTTTAAGTCTACATTTAATAAGGAAATTGGCCTGTATGAGGCACAATCTTCCGGTGGTTTGTTTTTTTTAAGTATTAGAGATATATTGGCTTCCCTCAATGACATGGGCAAATGACCCTTCCGAAAAGAGTCGTTAAACATGTGCAGCAGTGGTTCGACTAGTAGAGTGACGAACTCTTTGTAAAATTCTACAATAAGAAAGTCAGGCCCTGCTGTTTTTCCAGGCTGAAGACCTTTAATGGCCTCCGTAACTTCCTTAATAGTTATAGGACTGTCTAGTGTCGACTTTTGGATTTCTGTCAGACAAGGAAGGTTAAAGTTGGAAAAAAAGGTGTTCATTAGCTCTGTAGTGTCAATAGAGACCTGGGATTTGTAGAGATTCTCGTAAAAATATTTGAAGGTATTATTAATACCATTTGAGTCAAAGAGCTGTTTGCCATTCCTGTCATTAATGAATGATATATTTTGAGAATCTGATTTCTTTTTGATCACGTATGACAAGTATTTCCCAGGCTTGTCACCGTGTTCGTATAGTTTTTGTTTTGCAAATCTCATTTTTTTCTCTGCTTCGTTTGTTAGCAGGCAGTTCAGTGCTGAGCGGAGAGTCTGAATTTCTTTGAGTTTCTCCGTGGTGGGTCTAACTTGATAGACTTGCTCAGCCTTCTTCAATTTGGATTCCAGAATTAATCTTTGTTCTGCTTGCCTGCATCTTTTACCATTTGTAAAAGTAGTAATGAGGCCTCTGCAATAAGCTTTGGAGGTCTCCCACAGTAATGATGGATCATCGGTGGATGCTGCATTAACTGAAAGAAAATGTTTGAATTCCTTTGCAAAATAGGTTTTAAATTTTCTATCATATAAAATAGAGGAGTCAAAGTGCCACCGTCTTGATCGACTGACCACAGTTCCTATGTTACATTTAATGTACACAGGCGCATGGTCTGATATTATTATGTTGCCGATTGAGCTGGAAATGACTGATGGTAGGAACTGCCTGGGGACAAAGAAATAATCAATTCTTGTATAACAAGAATGTACTTTGGAGAAAAATGTGAATTCCTTATCTGCTATATGTTGCGTCCTCCACACATCAACATATGCCAACTCCTCGCACAGAGTCGAGACCATTTTGGCCTGAGATGAAATACGACATTTGCCAGCTGGGGATTTATCAATCAAGGGGGAGAGATGGCAATTAAAAGCTCTGCCCACAATTGTATTCTTGATGTTCAATTCCACAAGTTTTGTAAAAGCAGACATTAGAAATTTACCTGGTTGACCAGGGGGGAAGTAAACGTTCATAAAGGCAATCTCCTCCCCAAACATAATACCCTTCACAATAATATATCTCCCACCGGTATCTTTTATGCAATCTATACATTTAAATGGTACATTTTTCCGGATCAGAATGATAACACCTCTACTTCTAGATGAAAAGGAGGAGAAGAAGGCCTGGTTGAAAACACCCTGTTGTAATTTTGCATGTTCTTTAGCATCCATATGGGTTTCTTGTAACAAAGCTACTTGAACATGTGTCCTTTCAAGATATGTTAGGACCTTTCTCCGTTTAAGAGGTGTGTGAATGCCATTAACATTCCATGTACAAACATTAAGTACTGACATAATAGCATTTAGCTACACATAAAAAGGCGCATGGATAATACATACTGTAGTTTCTTGGTGTAATGAAGTCGAACATTTTTCTCTCTTCCTCCCCCTCCCTCTATATTTTAAAAAGAGCTGGAATAAAATATAACAAGCAGTGAAACTAACTAACTGCCAACAAACATTGCCTAACATTGGCAAGACAGATACACTATTTCTCCTCCAAACGGTGAAGTGCAAGTGTGTAGGTCTTCTGGCAACAAACAGTCACTTGTTTAGCTAAATCAAGAGCAACAACAAAAAAAAAGAAAAGAAAAGGGGGCCGGCGCTTGGATAATATGACCCATTATTTACCCATTTAATTCAAAAAAAATAAAATAAATAACATATGACGACAAGCATAATGTCTCTGCATAAGAATACTATTCATCACAATAGTTTGAGTTCACATAGGCGTATTAAACAGCAGAACGAAGTACCTCTGTGACCCATGGCGCTGACAGCAGGGCTTATTTAAGCTGATCCAGATATCGTTCAACCTCAGCTGGGTTCTGATACACCCTTGTAGTACCACGGTGAGTGACTTTAAGCCTGGCGGGGTAAAGGAGCCTGTAGTTGGCACCCGCGGCTTTCAGACGCTTCTTAACGCCATCAAAGCTTTTACGCTTCTGTGCAACAGCCGCTGAGAAATCCTGAAAGATCATCACAGAGGCACCGTCGTGCTCCAGGGGTTGCCCATTCCTGCCCCTCTCCAAAGACGCGCATGATCCTCTCCTTGTCGCGGTAGTTATGCAGCCTGACCAGGACTGGGCGCGGCCTTTGGTCAGCGGCGGGAAGTGGACCTCCGGTGCGGTGAGCTCTGTCCACTTTTAGCTTCCCGGCCTCCGTTCGGATGTTTAACACTTTTGGGAGCCACTTCTCAAAGAATAAAGCGGGATCATTCCCTTCCGTGTATTCCGCAGACTCTCGGAGCCCAATTATGTTATATATACCAATTATGTTTCGTCTCCTGCCCCTATTTTCCATGTCGTCCATATGATCCGTGAGCTCTTTCACCTGCTGCTCCAGTGACTTGAGCTTGTTGACGATAGGAGCCGTTTCGTCCTCCACAGTGGAGATACGGGATTCTGTCTCTGTGATGCGCTTCGCTGCTCACGGTAATCATGCATAAATCTCGAGATCGGATCAAGCTGGCTCCTTAATTTGTCTTCGAAAACTTTCGTAAGGTTTTCGGTTACCGCACGAATCACCTCCTGAAGAGCCGGATCCATTCTCTCAGAGTCGCTAACCTTTTCGTTAGCCAAACCACCAGTAGCCTCATTAGCTTCTCCGCTCGATTCCTCTGTCGTCTCCGTCACGGTGTTTTTCCTTCGTGGCTTGTTCTCAGACGGCCTTAAAAAGTAATCACTAATACTCATTGCAGATTTAGCCAACGAAGAGAGACTGCCTTGTCGCTTTTTGCAGGGTATAAACTGGAGAAATAAGTAAAATAAGCGCCGGCGCCCCTCGTCCCGACTGTCCTTCAAGCCGCCATCTTGAAAAACCTCCCTGACAACATCATTAAATTCATCATTTCCTTCACAGGGTCCACTGCGTCTGCCTCACCACCTCAGATGACGGTATTAAACTTAGAAAAAACTTAAATGTCATTCCTCCAGTAAATATGACCACCTTGAATTTTTTTTAAAAATTACTTTTAATTTAGATCTGAATGGTAGAAAATGGCGGTTACCTTTTTACCTTTTTTTTTACAGCAAAAACTTTCAACTGGGGACATTAAAATAGAAAAACATGATTCCACGTGTAAACCTGAACATCTTGGAATAACTTTGTAATTTTTGTATGAATTATTAATTTCATTCTAAATTTTCCAAATTTAGGGAAACACTGAACAATGGGGGTTAACATGACTTATGAAAACTCATTACATAAAGTTACATAAGCCCTCTCCAGGACACTACCTCGACAAAAACCAGCTCCTTGTTCGACGCTTCACTTTGTCCGGAAAGTCTGGACTCGTTGTTGGTGACAAACGGTACCGGCCACCTGCTTCTTCAAAGAGTGGACTCTGTTAAAGTTTCACATTTTATCCGATGGCCAACGTTTGGCCGTGACGTACGTCATGCCCTGGTTCAACAATGTGAAGTTAACAACCATCCTTCACTGCCAAAACCAAACGGAGCAACTGTTGGTGTTATTTCAATGTTTGGCTCACGGAGGGAACGGCTTCGTTCGCCATAAATAGTTTCATGCTCAATTCTTAAAGTGACCTCAAGTTTTAAAAAAAGGCCAAAGGCGCTTGTAAATGAAATGTATGATTATTACTCCTTACTTGCTGTCTTCTCTGAATACTGTGATCTCCTTGACAATTTTGTTTTAAATCACGATTCATTTTGGTGGCACTGCTTGGGCCTTTTTGCTGTTAAAGAGATTGATGCTAGCCTCATCTTATATTTTACTGACCAGCTACATAATATATTTCTTTTATAGAAAATGACAAATAATTTCACAAAACACCATCTAATTTTTTTTTAACTTGCATTAAAAAAATGTTTTATGTCATTTTAACTCATTATGTTAACACTTTTTTTTGTAGTCAACATCAATCACTACTTCACATGTGGCTGACTTTGAGTGTTAAACATTTTGACAGACGCCCTCCAGAGCTTCTAGTCCCCAACGCCGAGATCCAGCTAGAGATAAAAACCAACCCAACGACAAACTCCTAAAGTTTCCATCCAGCTAATGACGGGAACACAACAGTTCTTCTCCTCTGGACTGAATCTCTTCGCCTTGAAAGACAAAACACATTGATGGATGAGCTGAACGTCAGCCACCTAACTCTGACCGGATACGTAGAGATGAGCAAATACAGATGCCTGTATTTTTCCGTCTTGTTTGCTGTGTATGTTTTGATCATCTGCAGCAATGCTACCATCGTGTGTCTCATCTGGACTCACAAGAACGTCCACCAGCCGATGTACGTCTTCATCGCAGCGTTGCTGTTCAACTGTCTCCTCTTCAGCACCACCGTTTACCCAAAGCTTTTGATCGACTTCCTGTCTGAGACGCCGGTCGTCTCCGTGTCAAGTTGTCTCCTGCAGTTTTTCCTGTTTTATTCCATCGGCGGCACAGAGTTCTGGCTGATAGCGTCTATGGCTTTCGATCGGTACGTGTCGATATGTAAACCTCTGAGGTACCCGGCCATCATGAGGAGAAGTACCGTGAAAGCGCTCCTCATTCTGGCCTGGTTGGTGCCCGCCTGTCACATTGCGCCAGAAGCGATACTGAGCGCCAAAACGCGGATGTGCCGCTCAGATTTGAGCGGAATATTTTGCAACAACGCCGTGTTCACGCTCCACTGTACAAAGCCACGTTCGCTCACTGTTCTAGGAGTCGTTGCTTTGTTAGACCTGGTCATACTCCCGATGCTTTTTACGGTTTTCACGTACACGAAGATTTTTATAATCTCTCATCAAAGTGGAAAGTCATTTAGGAGGAAGGCTGCCGAGACCTGCGTGCCTCACCTGATGGTCTTAATCAGCTTCTCCTATTTGGCTGCATATGATGTGGCCGTAGCGCGAATGGAGACCGATTTCCCCAAAACTGCACGACTAATAATGACGATGCAGATATTTCTGTATCACCCTTTGTTTAATCCGTTTATCTACGGGCTGAAAATGAAAGAAATCTCTAAACATTTAAAACTGTTGTGTACAACAAGAGTATAACTGCAAATGTAATTATGTCACATGCCTACAGCAACACCGTTTATCCAAAGCTTTAAACTGCTGGTTTAAAATTTATAATAATAATAATAAAGTTGTCTGATTGAATTTTATAAAAAATTCCCAGGAAAACATTTTATTTTTGAAATTCTTTACTGCCTCTGATGTTGATATATTTTATGTTGTAATTAGAACAAGGTCATGTAACACTCTTTATAAGTATTTATCACTTCAGTCTTTTAAAGTTGAGTAATTTTCAGAATGGAAATAAGAGTGAGTCTGAAATAGTTTTTTGCTTTTTAATAATTATGAAGAATTTAATTGCAAATAAGTTTGTGGGTTTATGACCGATTTTATATTTGTTAGAATGTTGGTTCATATAGTTTTGTGTTGCACAGAATGAGATGAACAGAGAGCGGTACCGAACATTAATTCATCAGTGAGAGTCCAAACTGTTGTCATGGCAACCTAACAAACTCAGTGTTTTCCAGTTTGTTTGTTGTTTTTTCCAAGTCAATATGCTAAAATCTTACATAGAAAATACAGGTTCTGTAAAAGTAAGATACATTTTTGAGTTTGTGTAAAAAAAATGTTTATTATTTCTTTTTTTTTTTTTGCCTCATAAAAAAATCCACTTATTTGTTTTTACATATTCTGATAGATGTATGCAATACCTCAATAACTCAAATCTTAAATATTCAGTTGTTTGTTTTACTGTAGAAAAAAAAAAGTATTTTTCTGGTGAACTTTCAAGCTTTTCATAATGTGTTTAAATAAAATTTAAATAACATACGTTTCTGGCCATTTATTTTAGATCATGTGGCTCTAAAAGAAACAGATTCACTCACTGAAATGAAATATTAAAAACAAATTCATCACATTCAGCACTTTGTTTTTGCAATTGGGAAATTAATGAATGCTTGCTCTCTAAATCACAAGTCAAGGCAATAAAAGGCAAAACAATATTCTTGCATCCATTTTATTTTCAACATAAATGTTAATCGATTAAAGCCCCGTCCGCACAGAGATGAACACGGTACATTGTTTACTATATTTTAACTGTGGACTGATTATTAGCATATATCAAAATGTATCCTATTTTTGGTCCAGCTGGGTGATATTGATCATGTGAGAGCCACAGTGATGTCACTGTTTTGTGAAAGACACTAACTAGTGAAGCAGCCCTAAAGAGACTACATCCTTGGAGGGGAAAACTGTGTAATAAAAAACTTTCCACAGGCGCACACGAGCCTCATTATGCACCAGATTCAGGTAACGAAATAGACGCCTGTTGTGAGCTGGATATTGAAGAAGTTTGTCTCAGTTGTTCATGTACTCTGTGTGTTTACTGACTGAAGCTCAGAAGAATGTGTTAGCACAGTCATGGATAGTAAAGTAAACGTCACCTACATAACTCTGTCCGGATACGTAGATCTGAACAAATACAGATATTTTTACTTTTCTGTTATTTTCACAGTGTACATTTTGATCATTTGCAGCAATGCTACTATTTTGTATCTCATCTGGGTTCACAAAAACCTCCATGAGCCGATGTACATCTTCATCGCAGGTTTGTTGATTAACGGTCTTCTTTACAGCACCAACATTTACCCAAAGCTTCTGGTGGACTTTTTATCTGAAGAACCGATCATATTGTATTCGGCCTGCCTCTTACAGTTTTTCATGTTTTATTCTGTGGGCGGCTCAGAGTTCCTCCTGCTGGCAGCCATGGCCTTCGACAGGTATGTGGCGATATGTAAACCTCTGAGATACAGAAATATAATGAAAAGAAGCACCGTCAGTACGTTCCTGATTCTAGCCTGGTGTTTTCCTGCTTGCCATCTGGCCGTGCTGGCCATCCTGAGTGCCAAAGCCAAATTGTGCAACTTTAACTTGGACGGGATCATCTGCAACAATAAGATGTACACGATTCACTGCGCCAGATCGAGAGCGCTGACCATATTTGGGGTCGTCGCTTTATTCGATTTCGCGATCCTTCCCACCCTCTTCACAGTTTTTACATACGCAAAGATATTCATGGCGTCTCATCGGAGGTGCAAAGAATCCAGGAAAGCGGCTGTGCAGACCTGCGTGCCCCACTTGTTGGTCCTGACCAGCTACTTCTGTGTGATGACGTACGACGTAATTGTGGCTCGAGTGGAGGCGGATTTCTCCAGAACCGCGGGCTTTGTGATGACGATGCAGACGTTTCTGTATCACCCTCTGATAAATCCGTTCATGTACGGGTTCAAGATGAGAGAGATCAACAAACACCTGAAGACGTTGCTCTGTCCAGCCAAAGCATGACGGAAGCGGTTCTGTCTGAAATTATTTTGGCTAATGAAATGTCTCGTGCTACATCTACTGTATCAGGAAGCTGGCCATGTTTTCAAAAATAATTCAAGCATTCAAATTCCCCATAGCAGTTTCGTGTCTCATGTTAGCCTGACATGCAGGTTTTCAGACTGTGTAATAAACAAACACTTCTGGCATCGTTGTTACTGCATCCTTCAGTGACCCAATGTGCAAAATGGCTGAGATTGTGTTTAGTTTGTTTTTTTTGCGATGTGGAAGGAACAATTATATACGAGCCGATCTGTATATGGGTCGGTTAAATGTAATAATGTATGAAGGATGTATTTAGACGTCTGGAGAAAGGACCATTGTGACACAGAGGTCTTTCCACAATTTGCCTCGTTTGGAGCCAGAAAGACTGAGAGACATTTTTCCATTGTCTGTAAACATGTATATAACTTGACCAAGAGGTTATATGTCAACGTTGAATTTGTTGACTTCATCAAAATGTCTTGCATTGTCTGCCTTTCCTTATTTGAGATTTTCTAAATCCTGTCGTCTGAGTCTGTTTATGTTCTTACTTTTGTTTGATTTAAATTTCATCACGGTTTTCTATTCATCTTGTCTTTAAAAAATAAAAATAAAAACAGCTTGTGATCAGTGGATAAAACGAGGCCACTCTAAATATGTGTGCTGTTTGTTTATTTTAGCCTTTCTGGGGTTCTGGGGATTCACTGACATCACCGTTGCACTCCATGCTGTCGTGATGTTGGTCGGTGTCGTGTTGGGCCCGAATGCAGAGAGGCGGAGGCAGCAGCTGAGCTTGTGGATTCTTCTTCTGCCTCCCAAAACCCACTGAAATGCTCCTTAACTTGGGGACTTCTCCAGTAGTGAAACGGTTCGAATCACAACAGATAACTGTCCGGTGCGGCTGATATCTGGAGTGCAATCTGGAATTATAGAAGAAAAAAACACCACTTGTTTAATGTCACTAACGATCGTTGAAATTGTTTATGCCGATGAGTTCATTTTGAATGTGGTGACTGCTGGTCCCTTCCTCAACACGGTTCAGGTGTTCTTTTATAACCGGGTCAAATTTTGCCATCAGTTCAACCTCTTTAAGGAAATTGCCATTTGATGGTGAAAACGATGCTTCTGTGTGTAACTTAAGTGACAAATTTCCAAATGTTACTAGATGGTAGCAGTGAGACAGGTCAGCACAGCCCTCCACCTTATTCTCTCAGCCTCAAAAAGTCCCATCTCTTTTATTTTTTATCCTTACTGCCAACTCTTTGCTTTCATTGAATTTAGGCGTTCAAGGCTGTCGTCGTGTGACGTGAGCTGAGAGCTGGCATGTTTCCAGGCCCAAATTTGTTAGACTTCTATTTTAAAAAATTTTTTTTTTAGAAAACAATTTGTAAAGTAAGGAAGGAAAGGCTGTTACTTTTTTCGGAATATACAAACCAAAAATACTGGTGGTGGCAACTTCTTCCATCACCTTGGTTCCTTGGGAAAACAAAGTCAGGTGTTACTTGACTTGGCTTTCTGCGAACCAGAAGTGTGCGAATTTTCAGCTCCGGGCATTTCTACAATCGCAAAACATTTGCATCAGTACACATACGTTGTTTTGAATTTATAGAGGTAGAAAATAAAATGTAATATAAAAAAAAACTTTCAAACTGGCCCTATTCCCCTCTCCAACGCACACACACCTGGAGGATGTAGATGGAAATTGGCCTTCGTCCTCAGGATGGGACAACATGCGTAGAGACACATTTGTGGGTGAGGACGAGGACAGTTCCTGTCCCTCAGGCTCCAAGTCCGCTGCTGAAGATACATGTTCAGCTGAGGAAGAGGATGGCTCCTCATCCTGGCCTGTGCCAGCTGGTGCACAAAATATCTCAGACTTGACCCTGAATTAGCATCAGAATACCAAACATAAAAACTCTGGTGCACCATGAATCAGTTGTGTCATCAAACATTCATAATTCTAACCCTCATGTTATCGGCTAGAGAGGGAAGTCTGGGTGTCTCTGCTAACCCCATGGACGGACGGACTCCTATAAAATAGTTGTATTCTTTCTGATCTTTAGAGAGATGCTTGACCTGTTTAGTGTGGAGTAGTAGGAGAGGAATTCATATTTACAGGTAATTATTTACACTTTCAGCATAATTTACACATCAGATAATTAATTGTATTTGTAGAATACTGTGGTTTGTTTATTGCTGCCATTGAGCATGTACAGTTATAGACTGCGTCTTCGTAACAATCACTCTGTCTTCTTTATCGTACTTTGTGTGAAATGCAATATTTGCAATACCACCGTGTGTCTGAATGGTTGTGTAATGATACTGTATGATACAACAGAAAGAACAGTGGGATCTTCAGAGATTACAACCTTCAGAGGGGAGGGGAAGGTCTTATAAAAAACAATCACTCAGCAGACTCTCTACAGTTTTGTACATTCTGCTGATCATAACACACTAAATTCGACTGCAGGTAATGACATGTATTGAGAATGGTAAAACTATAATGTGATGAAACTGTTTAAACTGAATTTACCTGTCTGGAGAATTTCAGTCGGCTGTAGAAAATATCATGGAAGACCAGATCAACATTTCCTACATAACTCTGTCTGGGTATGTAGATCTGAACAAATACAGATATTTTTACTTCTTCATTGTACTCACTGTGTACATCTTAACAGTCTGCAGCAATGCTACTATTTTGTATCTCATCTGGATTCACAAAAACCTCCATGAGCCGATGTACATCTTCATCGCAGCTTTGCTGTTTAACGGTCTTCTTTACAGCACCAACATTTACCCAAAGCTTTTGATTGACTTCTTATCTGAAAAACCGATCATATCGTATTCAGCTTGTCTTTTGCAGTTTTTTATGTTTTACTCTTTTGGTTTTGCAGAGTTCCTCCTGCTAGCAGCCATGGCCTTCGACAGATATGTGGCGATATGTAAACCTATGAGATACAGAAAAATTATGAGAAAAAGTCATGTGAATGTTTTCCTGGTTCTAGCCTGGTCTCTACCTGCTTGTTATCTTGCAGTGCTAGCTATCCTTAGTTCTAAAGCTACATTGTGTAAATTGAACTTGGAAGGAATATTTTGCAACAACACTATTTACTCCCTTCAGTGTGTGAGATCAACAACAATCACTGCACTGGGGATTGTAGCTTTATTACATGTTGTAGTGCTTCCTATGCTCTTCACAAGCTTCACGTACGCAAACATATTTAGAATATCTTACCGCAGCTCTAAGCAATCCAGGAAAACAACAGTAGAGACCTGCGTGCCTCACCTGCTGGTTCTGACCAGCTACTTCTGTTTGATGACGTACGATGTGGTTATAGCCCGAGTGCAGTCCGATTTCCCCAAAATCGCACGATTCATAATGATGATGCAGATATCTCTGTATCACCCTTTGTTGAACCCGTTCATATACGGTTTCAAAATGAGGGAAATTAACAAACATCTGAGGAGATTGTTCAGCTCACTGATTTAGTGATTTTTTTATTTTATTTTATTTTATTTTGAGCATTTCGATTGCGACGCGACCGATCGTTACTGCGCAGCAGCAGCAACAGGACGGAATCGTGTCGTCACATGAGGACAACAACTTTGCTTCCCAACTCCAAGTCATCGTGACAAGACAACCAAGTCTTGAATGTCCACTGAAACCAGCAGGAGTGCTTGTGGATTGTTGGAGCAGTTCATTCACTGGACTGTTTAAAACATAACCTGCCTAAACCAGCGTCTCGTTTGACCCGAGCTCCATTTACCTGTTTTTTTGTAATTACAGAGTTTCACTGCGTTCCACTTAGGGAACACAGTTTGGTGTCTTTCCTGATGATTGTGTGTGATGCTGTGTTATTGAAAATAAATACTCTAAGGGAAGATATGTTTGGGAGAGATTAATCATGCAAATGTCTGATTATTTGACTGGTTGATAGCCAGTAAGAAAATAAATTTTTAAAAAAAAGCTCAAGTCTAGACTGGACTTTCTTTTCTTAATGGGACATTTCCTCATGATCAGTAAAGAAAAAAACTTGATTATGCTACATTTTTAAATATCTTTGACTGTGGTGACTGTATGTTAGCTGCTTTCTCTGCACATATGTGACCTTTGTGACCTCATACATGCGTTTGTTGTACGGTGTACTTCAAAAACTGGATGAGACACCTGTAGATAACTTTGTGAAAACTTATACTTAATAAACTGCTTTCCTATTTAAACATGCTTTTTTAAAACTTTCAAACACTTGCTGGGATTACAAGCTGGCTTCTCTCTGCTGCGCTGCTGGAAACACTCCAACCTGACTTTGTTGCACAGATTCTGACCGAAATTGAGGGAAATAAAGTCTTAATCATATTCTATTAGTGTAAAATGATATTTTATTTCAAAGTCTGTTCTGGGATTGTACGACTCAGAAGCTGTAAAGACAAACTGTCTTAAGTAAAGATCATATTCTGCTCATTTTTATAACCAGCATTCGTTTAATTTCAACTTTATGTTGAACTTAAAGCCTTGATCGTCTCATCTAAGCTTTGCTATGAAGATGTATTTGTCAAAAGTCTGAACCAGGAAGTTAGAAGCAGTAAAAAATAACTTTCCCAAACACACATGTACATAAAACTCCTTGATGGTGTCTGATGACGTCGTGATGGATAACTACGCCCAGAGCAGGGTTCAGACATCATCTTGGTGATCTCCACGCTTCAGAGGGGAGGGCAGGATCCGATCAAATAAAACATTCAACAGACTCGGATACGTATTCATAGCTTCTGCTGGTCACAGCAAAATCGACTGGAGATAATTACTTGTACTGTGAATCGGACGTTGATCAAACTGTGTTATATTTGAATTGAACCTGTCTGGAGAATTTCAGTCGGCTGTAGAAAATATCATGGAAGACCAGATCAACATTTCCTACATAACTCTGTCTGGGTATGTAGATCTGAACAAATACAGATATTTTTACTTCTTCACTGTACTCACTGTGTACATCTTAACAGTCTGCAGCAATGCTACTATTTTGTATCTCATCTGGATTCACAAAAACCTCCATGAGCCGATGTACATCTTCATCGCAGCTTTGCTGTTTAACGGTCTTCTTTACAGCACCAACATTTACCCAAAGCTTTTGATTGACTTCTTATCTGAAAAACCGATCATATCGTATTCAGCTTGTCTTTTGCAGTTTTTTATGTTTTACTCTTTTGGTTGCTCAGAGTTCCTCCTGCTAGCAGCCATGGCCTTCGACAGATATGTGGCGATATGTAAACCTATGAGATACAGAAATATAATGAAAACAAGCACCGTTAGTATTTTCCTGGTTCTAGCTTGGTCTCTACCTGCTTGTTATTTTGCAGTGCAAATAACACTGAGCGCTAAAGCTAAGTTATGTAAATTGAACTTGGAAGGAATATTTTGCAACAACACTATTTACTCCCTTCAGTGTGTGAGATCAACAACAATCACTGCAGTGGGGATTGTAGCTTTATTACATGTTGTAGTGCTTCCTATGCTCTTCACAAGCTTCACGTACGCAAACATATTTAGAATATCTTACCGCAGCTCTAAGCAATCCAGGAAAACAACAGTAGAGACCTGCGTGCCTCACCTGCTGGTTCTGACCAGCTACTTCTGTTTGATGACGTACGATGTGGTTATAGCCCGAGTGCAGTCCGATTTCCCCAAAATCGCACGATTCATAATGACGATGCAGATATCTCTGTATCACCCTTTGTTGAACCCGTTCATATACGGTTTCAAAATGAGGGAAATTAACAAACATCTGAGGAGATTGTTCAGCTCAGCCAAAAAGGTGCCAGCAGTAATTCAGTGATTTTATTTTGTAACTGCTCTCAAATCCCTTTCTTGTGTCTCATTTGGTTTTCAAAGTGTCACGATGACTAAAATGATTCTGGATTCCATTAAAACCACATTTGTTGTTTCAACTATTTGACTGCAAGCAATCAAAATTGTATTACTGCACGTAATACAACATGAAAAAGTTATTTCATCATTACTCCAGTACAAGACTGACCATATTGGGTATCCACCTACGCCTGAAAATTATTTTTATGCTATATATTTAAAATATCCTTAATAAGGGTGAAATTATGTACATGTGCGCTGCTTGCTTCCTCCTCACTTCATTGTTGAGATTCTGCTTGGCTTCTTTAGTGTTTATAGACACATTTGTTGTACTGTGAAGTTTAGAATCTGAAGGAAACAACAACATGGGCAAATAATTTTGTTTAAACGTTTACTTAATAAACTGCTTTCATATTTAAGTATGCGTTTAGTTCTTTCAAACACTTGCTGTGTTTTCAAGTTGGCTTCTCTTTGGTGGTGGAAACACTCAAAAATTGACTTTGTTACACAGACCTCATTCTGACCAAGATTTGGAGAAAAGTAGTCTTAATCATTCCATTCTTACACTGAAAAAAATGAACTTCGGGGGTTATTACATTAACAAAAGAATATCATGTACTTTTCACACAATAATTTTATGTTTGAAACGAAAACGTGATACAATCATGTTGCATAAGCAAGAAATTCAACAACTTAACGTTTATGAAATTTAATCATGTTGAGATAACATGATTCATTATAGTCAGATTGATCTCCCTGCGAGGAGGGTCTAGTGAGATCAGGGGATCACGCCAGATTATGGAAGATCACGCCACATAACTGTCTGTGCCTGGGAAAACTTCAAAGCGGTTTTAGTTACACATTAAACTATAGATATTTGTTTTTCTCTGCAGATCACTATTGGCATTTAAGAACTGCACTGTAACAAATTTCTGTAAAAACTACAGCATGAAAATACAGTAAGGCGGCTGGGTTTTGAAAATACAGTTCATTTGTACCTTTTCTAATTGTTGAGTGTTCGTTTTACCCTTTCAGCCCGTCCTGTCTTAAAACACTTAATGTAATGTATCTTAAAAACATGTCTTTGAATTAACGTAATTAAATTATAGAAAGGATTTCCGCGCGATTAAATAGCTTTCTTTCAGCATGAAGCATGTTTGTTGAGCTAACTTAATATTCATGAGTTGGATCAACTTAATTAACATAAGTTGGTTTCTTGGGCGTGCTGTGGTGGCGCGGTGGGTTACCACGCCCCACGTTTGGAGGCTTTAGTCCTAGACGCGGATGTCGCTGGTTCGACTCCCGGTCCCAGAGACCTTTGTCAAATGTCCTGCCCTCTTTCCTGCCTACTGTCACAAAAAAATACGAGCCACTAGCGCCGCAAAAACTCTTTGGAGAAAAAAATTGGAAAAAAGAAAAAGTTGGTTTCAACTAATGCAATTTTCTAAATTTGCATTAATCTTAATCAAGTAAAATAAATTATTTGGTCCAAACCATTGCAAATTAGTTGGGCTGGCTCTTTTAAATTACATTGGGTCCAACTATAGTAAATGAGTTGAATCAACCATAATAAATTAAATGGAGCCAACTCATTCCATTTAAATTAGAAAAACCATAAAATAATAAATTGAGCCAACACATTTGCTTTCAATAGGAATAACAGAATCATATGGTGCTGAAATAAAGCAAAGTAATCAGGTGGAAATCCTGTCCATAATTTTTTTATGTTCATCCAAAGAGTTATTCTTTTCAATGTATCAAGAGGGAAATAATCTTTTATTTTGGAGGCTGTACTCCTGGGACTGTGAAAATACACTGACTGTGAAACAGTTGTGACAAACTGTTTTAATTTAATGCTGACAACATAATGTAAGTAAAGATCTTACGCTGCTCATTTAGAACCAGCGTTCCTTCATGATCAGCTAGCTTCATGTCAAACCTCTTTCAAGAGAATATGGCCGTCTGCTGTTATTGTCAGTCAACTTGGAGAACCAGGTTTCTGTGAAGCAGCTCAAAACAGTTCTGAGTCTATCTGTGTAAGGATCCAAGCATGAAATTCTAAGACTTTACTTTCCATTGACTGAAGGTTTGCAAACAGTATGAGCAGGATATGCAGGTACAACAATTACTGTAGTGATTCGTCCCATATCTCTAACTCTAACCCTAGAGTTAGGTACATAGGATGAAAACCAGAAGGATCACTTGCTCATTTGTTTGGTACAATTTGACCTTTGATTGTGAGAGTTGTAGTATTTTGTTTGCTTTGGCGAGTATGCTGAGTTTGCCGCATGGCCACGCCCCCTAAACATGGTCAAAAACTCACGGTTTTGATAACTTTTAATCCCCCATTCAATGACTGCATACTGAAGGAAGATGAAGCTGATAGTTCAAAATCCAAAGGAGGAGTTTGTTCAAGTTTGAGTTGTGTAAATGTGAAAAATGGGCCAAACTTGCACTTTGACCCAAAATGGCTAGCTCAACGTATATTTTACAACATACCTCCAAGAAACTTTTTATTTCGCTCTACATGGCCACGCCCACTTTCAATTCCATTAAATATATTTAATTTTCACATGGAGGACAATTTTGTGCAAAGTTTGTTGAGTTCTTGAACATGTTTAGGCCACCAAACTTTACATTTTCATGGAGAAGAGAACAATTAATTCTAATATTACAATAGTGGATTTTCACAAAACCACTGATTTTTATGGACACATGAAATTAAATTTATTGAACCATTTTTGAGTATTGAGAAACAGTTACCTTCTTCAAATCTAAGTGGTTGAAAGATAATTAGAAAGAAACAACAAGGACAAAGTTTCTTTAAAGATTTTTCACAAGTTCCAGATTGAGGCATTTTAGGTTGTATAATTAATACAGAAAGTTTATTTTTATCTACTTTTAGTTGTACAGGATGAAATATGTGATTTGAGGCGACTACTAGGATTCCATTTTCCATTTTAAAAAAAAAACGTTCTACATTATTTTTATTCTTGGTTATTTTTTTGAGATGGCCACAGTTATTCATATTTTTAGCACTATTTATTGAATACGATATAGATTTTATTATAATTGCGAAATTACTATGTACATTTCAATGTACATAATTTCTTATGCACATTGACAATGTAGTTTAGCCACTGCTTTGTAACACTGAGTTTGTCTTCTTTCTCTTACTTTGTGTGAAATGCAGTCTTTACTGCAACACTGCACCAGTTTGTGTAATGGTACGGGTCTTCAGAGATTTACACCTCTGAAGTGGAGAGGGAGGATCTAATAAAAGAAGCATTCAGCAGGACTCAGACTACAATTTTGTAACCTCTGCTGGTCATAATACACCAAGTTTGATAGCAGGTAATGACACATGTCAGGTTTGAACTGAATTTGTCTGTCTGAAGACTTTTAGTCGGCTGTAAAAATATATATATGTATGTATATATTTATCTATATTATGGATGACAAGATCAACATTTCCTACATAACTCTGTCTGGGTATGTAGATCTGAACAAATACAGATATTTTTACTTCTTCATTGTACTCACTGTGTACATCTTAACAGTCTGCAGCAATGCTACTATTTTGTATCTCATCTGGATTCACAAAAACCTCCATGAGCCGATGTACATCTTTATCGCAGCTTTGCTGTTTAACGGTCTTCTTTACAGCACCAACATTTACCCAAAGCTTTTGATTGACTTCTTATCTGAAAAACCGATCATATCGTATTCAGCTTGTCTTTTGCAGTTTTTTATGTTTTACTCTTTCGGCGGCTCAGAGTTCCTCCTGCTAGCAGCCATGGCCTTCGACAGATACATGGCGATATGTAAACCTCTGAGATACAGAAATATAATGAAAAGAAGCACGGTTAGTATTTTCCTGATCACAGCTTTGTTTGTGGCTCTTTTTTATCCTGTAGTGCTAGCAATGCTGAGCTATCAAGCTAAATTATGTACATTTAACTTGGAAGGAATATTTTGCAACAACACTATTTACGCCCTTCAGTGCGTGAGATCAACAACACTCGCTGTGTTTGGGATTGTAGCTTTTTCAAATGTTGTAGTGCTTCCTATGCTCTTCACAAGCTTCACGTACGCAAACATATTTAGAATATCTTACCGCAGCTCTAAGCAATCCAGGAAAACAACAGTAGAGACCTGCGTGCCTCACCTGCTGGTTCTGACCAGCTACTTCTGTTTGATGACGTACGATGTGGTTATAGCCCGAGTGCAGTCCGATTTCCCCAAAATCGCACGATTCATAATGACGATGCAGATATCTCTGTATCACCCTTTGTTGAACCCGTTCATATACGGTTTCAAAATGAGGGAAATTAACAAACGTTTGAAGAAGTTATTTTTGCAGCGCCGCCAAAAAAACCAGTCAGCAGTAATTTGCTGACATGTTTGCCCTCTGATCATTTTACTGCTTCTCAGTTCGACGTTCAAAATGTAATTGTGTTCATTTAGATGCGTCTTGGATTCTTTGAAGCTGTATTTACTGTCAGTGATTAAATAATCCAATGTTAATGGAATGGACTAATTGTTTCTGTGGTGAAAATAGTTTTCAACACAGCAGCTAACAGAGTAAATGTTTGGGTTTCCCATCAGACTGTCACTTGTGCATACAGCATCATGCTACACGTGACAAATCGGTTAGTAATTTGAAAGTAACAGCAGTGGACTCATATTGTGAACATTAAAATAAAAATTTTAATAGGCAGAGGAAAAGACATGTCAGGTAAACTATGTTCATATTTCATAATTGTTGGATTTTTTTTCTTTTTTAGTTCTGTAACTGAATTCACTAATTAAACACATTAGATAGATTCCTTTTACACACACTCACAAATTATTTTATCATCAAAAGTGTTTATAACTGGTTGTTTTTTTCCAAAAAGTACTTTTAATCTGACAAATGAGTCTCATTGGGAAGCATGTTGTAATTTTGACAGTGTGACAGGATGCTAAGTAACAAACCATGAAAAGTTTTTAAAAAATAAACAAACACTAGAGGAAGCAAAACTTCTGTTTAATGAGTTTAAAGACTTCTTTCACCAAAGTGGAAGATAAACATTTTCCCTGTAATAATGTTGACTGATGTTTTATTTTCTGTCAGTAGACGGCATTTATGGTTACATTTGTTTTGTGTTTTTTTGTAACACTGGGCCTTCCGGGCCAAAGCTCTTTGAGAAAGAAGCGACTTTCTAGTTAAATAAACTTTGAATCAACAAGAAAAAATAAAACGTTTCCTGTTGTGATGCATCGAACCTGGTGGATTTACACTTTGTCTCACGTCTGACTGAAACCAACATGTTTCTGATGAAGAGACACGCCAGCGCTGAACCAGGCCTAGTAGAACCTGCTTGGTGGGACACAATGTGTTTGGTTATTTCTTTTGTTGCCGTTTGTTTTTTTTGCTGGATGCACATTAAGGTGAAGACGACATGCAGTGAAGTCAGGAATGACACATTTTCAAGGTGAAATGTGAGACAGAAGTTGGTAGGGCCCACAAATTGTAAGAGTAGCACTACTTCAACAAATTACTACTGAAGTAAAAGTTGATAGTAGCCAAAGGCCAACTTACATGACTAACATTTTTTTTTCCAAATCAGTTTCTTTCAATATAAAACGAATGAAACTTCAACCAGAGCCTGCAGGTTCTGGTCAGGAGTACCAGAGCCTGCAGATCACCAGTGTATCTGGTGAACTTGGTTGGTTAAAACAAGTTTTTTCTGCGTTCAGTGAAGTTACACACGGTGGGTAAAGCATCCAGAAGTCTTACTGAAGTAAGAGCAGCGATGCGTCGTAATAAAATTACTCAACAATCAGAGTCGGCCTGAAGCGCAACGAAATTTGTTTCAGCGAGAAAGACGAAGAAAAGACAAACAGCACAACACCTGGGTAGATGGTGCTGTTTCATTAGAATAGACAACGTCAGGGTGGATTGAGGAAGTAAACGTAAAAAGGACAATAAAAGAGTAAAAATACTCCTCAAAGTACATGTTTTTCCAAAATGTTACTCAGTCAGTGTGGCTCGTTTCTAGCCTGGAAAACACATAATACTTCCCCATTCAGGTGCTCTGATGTGTCCTCATGTAGAAACTGAGGGAAGTAAAACCCAACAAATTCTGATGATGATTGAGAAAACGATATGGTTAAAATCCGAGTGGAGCAGAACTCCAGCCACCGGCTCTGAGGCCTCCGGGCTCCAACCTGCTGTCATGTGATCTGTAAACACTTTAATGAAACCCACAGAGAGGGACGAAGTCAGATAAAAACTCCTGCACTCGCTCCGGTCTCGTTCCTTCAGGTGAGCCCACCCAAGCTCACTCCTGTGTTCATGTCAGTTGTTTTCACAAATTGCTGTTTTTTTTGTTTTTAACTTTAAAATCCAGCTGTTATGGATGCTGCGGCTGGTAAGCTAAACGCTACGTACATAACCTTCGGCGGGCATGTAGAGCTGCGCAGGTACAGGTTCCTGTACTTCGCCGTCATGTTCGTCGTCTACGTTCTGATCATCTGCAGCAACTCCGCCATCTTGGGCCTCATCTGGGTCCAGAAGAGCCTCCACCAGCCCATGTACGTCTTCATCGCGGCCCTGCTCTTCAACTCGCTCCTCTTCAGCGCCGCCATCTACCCGAAGCTCCTGGCGGACTTCCTGTCCGACGAGCAGACCACGTCTCTGTCTCAGTGCAGCCTGCAGAGCTTCGCCTACTACTCCCTGTGCGGCGCCGAGTTCCTGCTGCTGTCGGCCATGGCGTACGACAGGTACGTGTCCATATGCAGGCCCCTGCAGTACGGGGCCACCATGAGGAAGCCCACCGTGGCCGTCCTGCTGGCTCTGGCGTGGCTTCTGCCCGCCTGTCAGCTCGTGCCGTCGCTCTTCATCAGCAGGGGCTACCGGCTGTGCCACTCGACTCTAAACGGGATCTTCTGCAACAACGCCATCTCCCAGCTCTTCTGCATGGACTCCAGGGCGCCGTACATCACGTACGGCGCGTTCATCGCGCTGAACACGATCGTTTTGCCCTTGGCCTTCATCCTGTTCACCTACACAAAAATACTGATCATCTCCTTAAGAGGCTCCGGAGACACGAGGAGGAAGGCGGCGAAGACCTGCTCCCCTCACCTGCTGGTCCTGGTCAGCTTCTCCTGCCTGTGTTCGTACGACGTCGTGGCGGCCCGGCTGGAGGTCGACCTGGACAGAACGGCGCGCTTCGTCATGACTCTGCAGGTGGTGTTGTATCACCCCCTCTTCAACCCCATCATCTACGGCTTGAAGATGGGAGAAATCCGCAGGCACCTCGGAAAGGTTTTCTCTCGCGACAAACGCGGGGTGAACGTAACATGTTAAGACTTTAACGATGCTCTACAGTTCTAATGTTTAAAATGTGACGCTTTTTCTTTAAGTCAACCTTTAGTGTAATTACTGCCGTGACTGTTGTGTTTATTGTATTGGAGAATACAGCAGAAACATATTCTGTCCCTCTAATAATGTAATAGCTGCCAAAGACGGGGACGTATTATTCTTATTTTATTTATTTTCAGTTTCAGTGGTTTCTGACTTTTGATTTGGTGAAGAAAAATAAGCCCTAGGTCATGTACTGTATGTTTTGCTAAAAAAAAAAAAAAAAAAAAGTGTGTATTTTGAATCCATGTTCATCCTTTTTAATAAAGTCAGTCGGTGATGAAGAGGTGTCATCGTTTCAACCCAAGTGTACAGAACATGCAGCTCAAGACACAATAATGAAATGCACAGGAGTAATAATCAGGTAAAAGAGTTTTGGCCAGTCTTTCCTTATTACTATTATCTCCCATGAAATCACAGTTTGTGCTTAGCAAATCAGAATATGAGGATTATTTGTCCGATTAAAACCTTTTGAAACTTGACAACCTTCAACCAGGTGTGAAACATCATTTTCCTTAAGCCCACGTCTGTATTAAGATTCTCTTCTTTTTTTCCCCATTGGTCTGATGTTAAGTTTAAATGTCATGTTTTCATGAAAGTTGCACTAAGTAACTTTTTTTTTTGTACACATTTGTTGACACTGTGAGAAATATAATTTGTGACAAGAATCGAGCTCCTCTGCCTTCTAACTGGAAACAACCAATCACTTCGTTTTCTTTTTTCCAGTGGCCTTTATTTGAAAGTTGTTTGACAGGAAACAGCGTAATGAGAGAAGGGGGAAGACATGTGACAAATGTCGCCAGGCCGGGAATCGAACCTGCGACCACCTCCACGAGGACGGAGGCCTCAATATGTGGCTTTGCCCCTGCGCCACCAATCACTTATTTTATTTACCTTTTCACTGTTTCTGTACATATTCTGTCTTGTTCAGTTATGTAAAAGGAAAAAAAAATCTCCTAGGAGGTGAACTGTGTGTATTTCTTCATCTGAACACAGTACTTCTTTCGGGCTTGTGCTTCTTCCTAAGAAAAGGGTCCTGACACGACACTCGGGGACTAAAATAATCCGAATACATACTCGCTAACCAAGGATTGATCTCCATGGCAACCATTCAGAAAAGGCCTGGGGGTGCTGAAGGTGTGTCTCCTCGGCTTTTGTAGTTGCAGCTACACCTAGGAGTTGCAGTTTGCAAGCCGCTGAGCTTCTGGCTCACATGGCACTCATCCCCCATTCAGCTCCTTCAGACTAGCCAGCAGCAATTAGCAAACATCTGGTGGAACTGAGTATCTGCTGAGCTCGTTATAGGAGCTGTTCCTCAGAACGATGCTGGTAAAAACGTTGTCAAAGGGATAATAGAGGAGCCATGTTGCGATGACTTCCTGAAGATGGAGTTTCTGAAAGAGACAGAGGCCCAATTTGAAGGCATTAAATTAGGAAGTAGGGTTTTAAGTCACATTTGATATATAAAGCATTTTTATAACACCTGAAGTTAATATAGTTCCTATAAAAATGAGTCTAGATGGCTGGAAAACACGTAATACTTTTAATTAGTTTCTGACATGTAAGAAGCAAATAGTGATGAAATTTTCACGCCCAAGTTCTCAGGCCTTAATGAACCCGAGTTCCTGTCAGACGTAAACACGTTAATGAGGTCCAGTCAAAAACTTTGACTGGACTCGGACAGCTCATTTTGAGGCGAGAACGCCCGAACAGGCGCGTCATAATATCCGTTAACAGGAACTGCATTTCTGTGAGGCGGCCCTTTTGGATTCCTGCCGTTGCTTTGTTGAACTTTTACAATGGATCAAACGAACGATGAACCGAACGTAACATATATTACTTTTGGCGGCCATGTTGAATTGCAGAAATACCGCTTCCTGTACTTTGTGATGACATCCGGCGTGTACGTCCTCATACTCTGCAGCAACTCGACCATCCTGTGCCTCATCTGGATCCGGAAGAGCCTCCACCAGCCCATGTACGTCTTCATCGCGGCTCTGCTCCTCAACTCGCTCCTCCTCAGCACCAACGTCTACCCGAAGCTCCTCATCGACCTCTTATCCGACCTGCAGGTTACATCTTATTTGGCGTGCAGAATTCAGGCCCTGATTTATTACTCTTTGTGCGGTTCTGAGTTCCTCCTCTTGGCGGCCATGGCTTATGACCGCTACGTCTCCATCTGTAAACCGCTGCGATATCACACCGTCATGAGGAAAAGGACAGTGACCGCCCTGCTGGTTCTGGCGTGGCTCCTGCCATCCTGTCAGCTCGTGCCGTCGCTTATTCTAGGCGACGGTTTCAAACTCTGCAGATACACGCTGAATGGGATTTTTTGCAACAACGCCGTCACCAAGCTTTCCTGCATGACCTCGGCAGGGCCCTACATTATATATGGCGTGTTCCTTTTAGTTAATACCATATTCGTCCCCTTGGCGTTCATCCTTTTCACCTACTGTAAAATACTCATCATATCCTACAGAAGGGGCCCGGACGTCAGGAGAAGGGCCGTGCAGACCTGCGCGCCGCACCTGCTGGTCCTCGCTAGTTTTTCGTGTTTGTGTTCGTACGACGTCATCGTGGCCCGACTGGAAGTCGACTTGCCCAAAGCAGCGCGCTCCGTCATGACTTTGCAGGTGGTTCTGTACCAGCCCCTGTTTAATCCAATAATCTACGGCCTGAAGATGAAGGAAATCCACAAACACCTGAAGAGGCTTTTCAGCCGCAGCAGAGTCTGCGCTTCTGTTGCGCTGATCGATAACTGATAGTTCAGTTCAGGCTACGATATAAATAAATATCGTAGATGTCTTAAAATAGACGACAGACCCAGATCCGGTCTCACTAGTGTAATGACCAAGTTATTTATTGTTGAACTGATTCTTATATTTTGTTAGTGTAATAAGGTTTGTAAGAGTCAACATTAAACTAGGTCTTGTCATATTCTTTTACTGTAAATCATTAATATATCTTATATTTTTTTTGTATTCTTATAGTAAGAATTAATTCTATTAGACTGAGTCATGATATTCATTTAAATTCGTATTGCATTTTGTTCCACTATGCTACACAGTTAAGACAATGTGACATTTCATAGCTTGGTTTTCATAAGTTCCTTTCTTACGTGAAAACGTCTTCTAATGGGGACGTTTATTGTTTGCCTGTGTTTTGAAAAGTTTCCTCTTTTTTTCTTAAAGACTTGATGAAAAAATATCTCTGCGCGTCTTTGCTCATTCGTGACAACCGCCGGTTTAAAGTTGCTTTTGAGCCACAAGGGGAACATTGACCAACATATTTGCTGTGTGTTGATGATTTGTGAAGACGGCTTGTTGCTGGTTTCTCAATCAGTGACTGCATGTTGTTTTTTATGACCTTTTATTTCTGTGTTTTTATGCTGCCTTGCTGCTGAAATGTGCTTTACGAATAAACCTGATTGATTTTTGGATTGATTGATTGATTGATTGATTGATTGATTGATTGATTGATTGATTAACTTGCATGTACTGTGACCTCTGGTTAAACTAATATACTTCCTGTTGGCAGATGTTATTAACTGGAGTCACACATTCATATTTATTCATAGATTATTGGTAAGTTCAAGAAATGTTTGTAAAATGAACAGACCTTAAATTATACTACAAGCTGCAATGATGCGGTAAAATCAGTGTTACTAACGTCGGCGTTCAGTGGTCATAATGTTATGCCTGAACATTCCAGTTGCCACAGTTAATGTACTGTATAATGTGCTTTTTTCAGAAACACATAGATCTTCCCAATTAATCAATAAAAACATGTTACTTGCAAGAATATTTGTTAGTTTTCACCAGAAGGATTTATGTCAAACTTCAACATTTTAAAGCCGTTTATGATGAAGTTATCATTTTCACATATAAGCATAAGTAAACGAAGGTGATGCAGAACGTTATGTCCTATATCTTGTCCCATATCAACGAAATTGAGAACAGATTGTCAAAAAGAATCACTAAAATTTCATAATAAGCTGATCATTTACAATTCATAAGGTAAAATGAATCAAACTGCATCTGATTCATTTCAGTGCAGACACATAAATATTACAAAGTGGATTCTATGTGAAAAGGAAAATGTGGAAATCATTGCAAATCTCTAGAGCAGCGGTCCCCAACCTTTGTATTACTGCAGACCGGTCAAGACTTGGGAGGAGGACTTTATTCAGCTGATTTTAACGCTGTACAAAAGCTGCTGGAAAAGACAAGTGTTTGGTTGTTGATTTACAATCCAGAAACCATGTGCTGCATTCTTGTTGGTTGTGCAGGAGGCTCTACTTCTGCTTTTCAAAGCTGTACAGCTGTGTAATTGCGCATCAGATTGCGGCCATTTTACAATGCGAGTGTAAACGTGATGGGGACGTAGCTAGCGGCAGCTTAGTTGCATTTAAAGTAACAAGAAGTCTTAAAACGGCTCGTTCTAAAAGCTCAAAATAGGCCGAACTGATTAAACTTAAATGACCCGAAGAAGCAGCACAGGAGCTTTTTAACGATAGAAACTCCCCCCAAAATTTAAGATAAAACAATATAAGGCCATTTTGGGAAATTAAGCACCATTTTTAATTTGAGCTGAGGTGAAAACCTGCTGAGAGGCAGGAGAGGAATCTGCCATGAAGAGGAAAACACGGTGGAAAGTCAGGTAAGCTAACTAGGCTATTATGGGTTTCACCTTCCTGTCGGAAGCAGTCTGTTAGTTTCTTTACCGACAACATAGTGTTTTTATGTATTTTTTTATAAAGAACTACCAAAGTAGTTTGAAAGTGAACTGAGCCAAGTGCTAATTCTTCACCGTTCATGCTCGGCTCTGGAGAACTCGAACAACTCTAAGTTTGTTTGTTTTCACTCCATGAACTATTAGAACTAAAACCAGAACCGGCTGCGAGCTGAAAAATAGAGCAGAAAATGTCCAAACAGCAAAGAAGCAGGCAAAGAAACCAGAGGCATATGGACCGCTCCGGCCTATTGTCGCTGACGTCACATAGAGCCGCCATCTTAGAGCGGCCCGCTCCACTCGGTGCTGTTAGTGAAGTATCAGCGCATTTAATTCATCATAAATCGCTAAATACTTAACAGATTTTCACGCCTTTTTGCTGGAAACCTTAACTAAACAGCTATCATAGCTATTAAGTTTTTTAAACAATAAAAAAACCACCGACTCCAAAGAACTTTTAAAAATTATTCGTTGCTCCGTTCCATACTTCCATCCTCACTTCCGACGTCTGTCATGGCTCCTCGAATGATTAAGTGACACAGTTGCAAAGGGTCAATTTTTTGGGTCATGTGGAACTGATCTGAGCGTTTCCATAGAAACGAGCAGAATCGAGACATTGCCTCAGAACTACTGTGACCTCATTGTAGCTATGACCTCACCTGTGATGTGGTCAAACGATCAAAGAACTTCTGAGGTTATGAGGGCTTGTATTTCAAATCATCAGTTCATATTCAGCCAGATCTTCGAACTTCAACACTGTTTCTACCAAAGATTTTCATCATGAACAGGATTTTAGTTGGCGTGTTTTTTCCCCTGGGTTTTGGACTTGGATATTTGGTTAGCACCAAAATGCAGAAGGCTTTTGACAAGATCTTTCCTGGGAGCGATACAGACGAAAGTGTCTCTAAGGACGAGAGCACCGAGTCTGCATACGATGATTTTGATGCGTTCCTTTTTGAACCTTCTTCCACTGTGGAGGTTCCTTGCGAGCCTTCCTCGCCACAGAAGCAAACTTCTCCGGCTGGAGAAGCTTGCTTCTTCCAACATGATGATATCAATGCGTTCCTTTTTGAACCTTCCCCAGTTGGGGAAGTTTTAGAGGAGCCTTCCTCGCCACAGAAGCAAGCTTCTCCGGCTGGAGAAGTTTGCTTCTCCCAATATGGTGATTTTGATGCCATCCCTTTTGAACCTTCCCCGGTTGGGGAAGTTTTAGAGGAGCCTTCCTCACCAGAGATCCAAGCTTCCCCGGCTGGGGAAGCTTGCTTCTCTGAGCACAATGATCTTTGTGCTTTTCCTTTTGGTCCTTCACCGGCTGGTAAGGACCCCGAAGTTGAGTCTGAAGGCTCAACATTTTCTCTGACGAAGATGGCAGAAGAAGACTGGACCCATAAAGAGAGCGCTGTCCAGACCACAGAGATAAGGAACGATTTTTCCAATCTTCCCTCTGAGAAAAAAACAGTTGAGTCTGGAAATTCAAGTGCTGTCTTGTCAAACGCAGCAATATATTGGTGCCATGCGGCAGTTGATACCTGGATCGAAGACGCTATCCAGGAAACTGTCCGAGGGAAGGATTCCTCCAATCTTCCCTCGGAGAAAGAGACAGTTGAGTCTGAGAACTCAAGTGCTGGTTTGACCAAGGCAACACAAACCGATGGGACACAGGCCACCATTGATAGCTGGATCCAGGTACCGACTGCTGCCCAGACCACTGACATAGGAAAGGATTCCTCCTATCTTCCCTCAGGAGAGACAGTCGAGTCTGGAAAGTCAAGTTTCGCTTTCACGAGTGAAGAACTAGAAGAAGAGAGCACTTTCCAGACCATAGTGGTACAACTTCTGTTACTGTTGTTTTTTGTTTTTAGTTTCTTGTGCATTTCATTTTTATTACGGTTTTGTTTTTACTTTAGTATTTTTTTCTTTGGTTTATTGTTTCTGTACACTGTTTATAAACTTGCTTCTTTTTTCAGTTCAGTTTCAGAAATATTTTAATGAGAATGACTACAATTGATATTTTTTTAAATTGTTACCCCGCTATAAAAATCCCAGTTTTAGAAAATCCTATGTGTTGATGAACTGGACTAAATTGTTCAAAATGGGTAAAACAGCAGTAAGTGTGAATCAAAAGATGAACTGCAGTGTAAAGATTGGAAGGTTATTGAAAGGCAGAACCCTGTGAAAATAAAAACTTCTGAACAAATGGATAGTAAATTATGGGTTAATATGAGTAAATCATTTATATAGAATTGGGAACTGGAACATTAGATGAGTATGTGAATTATTTCCCTCCATGCTGAGAAGGTAGTAAACATTAAAAAAAAGCTTCAGCAGGAATATTTTATAAAAAGGAGGTTTTAGAGGGAGAAGAGGAAATCTAAGATCAAATAATTCAGGGTGTTGTGGAAAAGAAGGACATTTGGCCAGAAACTGTCCTGAGAAACAAAACGCCTGAGTATAATTAGAATCAGCTCTGAGTGAACCAGAGTCTGATAATGAGACATTGCATCCCAGATTAGATGAAGTGAATGAAATGGAAATTGATCAAACAAAGGAAGTTTTGCTAAATTTACACGATTTGCTATCAATGGTTAACATTAAGCCTGAAATAACTATTGGTTATTGGGAAAAAGATCTTTTTGTGTGACACTGGTGCATGAGGAGCTACTTGTAGAGAATCAACACTAAACTGTAATAAGACATGATTAAAAGCAACTACAGAAAGAAGAGAGTGTTGCAAATAAAATAAGAAATACATTTTAAAAAACAGGAGAGAGTGTTGCAAATGAAAATAAGCAGGAGGAAGCAACAAGTATGTTTATTTAGACTAGAGAACAATGAAGCACCAGGGAGGAGCTGCAACTCCTGCTCACAGCAGCTTGCAGCAGCTCAGCAGGGGAGAACAGGCAGAAGCTGCAGCGGTGCTGCAACTCCGACCCCCACCAGGTCCAACTGACCACCATATGAAGCCCCCTGGCAAAACACTAGAGCATGATAACAAAGTTACAACTTTAGAAGTAAAGCAACAGAAGACTCCCACATTTTAAAATGAGATGAAACTAAAACATATCTCATGATACAAGAGCCAAATGCTAATGAAGCAGCAGAAGAATTAGGAGTTTCTCTTGAAATCCTTATCAGCTCTTTTTCCTGCCCCTGCAAGAGGTGAGAGGAGGTTCATGAAGGGGGGAGTGGGTTTGTTTTGTGCTCCATCTGACAATAGAGAAAACTCAGGCTAGTGGAGTAACCTTAAACATAAACTGTGAAATCTAAAATCACAAAGGATCCAATGAACCTTTTTCCTAAGGAACATAGAAATAGGCTTTTTAAACCTTTGGGTTTTGCTTGGAAACAGGTTATAGGAAGTTGTAGAGAAGTTATTATCATCGCATAACGCAGGATTTTGATGTAGCTTTAGTTTCCTAAATTCAGGAAACAATTTCCTCCATAGAGTGGGTTGTTGAAGTAACAAATGATTGATGAGTAATGAAATAATATGGGAAGTTTGAAATGTTTCACAACTGCAAAGAAAATAATAATTTGGTATTATTATTATACCAGACTATAATAATAATAATAATAAAAATAATTAGTATTTTTATTAATAATAATTATTAATTCTAATAACTTGGTATAATAATAATTTGTTATTGAGTGGACATCCAGAGAGGTTGACAAGCAGTGTTAAGGTGCCAACCTGAACATTATCCAACTTAATACATCAATTTAGGCTTTGATGAGAAGAGAGCTGCTGGTTTGGTTCCACGGATCCAGAACTGGATCAATAAAACTTAGGAATGAACTCTTTAAAGGGTTCTTTCTCTTTAAAGGGTTCTTTCTCTTTAAAGGGTTCTTTCTCTTTAAAGGGTTCTTTCTCTTTAAAGGGTTCTTTCCCTTTAAAGGGTTCTTTGAAATGCAAAGTTAAGTGACATTTTAATATTTTAAGTTGCTTTAGTAGATGTAACTAAATTGATGAAAGTAAATGAAAGTAATATTTTCTAGACTAAAGTTTAGAACCTTTTAATCGTCTTTAATCTTCCCATCTCCTGAAACGACCGTGATTCTTGGTGACCAAAATGTGAAAACATGAATAGTTTGATTAAAAGTAGAACCAGTCAGATTAGAAAGAACACAGCTTTATTTGCTCTCAGTATGAACATCAGTTTAATCATAATTAAACGTATTGAGAAGCTAAAAACAACAGATCGTTAATGCACATCAACTCTGTAAGAACATCAGCCACATTTTTTTTTTTTTATTAGAAATGTTTCATCAGCACATCGGGCTCATGTGATCCCAGCTCCAGAAAGGTGAAGGTCTCTGGACATCCTGAAGGTCAAACACCGAGTGGCAGTCAGGAAGACGGACACTTGATGAGACATCCTGCAACTCAGAGGCTGCAGAAGCACCGCACTGATGGTTTACCAACATCTGGAAACACATCGGAATATATTAGGAATGGATTCTGACACTTAGGTTATGTGCAACATCCTGACTAAAATTAGCGCATGCATATTCGGCACTATTGCAGGTTTTATAGTAGTTTAATGCAAAAATCACCGTTAGCTCACCTGCACCGTCTGAGCCACCAGCTTTCCTCCCGCTGCAAGGCGGAGATCAGCTGTCCTCCTCCCACCGGCGTGTTTCTAAGCAACACAATCTTAAGACTGCCTTGTTTTTTGTAGATTTTTTAAAAAAAATTCTGAAGACTTCTTCTTCTCTTATGTTTTTGCCGTGGGGAGTCTGACAGAGCATTCTCTGCTTCACTGTGTTCACATGCAACAAACATTCCTCTTCCTCTGATCCAGAACTAACAAGCCGACCAGCAGAACCCAGAGAATATGAGGAGCAAGGACAGAGAATTATAAGGACCGAAGTTAACTTTTCCATCCAATTCAATGCAGATTGAAACACTCAGATTGAATTGTTGTTCACTTATTTTTCTTCATTCTGACTTCATATTGCTGCAACCAGACATGGGTTAAAAAGTGGGAGACCCAGGCTGAGTTACTTTATAAATGTGTCTTTTGCTTGATTTTTACATTTCATTTAACAGGCCAGCTACACAACAGCAGCTATAATTTAATGTGAAATAACCGGTTCGTTGTCATTTTATGAAAGTGTTTAGCGCTAGTTTGAAGCCGACTTCATGCATGTAAACACAGCCAGCATTGTTGCCATTTAGCTGCACGACAGGAAGAAATACAACGCTAACTCATCAGGATTATGTTTGATAGTGATCAAAGGCTGGTGCTGCTCTGTCATTGTTCCCCAGCGCTATGTGTTGTTCTGTCTTTGTTAACCTGGACTGCCTTCTCTGTGGGCAAAGACGGCTTCAGAATGAGCGAATGCCACAAAGTGTGTGTCGTGTGTGTGTGTTAGTTACGACTGACAATCTTCAACTGACTTTGTTCTCTCATTTCCTTAAGGCTTTTATAAACCTTCAGTTTGTATTTTTTACTCTAAAGCACTTAAGTTTTTTTTCTGTCCTTTGTGTTTGATACAATCTTGTTACTCTTAAGATTTATATTTATACAGATATACATATTTTTGGTATCTTCTTATCCTCTTTTGTCTTTTTTCCCCAAGTTTTGTGCTAATGTTGAAAAACCATGATCGCAGTATTCATGGATACATGTTGTAATATTGACTTTTTTTTTTTTTTTACATTCATGTATGAACTGAAAATTGTAAAACAAAAAATACTTTTAATGTCCTGGTGTGTAAAATGTATGTATAAATTAAATTAACCAACTTGAACACGAGTGGATTCATATGTGAAAGAAACATGACGCCGTAAAATTGTTTTAGATGTGCAAGTAAAAATGCTTAAATGAAATGAAGAAAGAAAAAAAAAAAGGTGTAGGCCAGCCTAGACGTATTCATTACCATGGAGGATCTGGTTATTATCGGCAACTTTTAGAAGAACCTTATGAGTTAAAGCAAGATTTAATATATTTATAAATATTTTCAAGCTGTTATATTGTTTTTTTTCAGATTATTATCTCAAATTAAGACTTGAAATATAAATTAAAGTTTATCCTGGAGAAAATGTTGGCTTTGTATTATTCAGTAATGCATCGGGTAACAATGTCCGCCGATTGGACCACTTCTGGATTTATAATGTGATAGTTCGTGTCTTAGAATGACTGCAAATAATTATCTGAGCATTACTATATATATTATCTGCTTCTGAAAGAACCTGCATAAATGTGGAAAGGGTTCCCTGCATTAATATTTGGGTCGAGGAGCGGTTGGCCAGTAGGTGGTAGCATACGGAGTGATGAACAAGACAACGCGATACTTGCGTTATCTGCGTTATTTGTAGTCCAATTTCTCTCACGCACCAGCGCGTGCGTTCGTCAATGGAAGTCATGGCAACGACGTTAGCGTCCTCGAGCCTATAAATGACGCCGACCTTCTGAGTTCTTTCCCCTTTGCGACGGGACTTTTGACAGAGACGCCTGAAGGAGCCTTTAAAGCCTCGGAAGGTTTGAGCTTGTCGAGAATCTGCTGTGCAAAACTTGCTGAAGAAGAACTTGCTGAAATTCGCACTTGCTGAAGAAACCCGTGGATACCAAACCTGCGAAAGACGTTTCCTGACCGGGAGAAGAAGCAGCAGGGTGACCAGCTGGAAGGTTCAAATCATTCTTCTACTATTTTTAATAAACCAAAGCAAGTTATTACTAAGATATTAGTGACTTGTTTAGTTTATTTTTGCGTTCGTGTGTGTGTGTTTTAAAGAAATACTGACTGCTGTAGAAAAAAAGACGAGTAGCATTCTTTGCTAGCATAGATCTAACTAACTAGTTAACTAATGAGCCTTTTTCTTTACTGAATTTCGCTGGAAATGTCGGGAATGTTAAACTGTGGTGTAATAATTTAAGAAATATATGCATTTTACTGAATTATAGTCAAATTAGTTCAATTAACTTCAAATTAATGAAAAAGTTGCTTGTTTTTTGACCGTTAGTTTTTGAAAAATGCCGTGGTAAACACTCAGTTTCCATGGATACGCAAAATGAAATGACTTAAATATTTAATATTTTTAAAAAAAAAACATTTTAAAAAATAGTGTTTACCCTTATAATAACCTATATTTGAATTGTTTAGTTTCATTATTTTTTCAAGATAGGGACATGTTGATGTGTTTTGGGTTTTTTTTAAATGCCCTGACAAACATACTTGGTTTCCATGGTAATGACATCAGACTAACGGTTTGTTAGGACGCTTTCCATAAAATTTCCATTCATGTCCGCGTTCACACACTGATGTTTATAAGCTAATGGATTGTAGCCACAGATGTTGTATGGTGCCAGCAATAAACTCCAGCTAAAGGTGAGAGAAGTGTCTTGCTCAAGGACACAACGACAGAGGCGGACCATTGCAGGGCAAACTCCTACCACTGTCGCCCCAGTAATAAGCATTGTAAGTGTGTGTGTTCGTTAATGATAGACCATTAATAGGCAATGAATGGTGTATAGTCGTAGTGATCATCAATCAAAGCTAATTTTCACAAACAAAATAATGATTTATTTGTGAAAATCATCTTTGATGACTTTGGATTCCAATTCTTGGTAAACTGGATGGTTCTTTGCCCTTTTTTTCTTTTTGATAAATGCCTACACAAACATATTTAGTTTCCATGGATACATTGGTGACATTATTTAAAATGACTTCAAGCAGCTTTGTGAAAAATGTGTTCTATGTAGTCTCCATGGATACATTGATTAAATAACAACACACAGCTTTATTCTTATAAAAAGTCATTAAAGAACAATCAGTGTGTGCCTGTTGATTTCACAAAGTAACTAAATTATTTAGTTTATTGTAATTACTCAAGACCAGAAAAACAGCCTTTTGTTCCATTGCATTTTAGTGACGTATCATTTTCAGAAGTCACTTGAATGTTAACAGTGAATGTTAAAATTTATTAGAAAAACAATCATCTCAGTTTCAGTTGGTCCAGTTGTGATTCATTTGTTAGTTAAAATCTTGGAGGGATTGCAGGGGTTTGACGTTGTTTATGTGGTTTAAAAAGTTATTTCTGGTTTTAGAAGATCCGTTTTGTTTTATTCAGATCTTTGGAATAAGTAGTCAGTGTCTGGTCCAGGTTTCAAAAAATGCCTCAATAACACATTTGGTCTCCTTGGATACGTTGCTTGAAATAAAACCTTAATACTTGAATATTAGAAAAGTTTTTAGATACATATTTGTCCTGTATTATTTCTAAGTAGTTTAGTTAATATTTACTAAACCATTATTGCTTAGTTTGCATTTTCTAAGAAAGAGGAGTTTTGAATAATTAGTTGTTTACGAAATGCTGTGTTGGTCCTTTGCATGTTTGGAGCTGTAATATATTTTCACGCTGATTACATTTTCAGAAAGAGTCAGCAATATTAATAGTGGTGATTGGAAAACATTTGACTTTAGTTTGAGAAAATTACTTTTAGTGAATCCATTTTGTTGCAGGGTTTTATTTTATTTTAAGAGTTTATGGCTAGGGATGAATTACCAATAAATCTAAATTTGATTTATTGTGTTTAATGATTGATTGGTACCAAGATGAAGCTGCAAGTTTGTTTGTCTGAGTGCTGATGGTTTATACGTGTTTGATCACTGAGTTTTAGAGTTTGTTCTGGTTTTTATGTAAAATTGTGTTTTTTGCTGGTTTTTTTGTGACTAAATATAAGCTTTATTTATTTTATCTCTTAATTCCCGTTCTTGTTGTATAATCACATCTGGCATAGCATTAATATCGCTAATTAAATATATTCAAGAAAAACAAACACATTCACAAAGCTGGGTTATTGTATTGTTGGTATTTCAGTGTTCCCTCTAAACATTGCTTTGGACTTTTGTGATTTTTTCAAGATACAGATTTATAGCTTTTTTGGCTTTGTTTTTTTCTTCACAGCCCATACCATGGCGCTTCCAGCAGATGGATCCCCAACGTTGGAGGGACGTCCAGATAATGGTGAGGAACACGGTAAGTTGTGGTTAAATGAAGCCGACATGGTTTCTGAAGACCACGGAGAGGAGTTGAAGTATAGTTCACCTCCGCAGTCTGTGGACTGTTCTACCAGCTCCACTGACAGCAATATTACCAGCTCCAGTGGTAGCTCTACTTACAGCTCCAGTGAAGACGAGGTAGGTAATGGAGACCAGGATGACTTTAGATCCCGATTTCGGGTTGTCCAGGTCCTTCGACCAAACATTAAATTAGGGGTGGCTCAGAAGCCCCAAGAAGACATGGCTCCTTGTAATTCAGTTGAATTCCCATCTGGACCTGACAAACAGGAAGAGCCCATTTTGCGTCCAGAGAAGTCCAGACCTATCGGTACCTTGCAACATCATCAGGTAGGTTTGGAAAAGGACGCGGCTCATGTGACATCTGTGACTGGCATAAACGGAAAGAGGACAAAGAACAGTGATGCTGAAGAGGAGCCCCCGGCCAAGAGGACCAAGTATAGTGTCCTGTCCTTTCCGTACCAAAAGACGGAATATGACGATCCCATTGAGTTACCACCTGTCCTCAGTCTCTCACCTTTGACGTCGTGTGAGGATCCTGTTTTGTCATCCCCCGTCCTCAGTCCCTCACCACCGACGCACTTTGAAGATCCTATTTTGTCATCCCCCGTCCTCAGTCCCTCAACACCGACGCACTTTGAAGATCCTATTTTGTCATCCCCCGTCCTCAGTCCCTCAACACCGACGCACTTTGAAGATCCTATTTTGTCATCCCCCGTCCTCAGTCCCTCAACACCGACGCACTTTGAAGATCCCATTTTGTCACCCAGTGTTATCAGTCTCTCACCAATGTCGCCAAATGAGGATCCCATTTTGTCACCCAGTGTTATCAGTCTCTCAACAATGTCGCCAAATGAGGATCCCATTTTGTCACCCAGTGTTATCAGTCTCTCAACAATGTCGCCAAATGAGGATCCCATTTTGTCACCCAGTGTTGTCAGTCTCTCACCAATGTCGCCATATGAGGATCCTATTTTGTCATCCCCCATCCTCAGTCCCTCAACGCTGACTCACTTTGAAGATCCCATTTTTCCACCCATTGATTTCTTTCTCTCACCAATGTCGCCATATGAGGATCCTATTTTGTCATCCCCCGTCCTCAGTCCCTCAACACCGACGCACTTTGAAGATCCCATTTTTCCACCCATTGATTTCTTTCTCTCACCAATGTCGCCATATGAGGATCCTATTTTGTCATCCCCCGTCCTCAGTCCCTCAACACCGACGCACTTTGAAGATCCTATTTTGTCATCCCCCGTCCTCAGTCCCTCAACACCGACGCACTTTGAAGATCCCATTTTGTCACCCAGTGTTATCAGTCTCTCACCAATGTCGCCAAATGAGGATCCCATTTTGTCACCCAGTGTTATCAGTCTCTCAACAATGTCGCCATATGAGGATCCTATTTTGTCATCCCCCGTCCTCAGTCCTGCAACGCCGACGCACTTTGAAGATCCTATTTTTTCATCCCCCTTCCTCAGTCCCTCAACACCGACGCACTTTGAAGATCCCATTTTTCCACCCATTGATTTCTTTCTCTCACCATTGTCGTCATATGAGGATCCTATTTTGTCATCCCCCGTCCTCAGTCCCTCAACGCTGACTCACTTTGAAGATCCTATTTTGTCATCCCCCGTCCTCAGTCCCTCAACACCGACGCACTTTGAAGATCCCATTTTTCCACCCATTGATTTCTTTCTCTCACCATTGTCGCCATATGAGGATCCTATTTTGTCATCCCCCGTCCTCAGTCCCTCAACACCGACGCACTTTGAAGATCCTATTTTGTCACCCAGTGTTGTCAGTCTCTCACCAATGTCGCCATATGAGGATCCCATTCTATCACCCCTCGTTTTCCGTCCTTCACCATCAATGCACTTTGAAGATTCAACTTTGTCATACCCTGACTTCTTTTTATGGATGGGGACTGAAGAGGACACAGTAGAGGAAGCAATACCTTCAACATCTAGCGGAATAACAGCAAGAGAGAGTTCCAGACACGTGTTTTTTAGACCTCACTACGTCTTGTCAAGTGACTCTGATTAGATTGGGATCTATAAAAACTGAAGACCTATTTGGGAAGTCACAATAGGACATCATCATTTCTCTCATGTTTTTTATTAAAGCCATTGGGTTTCTAGGCAGACTGTGGAAGCCTTCGGTAGCGCCTTGCACCGGGGCTTTTCTTTGTTCCGCTGCTAAATTTAGTATTTTAGATGTTAAGGTTTCTGGCAGGACTGAGGAAGCCTTAGGTAGCGCCTTGCACCGGGGCTTTTCTTTGTTCCGCTGCTAAATTTAGTATTTTAGATGTTAAGGTTTCTGGCAGGACTGAGGAAGCCTTAGGTAGCGCCTTGCACCGGGGCTTTTCTTCGACTTTGTGTTTTCCTCTCAACTCCGTCCTGTTTCAGGGTGTAATAGTGGTGCTTCCCTACACGCTGCTTTCCAATATAGTAAATTATTCTGTCCTGTTCGTCTACTAATCCAGTCTCCCAGTTTTTAATCTTTCAGGTTTTACCTGCTCATCGCTGGATTCTTTCATCGTTGTCCATGTGGTTCCTGCCTTCTGGATCCCTTGTTTTTCACACCGCTTGTAAGTTTTTGCATTCTACCTTCACATCATGCTGGTGGCAGATCTCTGATTCTCTGATCATTCCAGGTTGGATCTCGTCAGCCTGTAAACCTCCACCTTCAACACCACCAGTCAGACAGTGAAAGATAAGAGATCCCAGTTAACAAAAAAACAGTAAAAAACCTATTTTTACCTGGCTAGCGATTTTAAATATGGATGAAATTGAGGTCAAATTTCAAAGCTGTTCTTTCTTCTGTCCATGTTCACATTTTTTAACTCTGTTGTCTTTTCTCTTTATTTCATTTCTCCGTCAACTCATGTCACTTGACTTGAGTTGACCAACAATTAAAGAAGAAGACCTGCTCCACCTGTAAACCTCCACCTTCAACACCACCAGTCAGACAGTGAAAGATAAGAGAACCCAGTTGACAAAAAAAGTAAGAAAACCAATTTTTACCCGAGTAACAATATTAAATATGGATGAAATTGAGATCAGATTTCAAACCTTTTCTTTTTTCTGCAGATTTATATTCTCTGTTTTTTAACCCTGTTATGTTTTATCTTTATTTCATTTCTCCGTCAACTCATGTACCATGACTTGAGTTGACCAACAATTAAAGAAGACATGCTCCACCTGTAAACCTCCACCTTCAACACCACCAGTAAGGTGGAGGTAGAGAAGAGAACCCTGTTGACGAAAAAAAGTAAGAAAACTTATTTTTACCCAGCTAACAATTTTAAATATGAATGAAATTAAGGTCAAATTTCAAAGCTGTTCTTTCTTCTGTCCATGTTCTCTTTTTTATAAACTCTGATGTCTTTTCTCTTTATTTCATTTCTCCGTCAACTCATGTACCTCAACTTGAGTTGACCAACAATTAAAGAAGACGACCTGCTCCAACTGCTGATCTACTGGTTGTAACAGATTGTGGAAAAGGTGAGGACATGATGACTTGATCAGGAATTCACTTTAATCATCTGTTATTTAGACAGAGATTAAGGAATATGTGTATTATTATGTGATGATTGTCCAGCATCACCAGCAGCACTGGACCAATCAGGAGAGAGAAGACACAGAGGACTGAAGGGACTCAGAAAATCCTGCTGGAAATCCCAAGATGAAGTTTCCTGATGCAACAGGGGGACACCTGAGGACACAGAATAAAGAAGGACCATGTGAAGCAGGTCCTTCAATAACAAACCAAGCATGAGTTGACCAACACTGACAGCAGGTTACTTTGTCCATCTACTCATCTACTGGTTGTAACAGATGATGGTGAAGGTTGAGGAGATAATGACTTGATCAGAAACTGTGGCCGACAACTGCAAACGCGCAGCAAACAGCAAAACGAGCTGCAAACAGGTGAAACTGCACAGGAAAAGCGAAACTTCATTATCTTTTTACATTTTTTGTTTCATTTCATTGAAACCACAAAAATGTTTCCACCATAACTTCCAATTGTTCAATATTTTTTTCTATCAAACTTTGAGTAGTGTGCAAGAATGACCCAAACATGCTTTGACTTTATTGATCCCAAAGGGAAATGAAATGTAGTTGCAGCTCATTAATTCAGATTCTTCAAAGAGTTATTGCAGATGACTGATTGCTGTCAGCAGGAAAGATCTTTTGTAGCTGTCTGTGTTGCAGCAAACCTGAAGAAGCCTCTGACTGATGATACTCTGTTTTCCCCATACAGACTCATGAAGAGGACGGTCAGAGTCGTCCATAGCTTTCTTGACTCTTCTGAAGAATCTTTCTTTGCGTCATCTCCAGAGATTCCACAGTCATCTCCAGAACAGAACCAGAACCAATCCAGCCTTCTTTATCAGATTGTTGAGCCTTTTGAGGTTCCTGGCTCTGATGCTGCTGCACCAACAGATGATAGCAGAAGAGATGACACTCTCAGCAGCAGACTTAAAGATCTGCAGCAACTTGCTGCAAACCTTGAAGGATCTTAGCTTCCTGGAGAAGTGCAGTCTGCTCTGTCTCTTTTTGTAGACGGCTTGTCCATGTGGTTCCTGCCTTCTGTTGCGTCTCCAGTCCAGTCTGTGTTCCAGATGAACACCGAGGTATTTATATTCCTGAACCACCTCCACATCTTATCCCATGATGGAAATAGGGTTTCCTGTTTCTCCTGAAATCAACAACCCTCTCCTTTGTTTTGTTTACAGTCAGGATTAGATGATTGTTCCCTCACCTGGCCACAAAGTGATCCACCAGATCTCTGTACTCAGCCTCTTGTCTTCCTCTGATACACAACAACTGCAGATTCGTCTGAGTATTTCTGTAGATGACAGAAGTCGGACTTGTGCTGGAAGTCTGAAGAGTAGAGGGTGAAAATGAATGGTGAGAGTACAGTGCCCTGTGGTGTTCCCATGTTGTTGAGCACCTGGTTAGACACACAGTCCTTCAGTCTCACTAACTGTGGTCTGTTTGTCAGGTTGTCACAGATGCAGGTGATTGTTGAGGCCTCCACCTGTGTCTTCTGGAGTTTCTAACAGAGCAGATCAGGCTGAATTGTGTTCAATGCACCTGGGAACCAAAGACCCTGATCCTCACTGTGCTGCCTGCTTTGTCCAGATGACAGTGGGTTTGTTGAAGCAGGTGTCTGATCAACTCCAACTCCACGGCGATAAGCAAACTGCAGGGGGTCCTGATATGTGATCGTCTGCTTACTCAAGTGGGCCACCAGGAATCTCTCCAGGACCTTCATGATGTGGGACGTCAGGGCAACAGGTCTACAGTCATTATGACTGATGGGTGACTTTTCTTCGGTACCGGAACCAGACAGGATGTCTTCCACAACAACGGAACCTCCTCTTGGGTCAGGCAAAGGTTGAAGAGATGCTGCAGAATCCCACAGAGGGAATCTGGGACTGACAGCATCTGGACCTGCAGCCTCGTTCCTGTTCAGTTTCTCCGGCTGCTAAACTAATATTGTTAAAAAAAAGTCATGGTAGCATGTTTTTATGTAGTAATGTGTATGTAATGTGTGGAATGAAGAAGATATGCTGCATAATCTGATGGAATTACAGAAAATCATTGTGGCTCCTGCTCAGTGTAAAAACACACATTTTGTTGGTTTCTGAAGAGTAAAAATTGAACAAATGTGTACATTTAAAGATTAAATTTATATTTCACAGTCATCACAATGCTAAAGAAAAGTCTCACAACAGGGTGAAAATCATGGTGTTTATTTACAAGACAGGAAGCAGGAGGAAGATATTAAAGAATGTAAATATTTTGCAGTGTCAGGTTATTTCTATGTATTATGATGTAATATAATACATGTATTTTTGGACTTATTGTATTCTGTTTTATTTTTGTGTGTAACTTTCACTTGATTTGTGAAAGCATGAGGAAGATATTAAATTTTTTGTATATATTTCGCAGTGTCATGTTATTTTTATTAATTATGATGTCATGGTGTATTTTGGAGGTTTTTGTATTCTGTTTAGTCTTTTGTGTAACTTTCACTTGATTTATGAAAGCATGGAAAGTTATTAAGCTGATCATAGAGTGAAATAACATCAAGTTGTAAGAAATTTCAATAAAAGCTTTTTTTGCCGTCACTGCTTTGGTTTTATTCAGATATCAGATTTGGATCATTTGAGATGATAAATCTGCTTTAGAGCAGAAGGACAATCATTTGATTTCCTTTTTTATGCTATTTAAACTCATTGGCATGAAGCCTGGTACAAACAAGTTATATTTTGTTTGTATGAAAACAAGCAAAAGAAAACATTAAGGTTTGATCAACTTTTATGGTTTAAAATTAGCCACAAATTCAGAATCTCTTCTCACATTCATTCTGTTCCCACGGAGTCTAAAGAAACAGATCAAGCTGATCTAAGCTGGGAGGAACTAACAGGACATGGAGAGCTGCATGAAAAAAGAGATAAAGGACAAAAACATGGAAAATATGGGTGTGAAAAGAATAATGGACAAACAAAAGAGTGAACACTGGCCAGAAATAAAAGAGGAAGAATCTTATTTACAAAAAAAGAACAAAAGAGCCATTGAACAAAAAATATCAAGAATCACAATGCCCAACACACATTTAGCCTGTCATAAAAATGCATTGATTGAACTCATTAATGTTAGCAGATGTTGGCAGGCATGATGTAATCTTGAGATTTTATTTCAAACTGAGTATATACACCTCTGGAAAAAATGAAAAGTTTCTCTGATTTTACTCTTTATAGGTTTATGTTTGAGTAAAATGAACATTGTTCTTTTATTCTATGAATTATTCACAAGAATGTTTACTAACATGGACGTGCACCATCCAGTATGATAAAGTAAGTGTATCAGCTAAAATTAGCAAAAATGCTAATGTTAGCGTGATTGCTGTCAGTAGCAAGTGGGACATCACTAGGATGTTTTCTATAATTGACTTACTCCATTCAGTATACTAAACACGGCTAATAAGTAAAATAAATAGCTAATAGCTTATTTAAGCTAAAATGCTAATGCTAATGCTAATGAACTGCCTTGCTTAGCAAGGCAGTTCCCTAACATGAGAGAAAAATATAATGCATGCTAATATTATTGCACCGCCATAGGCGGTGCATTAACCTGAGGGGGATATTGAGGCTTTTATTTTGAAAAAAAACATAAGCTTCATATTAAATGACCAGACTAATTAAACTGTCTAACAGTGTTTGGGTTAAATCCGTTATTTACTGGCCAAAACAGCCAGTAGTTCTAAATGGCAGCTCAGCCCTCTGTTTTAACTGAGTGTTGATTAGAACTACAGTGATGCGTATTTGTAGTCCAATCTCCAATCTACCAGCAGCCAATCGCCTCCTGTGTTCCGTTGCTATGGTTATCAATCCTCCGCTAACTGTCATGTGTGTGTGACACAGAGAGGTGGACAAAGATTTCTATCTTTGTGAGACACCCCATTGGTTTATATGGAAAAAGCAGCCTGAACAACTCCTTGCCGTTCAGGAACCGAGAGACGTATTGAAAAACCGTTTGAAGCATATGAGAGAACTATTTGTCTTCTCCCATAGTACCGCAATTCATATTTGTAGCTCACTCACAGTAATTGCAGTGATGAGACAAAAATGGTGTATGCAGAGCTCAGAAATACAGTTAAATGCTTATTTAAGCATTTAAGCATTTTAGCTTAAATAAGCTATTAGCTATTTATTTTACTTATTAGCCGTGTTTAGTATACTGAAAGAGTAAGTCAATTATAGAAAACATCCTAGTGATGTCCCACATGCTGCTGACTTCACAAGTCAGTACTGCTCTCCTTATGCATTGCTATGGGCAGGCCCCAATAATACTTTTATAATGTATAAGGTAGTTATACATTATATAAGTATGGACACAGCCACAAAGAAGAATCGCCTGCGCCTCCTTGAACGAAGGATCCGGCGCTTCACGGACGGAGGTCCCAGCAGCGGCGGCCTGGCTCCCCGGGTGAGGCAGGCGGGAAGGAGCTTCAGGGCGGGGATCCCCTCTGAGCAGCAGCGCTGCTTGGAAGAACCGGACGGCTCCGAACTTCGTAAGGAGTCACCCCGGTCCTGCTCAACTTTTAAACATACAGAGTTATTGTTTTAATGTCCTTGTTCTTATCCTCTTTTAGTTTAACTTAATTAAGGAATTGTATTTATTAAAAGATAAGTAAAAATTTATGTATAACTGTACAATGCCATGTTTTAAAAAACGTCCCAAGTAACAATAAAACATTTCGAAAGAAAAAAAAAAATCTCCGTTATTTGTGGTCCAATTTCTCTCACGCACCAGCGCGTGCGTTCGTCAATGGAAGTCATGGCAACGACGTTAGCGTCCTCGAGCCTATAAATGACGCCGACCTTCTGAGTTCTTTCCCCTTTGCGACGGGACTTTTGACAGAGACGCCTGAAGGAGCCTTTAAAGCCTCGGAAGGTTTGAGCTTGTCGAGAATCTGCTGTGCAAAACTTGCTGAAGAAGAACTTGCTGAAATTCGCACTTGCTGAAGAAACCCGTGGATACCAAACCTGCGAAAGACGTTTCCTGACCGGGAGAAGAAGCAGCAGGGTGACCAGCTGGAAGGTTCAAATCATTCTTCTACTATTTTTAATAAACCAAAGCAAGTTATTACTAAGATATTAGTGACTTGTTTAGTTTATTTTTGCGTTCGTGTGTGTGTGTTTTAAAGAAATACTGACTGCTGTAGAAAAAAAGACGAGTAGCATTCTTTGCTAGCATAGATCTAACTAACTAGTTAACTAATGAGCCTTTTTCTTTACTGAATTTCGCTGGAAATGTCGGGAATGTTAAACTGTGGTGTAATAATTTAAGAAATATATGCATTTTACTGAATTATAGTCAAATTAGTTCAATTAACTTCAAATTAATGAAAAAGTTGCTTGTTTTTTGACCGTTATTTTTTGAAAAATGCCGTGGTAAACACTCAGTTTCCATGGATACGCAAAATGAAATGACTTAAATATTTAATATTTTAAAAAAAAAACATTTTAAAAAATAGTGTTTACCCTTATAATAACCTATATTTGAATTGTTTAGTTTCATTATTTTTTCAAGATAGGGACATGTTGATGTGTTTTGGGTTTTTTTTAAATGCCCTGACAAACATACTTGGTTTCCATGGTAATGACATCAGACTAACGGTTTGTTAGGACGCTTTCCATAAAATTTCCATTCATGTCCGCGTTCACACACTGATGTTTATAAGCTAATGGATTGTAGCCACAGATGTTGTATGGTGCCAGCAATAAACTCCAGCTAAAGGTGAGAGAAGTGTCTTGCTCAAGGACACAACGACAGAGGCGGACCATTGCAGGGCAAACTCCTACCACTGTCGCCCCAGTAATAAGCATTGTAAGTGTGTGTGTTCGTTAATGATAGACCATTAATAGGCAATGAATGGTGTATAGTCGTAGTGATCATCAATCAAAGCTAATTTTCACAGCAAAATAATGATTTATTTGTGAAAATCATCTTCGATGACTTTGGATTCCAATTCTTGGTAAACTGGATGGTTCTTTGCCCTTTTTTTCTTTTTGATAAATGCCTACACAAACATATTTAGTTTCCATGGATACATTGGTGACATTATTTAAAATGACTTCAAGCAGCTTTGTGAAAAATGTGTTCTATGTAGTCTCCATGGATACATTGATTAAATAACAACACACAGCTTTATTCTTATAAAAAGTCATTAAAGAACAATCAATGTGTGCCTGTTGATTTCACAAAGTAACTAAATTATTTAGTTTATTGTAATTACTCAAGACCAGAAAAACAGCCTTTTGTTCCATTGCATTTTAGTGACGTATCATTTTCAGAAGTCACTTGAATGTTAACAGTGAATGTTAAAATTCATTAGAAAAACAATCATCTCAGTTTCAGTTGGTCCAGTTGTGATTCATTTGTTAGTTAAAATCTTGGAGGGATTGCAGGGGTTTGACGTTGTTTATGTGGTTTAAAAAGTTATTTCTGGTTTTAGAAGATCCGTTTTGTTTTATTCAGATCTTTGGAATAAGTAGTCAGTGTCTGGTCCAGGTTTCAAAAAATGCCTCAATAACACATTTGGTCTCCTTGGATACGTTGCTTGAAATAAAACCTTAATACTTGAATATTAGAAAAGTTTTTAGATACATATTTGTCCTGTATTATTTCTAAGTAGTTTAGTTAATATTTACTAAACCATTATTGCTTAGTTTGCATTTTCTAAGAAAGAGGAGTTTTGAATAATTAGTTGTTTACGAAATGCTGTGTTGGTCCTTTGCATGTTTGGAGCTGTAATATATTTTCACGCTGATTACATTTTCAGAAAGAGTCAGCAATATTAATAGTGGTGATTGGAAAACATTTGACTTTAGTTTGAGAAAATTACTTTTAGTGAATCCATTTTGTTGCAGGGTTTTATTTTATTTTAAGAGTTTATGGCTAGGGATGAATTACCAATAAATCTAAATTTGATTTATTGTGTTTAATGATTGATTGGTACCAAGATGAAGCTGCAAGTTTGTTTGTCTGAGTGCTGATGGTTTATACGTGTTTGATCACTGAGTTTTAGAGTTTGTTCTGGTTTTTATGTAAAATTGTGTTTTTTGCTGGTTTTTTTGTGACTAAATATAAGCTTTATTTATTTTATCTCTTAATTCCCGTTCTTGTTGTATAATCACATCTGGCATAGCATTAATATCGCTAATTAAATATATTCAAGAAAAACAAACACATTCACAAAGCTGGGTTATTGTATTGTTGGTATTTCAGTGTTCCCTCTAAACATTGCTTTGGACTTTTGTGATTTTTTCAAGATACAGATTTATAGCTTTTTTGGCTTTGTTTTTTTCTTCACAGCCCATACCATGGCGCTTCCAGCAGATGGATCCCCAACGTTGGAGGGACGTCCAGATAATGGTGAGGAACACGGTAAGTTGTGGTTAAATGAAGCCGACATGGTTTCTGAAGACCACGGAGAGGAGTTGAAGTATAGTTCACCTCCGCAGTCTGTGGACTGTTCTACCAGCTCCACTGACAGCAATATTACCAGCTCCAGTGGTAGCTCTACTTACAGCTCCAGTGAAGACGAGGTAGGTAATGGAGACCAGGATGACTTTAGATCCCGATTTCGGGTTGTCCAGGTCCTTCGACCAAACATTAAATTAGGGGTGGCTCAGAAGCCCCAAGAAGACATGGCTCCTTGTAATTCAGTTGAATTCCCATCTGGACCTGACAAACAGGAAGAGCCCATTTTGCGTCCAGAGAAGTCCAGACCTATCGGTACCTTGCAACATCATCAGGTAGGTTTGGAAAAGGACGCGGCTCATGTGACATCTGTGACTGGCATAAACGGAAAGAGGACAAAGAACAGTGATGCTGAAGAGGAGCCCCCGGCCAAGAGGACCAAGTATAGTGTCCTGTCCTTTCCGTACCAAAAGACGGAATATGACGATCCCATTGAGTTACCACCTGTCCTCAGTCTCTCACCTTTGACGTCGTGTGAGGATCCTGTTTTGTCATCCCCCGTCCTCAGTCCCTCACCACCGACGCACTTTGAAGATCCTATTTTGTCATCCCCCGTCCTCAGTCCCTCAACACCGACGCACTTTGAAGATCCTATTTTGTCATCCCCCGTCCTCAGTCCCTCAACACCGACGCACTTTGAAGATCCTATTTTGTCATCCCCCGTCCTCAGTCCCTCAACACCGACGCACTTTGAAGATCCCATTTTGTCACCCAGTGTTATCAGTCTCTCACCAATGTCGCCAAATGAGGATCCCATTTTGTCACCCAGTGTTATCAGTCTCTCAACAATGTCGCCAAATGAGGATCCCATTTTGTCACCCAGTGTTATCAGTCTCTCAACAATGTCGCCAAATGAGGATCCCATTTTGTCACCCAGTGTTGTCAGTCTCTCACCAATGTCGCCATATGAGGATCCTATTTTGTCATCCCCCATCCTCAGTCCCTCAACGCTGACTCACTTTGAAGATCCCATTTTTCCACCCATTGATTTCTTTCTCTCACCAATGTCGCCATATGAGGATCCTATTTTGTCATCCCCCGTCCTCAGTCCCTCAACACCGACGCACTTTGAAGATCCCATTTTTCCACCCATTGATTTCTTTCTCTCACCAATGTCGCCATATGAGGATCCTATTTTGTCATCCCCCGTCCTCAGTCCCTCAACACCGACGCACTTTGAAGATCCTATTTTGTCATCCCCCGTCCTCAGTCCCTCAACACCGACGCACTTTGAAGATCCCATTTTGTCACCCAGTGTTATCAGTCTCTCACCAATGTCGCCAAATGAGGATCCCATTTTGTCACCCAGTGTTATCAGTCTCTCAACAATGTCGCCATATGAGGATCCTATTTTGTCATCCCCCGTCCTCAGTCCTGCAACGCCGACGCACTTTGAAGATCCTATTTTTTCATCCCCCTTCCTCAGTCCCTCAACACCGACGCACTTTGAAGATCCCATTTTTCCACCCATTGATTTCTTTCTCTCACCATTGTCGTCATATGAGGATCCTATTTTGTCATCCCCCGTCCTCAGTCCCTCAACGCTGACTCACTTTGAAGATCCTATTTTGTCATCCCCCGTCCTCAGTCCCTCAACACCGACGCACTTTGAAGATCCCATTTTTCCACCCATTGATTTCTTTCTCTCACCATTGTCGCCATATGAGGATCCTATTTTGTCATCCCCCGTCCTCAGTCCCTCAACACCGACGCACTTTGAAGATCCTATTTTGTCACCCAGTGTTGTCAGTCTCTCACCAATGTCGCCATATGAGGATCCCATTCTGTCACCCCTCGTTTTCCGTCCTTCACCATCAATGCACTTTGAAGATTCAACTTTGTCATACCCTGACTTCTTTTTATGGATGGGGACTGAAGAGGACACAGTAGAGGAAGCAATACCTTCAACATCTAGCGGAATAACAGCAAGAGAGAGTTCCAGACACGTGTTTTTTAGACCTCACTACGTCTTGTCAAGTGACTCTGATTAGATTGGGATCTATAAAAACTGAAGACCTATTTGGGAAGTCACAATAGGACATCATCATTTCTCTCATGTTTTTTATTAAAGCCATTGGGTTTCTAGGCAGACTGTGGAAGCCTTCGGTAGCGCCTTGCACCGGGGCTTTTCTTTGTTCCGCTGCTAAATTTAGTATTTTAGATGTTAAGGTTTCTGGCAGGACTGAGGAAGCCTTAGGTAGCGCCTTGCACCGGGGCTTTTCTTTGTTCCGCTGCTAAATTTAGTATTTTAGATGTTAAGGTTTCTGGCAGGACTGAGGAAGCCTTAGGTAGCGCCTTGCACCGGGGCTTTTCTTCGACTTTGTGTTTTCCTCTCAACTCCGTCCTGTTTCAGGGTGTAATAGTGGTGCTTCCCTACACGCTGCTTTCCAATATAGTAAATTATTCTGTCCTGTTCGTCTACTAATCCAGTCTCCCAGTTTTTAATCTTTCAGGTTTTAGCTGCTCATCGCTGGATTCTTTCATCGTTGTCCATGTGGTTCCTGCCTTCTGGATCCCTTGTTTTTCACACCGCTTGTAAGTTTTTGCATTCTACCTTCACATCATGCTGGTGGCAGATCTCTGATTCTCTGATCATTCCAGGTTGGATCTCGTCAGCCTGTAAACCTCCACCTTCAACACCACCAGTCAGACAGTGAAAGATAAGAGATCCCAGTTAACAAAAAAACAGTAAAAAACCTATTTTTACCTGGCTAGCGATTTTAAATATGGATGAAATTGAGGTCAAATTTCAAAGCTGTTCTTTCTTCTGTCCATGTTCACATTTTTTAACTCTGTTGTCTTTTCTCTTTATTTCATTTCTCCGTCAACTCATGTCACTTGACTTGAGTTGACCAACAATTAAAGAAGAAGACCTGCTCCACCTGTAAACCTCCACCTTCAACACCACCAGTCAGACAGTGAAAGATAAGAGAACCCAGTTGACAAAAAAAGTAAGAAAACCAATTTTTACCCGAGTAACAATATTAAATATGGATGAAATTGAGATCAGATTTCAAACCTTTTCTTTTTTCTGCAGATTTATATTCTCTGTTTTTTAACCCTGTTATGTTTTATCTTTATTTCATTTCTCCGTCAACTCATGTACCATGACTTGAGTTGACCAACAATTAAAGAAGACATGCTCCACCTGTAAACCTCCACCTTCAACACCACCAGTAAGGTGGAGGTAGAGAAGAGAACCCTGTTGACGAAAAAAAGTAAGAAAACTTATTTTTACCCAGCTAACAATTTTAAATATGAATGAAATTAAGGTCAAATTTCAAAGCTGTTCTTTCTTCTGTCCATGTTCTCTTTTTTATAAACTCTGATGTCTTTTCTCTTTATTTCATTTCTCCGTCAACTCATGTACCTCAACTTGAGTTGACCAACAATTAAAGAAGACGACCTGCTCCAACTGCTGATCTACTGGTTGTAACAGATTGTGGAAAAGGTGAGGACATGATGACTTGATCAGGAATTCACTTTAATCATCTGTTATTTAGACAGAGATTAAGGAATATGTGTATTATTATGTGATGATTGTCCAGCATCACCAGCAGCACTGGACCAATCAGGAGAGAGAAGACACAGAGGACTGAAGGGACTCAGAAAATCCTGCTGGAAATCCCAAGATGAAGTTTCCTGATGCAACAGGGGGACACCTGAGGACACAGAATAAAGAAGGACCATGTGAAGCAGGTCCTTCAATAACAAACCAAGCATGAGTTGACCAACACTGACAGCAGGTTACTTTGTCCATCTACTCATCTACTGGTTGTAACAGATGATGGTGAAGGTTGAGGAGATAATGACTTGATCAGAAACTGTGGCCGACAACTGCAAACGCGCAGCAAACAGCAAAACGAGCTGCAAACAGGTGAAACTGCACAGGAAAAGCGAAACTTCATTATCTTTTTACATTTTTTGTTTCATTTCATTGAAACCACAAAAATGTTTCCACCATAACTTCCAATTGTTCAATATTTTTTTCTATCAAACTTTGAGTAGTGTGCAAGAATGACCCAAACATGCTTTGACTTTATTGATCCCAAAGGGAAATGAAATGTAGTTGCAGCTCATTAATTCAGATTCTTCAAAGAGTTATTGCAGATGACTGATTGCTGTCAGCAGGAAAGATCTTTTGTAGCTGTCTGTGTTGCAGCAAACCTGAAGAAGCCTCTGACTGATGATACTCTGTTTTCCCCATACAGACTCATGAAGAGGACGGTCAGAGTCGTCCATAGCTTTCTTGACTCTTCTGAAGAATCTTTCTTTGCGTCATCTCCAGAGATTCCACAGTCATCTCCAGAACAGAACCAGAACCAATCCAGCCTTCTTTATCAGATTGTTGAGCCTTTTGAGGTTCCTGGCTCTGATGCTGCTGCACCAACAGATGATAGCAGAAGAGATGACACTCTCAGCAGCAGACTTAAAGATCTGCAGCAACTTGCTGCAAACCTTGAAGGATCTTAGCTTCCTGGAGAAGTGCAGTCTGCTCTGTCTCTTTTTGTAGACGGCTTGTCCATGTGGTTCCTGCCTTCTGTTGCGTCTCCAGTCCAGTCTGTGTTCCAGATGAACACCGAGGTATTTATATTCCTGAACCACCTCCACATCTTATCCCATGATGGAAATAGGGTTTCCTGTTTCTCCTGAAATCAACAACCCTCTCCTTTGTTTTGTTTACAGTCAGGATTAGATGATTGTTCCCTCACCTGGCCACAAAGTGATCCACCAGATCTCTGTACTCAGCCTCTTGTCTTCCTCTGATACACAACAACTGCAGATTCGTCTGAGTATTTCTGTAGATGACAGAAGTCGGACTTGTGCTGGAAGTCTGAAGAGTAGAGGGTGAAAATGAATGGTGAGAGTACAGTGCCCTGTGGTGTTCCCATGTTGTTGAGCACCTGGTTAGACACACAGTCCTTCAGTCTCACTAACTGTGGTCTGTTTGTCAGGTTGTCACAGATGCAGGTGATTGTTGAGGCCTCCACCTGTGTCTTCTGGAGTTTCTAACAGAGCAGATCAGGCTGAATTGTGTTCAATGCACCTGGGAACCAAAGACCCTGATCCTCACTGTGCTGCCTGCTTTGTCCAGATGACAGTGGGTTTGTTGAAGCAGGTGTCTGATCAACTCCAACTCCACGGCGATAAGCAAACTGCAGGGGGTCCTGATATGTGATCGTCTGCTTACTCAAGTGGGCCACCAGGAGTCTCTCCAGGACCTTCAGGATGTGGGACGTCAGGGCAACAGGTCTACAGTCATTATGACTGATGGGTGACTTTTCTTCGGTACCGGAACCAGACAGGATGTCTTCCACAACAACGGAACCTCCTCTTGGGTCAGGCAAAGGTTGAAGAGATGCTGCAGAATCCCGCAGAGGGAATCTGGGACTGACAGCATCTGGACCTGCAGCCTCGTTCCTGTTCAGTCTCTCCGGCTGCTTCTTCACCTGACTTCTAGATACAGAAAAGTTGGAGGTGGAGGCAAAGGGAGCAGCAGCGTCTCCTGATGTGGTTAAAGACAAACTTGTGGAAGCAGAAGAGTCCATGACTGAGGTGGAAGATGGAACATCTGAGGTTTGACAGGAAAGCTGTGGGTCAGAGGAGGATGAGAAATCTGTTTGGCTGCAGACAGGAGAGGAAGATGATGAGCTTGTTCCTGGACTGAACCTGTTGAAGAATGTGTTCAGCTCATTTCCTCTGTCCAGAAACTAATATTGTTAAAAAAAAGTCATGGTAGCATGTTTTTATGTAATAATGTGTATGTAATGTGTGGAATGAAGAAGATATGCTGCATAATCTGATGGAATTACAGAAAATCATTGTGGCTCCTGCTCAGTGCAAAAACACACATTTTGTTGGTTTCTGAAGAGTAAAAATTGAACAAATGTGTACAATTAAAGATTAAATTTATATTTCACAGTCATCACAATGCTAAAGAAAAGTCTCACAACAGGGTGAAAATCATGGTGTTTATTTACAAGACAGGAAGCAGGAGGAAGATATTAAAGAATGTAAATATTTTGCAGTGTCAGGTTATTTCTATGTATTATGATGTAATATAATACATGTATTTTTGGACTTATTGTATTCTGTTTTATTTTTGTGTGTAACTTTCACTTGATTTGTGAAAGCATGAGGAAGATATTAAATTTTTTGTATATATTTCGCAGTGTCATGTTATTTTTATTAATTATGATGTCATGGTGTATTTTGGAGGTTTTTGTATTCTGTTTAGTCTTTTGTGTAACTTTCACTTGATTTATGAAAGCATGGAAAGTTATTAAGCTGATCATAGAGTGAAATAACATCAAGTTGTAAGAAATTTCAATAAAAGCTTTTTTTGCCGTCACTGCTTTGGTTTTATTCAGATATCAGATTTGGATCATTTGAGATGATAAATCTGCTTTAGAGCAGAAGGACAATCATTTGATTTCCTTTTTTATGCTATTTAAACTCATTGGCATGAAGCCTGGTACAAACAAGTTATATTTTGTTTGTATGAAAACAAGCAAAAGAAAACATTAAGGTTTGATCAACTTTTATGGTTTAAAATTAGCCTCAAATTCAGAATCTCTTCTCACATTCATTCTGTTCCCACGGAGTCTAAAGAAACAGATCAAGCTGATCTAAGCTGGGAGGAACTAACAGGACATGGAGAGCTGCATGAAAAAAGAGATAAAGGACAAAAACATGGGAAATATGGGTGTGAAAAGAATAATGGACAAACAAAAGAGTGAACACTGGCCAGAAATAAAAGAGGAAGAATCTTATTTACAAAAAAAGAACAAAAGAGCCATTGAACAAAAAATATCAAGAATCACAATGCCCAACACACATTTAGCCTGTCATAAAAATGCATTGATTGAACTCATTAATGTTAGCAGATGTTGGCAGGCATGATGTAATCTTGAGATTTTATTTCAAACTGAGTATATACACCTCTGGAAAAAATGAAAAGTTTCTCTGATTTTACTCTTTATAGGTTTATGTTTGAGTAAAATGAACATTGTTCTTTTATTCTATGAATTATTCACAAGAATGTTTACTAACATGGACGTGCACCATCCAGTATGATAAAGTAAGTGTATCAGCTAAAATTAGCAAAAATGCTAATGTTAGCGTGATTGCTGTCAGTAGCAAGTGGGACATCACTAGGATGTTTTCTATAATTGACTTACTCCATTCAGTATACTAAACACGGCTAATAAGTAAAATAAATAGCTAATAGCTTATTTAAGCTAAAATGCTAATGCTAATGCTAATGAACTGCCTTGCTTAGCAAGGCAGTTCCCTAACATGAGAGAAAAATATAATGCATGCAAATATTATTGCACCGCCATAGGCGGTGCATTAACCTGAGGGGGATATTGAGGCTTTTATTTTGAAAAAAAACATAAGCTTCATATTAAATGACCAGACTAATTAAACTGTCTAACAGTGTTTGGGTTAAATCCGTTATTTACTGTTCAAAACAGCCAGTAGCTCTAAATGGCAGCTCAGCCCTCTGTTTTAACTGAGTGTTGATTAGAACTACAGTGATGCGTATTTGTAGTCCAATCTCCAATCTACCAGCAGCCAATCGCCTCCTGTGTTCCGTTGCTATGGTTATCAATCCTCCGCTAACTGTCATGTGTGTGTGACACAGAGAGGTGGACAAAGATTTCTATCTTTGTGAGACACCCCATTGGTTTATATGGAAAAAGCAGCCTGAACAACTCCTTGCCGTTCAGGAACCGAGAGACGTATTGAAAAACCGTTTGAAGCATATGAGAGAACTATTTGTCTTCTCCCATAGTACCGCGATTCATATTTGTAGCTCACTCACAGTAATTGCAGTGATGAGACAAAAATGGTGTATGCAGAGCTCAGAAATACAGTTAAATGCTTATTTAAGCATTTAAGCATTTTAGCTTAAATAAGCTATTAGCTATTTATTTTACTTATTAGCCGTGTTTAGTATACTGAAAGAGTAAGTCAATTATAGAAAACATCCTAGTGATGTCCCACATGCTGCTGACTTCACAAGTCAGTACTGCTCTCCTTATGCATTGCTATGGGCAGGCCCCAATAATACTTTTATAATGTATAAGGTAGTTATACATTATATAAGTATGGACACAGCCACAAAGAAGAATCGCCTGCGCCTCCTTGAACGAAGGATCCGGCGCTTCACGGACGGAGGTCCCAGCAGCGGCGGCCTGGCTCCCCGGGTGAGGCAGGCGGGAAGGAGCTTCAGGGCGGGGATCCCCTCTGAGCAGCAGCGCTGCTTGGAAGAACCGGACGGCTCCGAACTTCGTAAGGAGTCACCCCGGTCCTGCTCAACTTTTAAACATACAGAGTTATTGTTTTAATGTCCTTGTTCTTATCCTCTTTTAGTTTAACTTAATTAAGGAATTGTATTTATTAAAAGATAAGTAAAAATTTATGTATAACTGTACAATGCCATGTTTTAAAAAACGTCCCAAGTAACAATAAAACATTTCGAAAGAAAAAAAAAAATCTCCGTTATTTGTGGTCCAATTTCTCTCACGCACCAGCGCGTGCGTTCGTCAATGGAAGTCATGGCAACGACGTTAGCGTCCTCGAGCCTATAAATGACGCCGACCTTCTGAGTTCTTTCCCCTTTGCGACGGGACTTTTGACAGAGACGCCTGAAGGAGCCTTTAAAGCCTCGGAAGGTTTGAGCTTGTCGAGAATCTGCTGTGCAAAACTTGCTGAAGAAGAACTTGCTGAAATTCGCACTTGCTGAAGAAACCCGTGGATACCAAACCTGCGAAAGACGTTTCCTGACCGGGAGAAGAAGCAGCAGGGTGACCAGCTGGAAGGTTCAAATCATTCTTCTACTATTTTTAATAAACCAAAGCAAGTTATTACTAAGATATTAGTGACTTGTTTAGTTTATTTTTGCGTTCGTGTGTGTGTGTTTTAAAGAAATACTGACTGCTGTAGAAAAAAAGACGAGTAGCATTCTTTGCTAGCATAGATCTAACTAACTAGTTAACTAATGAGCCTTTTTCTTTACTGAATTTCGCTGGAAATGTCGGGAATGTTAAACTGTGGTGTAATAATTTAAGAAATATATGCATTTTACTGAATTATAGTCAAATTAGTTCAATTAACTTCAAATTAATGAAAAAGTTGCTTGTTTTTTGACCGTTATTTTTTGAAAAATGCCGTGGTAAACACTCAGTTTCCATGGATACGCAAAATGAAATGACTTAAATATTTAATATTTTAAAAAAAAAACATTTTAAAAAATAGTGTTTACCCTTATAATAACCTATATTTGAATTGTTTAGTCTCATTATTTTTTCAAGATAGGGACATGTTGATGTGTTTTGGGTTTTTTTTAAATGCCCTGACAAACATACTTGGTTTCCATGGTAATGACATCAGACTAACGGTTTGTTAGGACGCTTTCCATAAAATTTCCATTCATGTCCGCGTTCACACACTGATGTTTATAAGCTAATGGATTGTAGCCACAGATGTTGTATGGTGCCAGCAATAAACTCCAGCTAAAGGTGAGAGAAGTGTCTTGCTCAAGGACACAACGACAGAGGCGGACCATTGCAGGGCAAACTCCTACCACTGTCGCCCCAGTAATAAGCATTGTAAGTGTGTGTGTTCGTTAATGATAGACCATTAATAGGCAATGAATGGTGTATAGTCGTAGTGATCATCAATCAAAGCTAATTTTCACAGCAAAATAATGATTTATTTGTGAAAATCATCTTCGATGACTTTGGATTCCAATTCTTGGTAAACTGGATGGTTCTTTGCCCTTTTTTTCTTTTTGATAAATGCCTACACAAACATATTTAGTTTCCATGGATACATTGGTGACATTATTTAAAATGACTTCAAGCAGCTTTGTGAAAAATGTGTTCTATGTAGTCTCCATGGATACATTGATTAAATAACAACACACAGCTTTATTCTTATAAAAAGTCATTAAAGAACAATCAGTGTGTGCCTGTTGATTTCACAAAGTAACTAAATTATTTAGTTTATTGTAATTACTCAAGACCAGAAAAACAGCCTTTTGTTCCATTGCATTTTAGTGACGTATCATTTTCAGAAGTCACTTGAATGTTAACAGTGAATGTTAAAATTCATTAGAAAAACAATCATCTCAGTTTCAGTTGGTCCAGTTGTGATTCATTTGTTAGTTAAAATCTTGGAGGGATTGCAGGGGTTTGACGTTGTTTATGTGGTTTAAAAAGTTATTTCTGGTTTTAGAAGATCCGTTTTGTTTTATTCAGATCTTTGGAATAAGTAGTCAGTGTCTGGTCCAGGTTTCAAAAAATGCCTCAATAACACATTTGGTCTCCTTGGATACGTTGCTTGAAATAAAACCTTAATACTTGAATATTAGAAAAGTTTTTAGATACATATTTGTCCTGTATTATTTCTAAGTAGTTTAGTTAATATTTACTAAACCATTATTGCTTAGTTTGCATTTTCTAAGAAAGAGGAGTTTTGAATAATTAGTTGTTTACGAAATGCTGTGTTGGTCCTTTGCATGTTTGGAGCTGTAATATATTTTCACGCTGATTACATTTTCAGAAAGAGTCAGCAATATTAATAGTGGTGATTGGAAAACATTTGACTTTAGTTTGAGAAAATTACTTTTAGTGAATCCATTTTGTTGCAGGGTTTTATTTTATTTTAAGAGTTTATGGCTAGGGATGAATTACCAATAAATCTAAATTTGATTTATTGTGTTTAATGATTGATTGGTACCAAGATGAAGCTGCAAGTTTGTTTGTCTGAGTGCTGATGGTTTATACGTGTTTGATCACTGAGTTTTAGAGTTTGTTCTGGTTTTTATGTAAAATTGTGTTTTTTGCTGGTTTTTTTGTGACTAAATATAAGCTTTATTTATTTTATCTCTTAATTCCCGTTCTTGTTGTATAATCACATCTGGCATAGCATTAATATCGCTAATTAAATATATTCAAGAAAAACAAACACATTCACAAAGCTGGGTTATTGTATTGTTGGTATTTCAGTGTTCCCTCTAAACATTGCTTTGGACTTTTGTGATTTTTTTCAAGATACAGATTTATAGCTTTTTTGGCTTTGTTTTTTTCTTCACAGCCCATACCATGGCGCTTCCAGCAGATGGATCCCCAACGTTGGAGGGACGTCCAGATAATGGTGAGGAACACGGTAAGTTGTGGTTAAATGAAGCCGACATGGTTTCTGAAGACAACGGAGAGGAGTTGAAGTATAGTTCACCTCCGCAGTCTGTGGACTGTTCTACCAGCTCCACTGATAGCAATATTACCAGCTCCAGTGGTAGCTCTACTTACAGCTCCAGTGAAGACGAGGTAGGTAATGGAGACCAGGATGACTTTAGATCCCGATTTCGGGTTGTCCAGGTCCTTCGACCAAACATTAAATTAGGGATGGCTCAGAAGCCCCAAGAAGACATGGCTCCTTGTAATTCAGTTGAATTCCCATCTGGACCTGACAAACAGGAAGAGCCCATTTTGCGTCCAGAGAAGTCCAGACCTATCGGTACCTTGCAACATCATCAGGTAGGTTTGGAAAAGGACGCGGCTCATGTGACATCAGTGACTGGCATAAACGGAAAGAGGACAAAGAACAGTGATGCTGAAGAGGAGCCCCCGGCCAAGAGGACCAAGTATAGTGTCCTGTCCTTTCCGTACCAAAAGACGGAATATGACGATCCCATTGAGTTACCACCTGTCCTCAGTCTCTCACCTTTGACGTCGTGTGAGGATCCTGTTTTGTCATCCCCCGTCCTCAGTCCCTCACCACCGACGCACTTTGAAGATCCTATTTTGTCATCCCCCGTCCTCAGTCCTTCAACACCGATGCACTTTGAAGATCCTATTTTGTCATCCCCCGTCCTCAGTCCCTCAACACCGACGCACTTTGAAGATCCTATTTTGTCATCCCCCGTCCTCAGTCCCTCAACACCGACGCACTTTGAAGATCCCATTTTGTCACCCAGTGTTATCAGTCTCTCAACAATGTCGCCAAATGAGGATCCCATTTTGTCACCCAGTGTTATCAGTCTCTCAACAATGTCGCCAAATGAGGATCCCATTTTGTCACCCAGTGTTGTCAGTCTCTCACCAATGTCGCCATATGAGGATCCTATTTTGTCATCCCCCATCCTCAGTCCCTCAACGCTGACTCACTTTGAAGATCCTATTTTGTCATCCCCCGTCCTCAGTCCCTCAACACCGACGCACTTTGAAGATCCCATTTTTCCACCCATTGATTTCTTTCTCTCACCAATGTCGCCATATGAGGATCCTATTTTGTCATCCCCCGTCCTCAGTCCCTCAACACCGACGCACTTTGAAGATCCCATTTTGTCACCCAGTGTTATCAGTCTCTCACCAATGTCGCCAAATGAGGATCCCATTTTGTCACCCAGTGTTATCAGTCTCTCAACAATGTCGCCATATGAGGATCCTATTTTGTCATCCCCCGTCCTCAGTCCCTCAACACCGACGCACTTTGAAGATCCTATTTTGTCACCCAGTGTTGTCAGTCTCTCACCATTGTCGCCATATGAGGATCCTATTTTTTCATCCCCCGTCCTCAGTCCCTCAACGCTGACTCACTTTGAAGATCCTATTTTTTCATCCCCCATCCTCAGTCCCTCAACGCTGACTCACTTTGAAGATCCTATTTTGTCATCCCCCGTCCTCAGTCCCTCAACACCGACGCACTTTGAAGATCCCATTTTTCCACCCATTGATTTCTTTCTCTCACCATTGTCGCCATATGAGGATCCTATTTTGTCATCCCCCGTCCTCAGTCCCTCAACACCGACGCACTTTGAAGATCCCATTTTTCCACCCATTGATTTCTTTCTCTCACCATTGTCACCATATGAGGATCCTATTTTGTCATCCCCCGTCCTCAGTCCCTCAACACCGACGCACTTTGAAGATCCTATTTTGTCACCCAGTGTTGTCAGTCTCTCACCAATGTCGCCATATGAGGATCCCATTCTGTCACCCCTCGTTTTCCGTCCTTCACCATCAATGCACTTTGAAGATTCAACTTTGTCATACCCTGACTTCTTTTTATGGATGGGGACTGAAGAGGACACAGTAGAGGAAGCAATACCTTCAACATCTAGCGGAATTACAGCAAGACAGAGTTCCAGACACGTGTTTTTTAGACCTCACTACGTCTTGTCAAGTGACTCTGATTAGATTGGGATCTATAAAAACTGAAGACCTATTTGGGAAGTCACATTAGGACATCATCATTTCTCTCATGTTTTTTATTAAAGCCATTGGGTTTCTAGGCAGACTGTGGAAGCCTTCGGTAGCGCCTTGCACCGGGGCTTTTCTTTGTTCCGCTGCTAAATTTAGTATTTTAGATGTTAAGGTTTCTGGCAGGACTGAGGAAGCCTTCGGTAGCGCCTTGCACCGGGGCTTTTCTTTGTTCCGCTGCTAAATTTAGTATTTTTGATGTTAAGGTTTCTGGCAGGACTGAGGAAGCCTTAGGTAGCGCCTTGCACCGGGGCTTTTCTTCGACTTTGTGTTTTCCTCTCAACTCCGTCCTGTTTCAGGGTGTAATAGACCCTTTTCACAGTGACGTCAGACAATGGCCGCCATAACTCAAAACTGGGTATCTTTACTTCCGGTGTGATTTTGCCTTGGGAACCAAGCTGAAAACTTCCCGCATTCTCATAATCTTAAGGATATAATAAAAGGTAAGTTTAATAATAACAGCATTTAAGTGTTAGATAGCTGTTACTAATCATTGTAAATTCACCATTCTCTATCTGTGTATAAAATAAACAGCCTCCGATCGGAGAGTAAACCACCTAGCAGCAGCTTTAGCCACATTTAGGAAAAATATACTCTCTGTCAGCGCTGTAACGTTTAGAGGTTCACTTTCTGTGTTTTATAAAACAGTGTTTACGTGCTAGATAACCGTTATAAGTCATTGTCAATTTACCATTCTCCAACTGTATTCAAAGGAACCAGCCTCTGATCATGAGTAAACCAGCTAGCAGCAGCTTTAGCCACAGTTAGGGAACATATACACCGCCGCCTGTCAGTGATGTAACTCTGTATCTCTGCTCATTTCCAAGCTCAAATGAGCAACTTCACGTTCAAACACAAGTCCCCCAAAAAACGCAACCGGTGAATCATTATTTTTTATAAGTTTAGAAAAAACAAGACAAAAGCCACAAATAACAGTTGGGCTTGACGATATTTCTGTTTTTCCAGCAACAAAATGCGCATCTCCATGCACTGTTCATGTTTCTGTCACTGCTAACTGTCACAGAGTCTCTCCCAAAGACGCAAAGAAGAAATAAAAATAAATACACAAGAAAATATTAATGTGCTATGATTTGGATAAATAACTTTAATCTGATTACTGGATTTGAAATACGAACTCGTTAGATTATTCGTTACCGAAAAAGTGGTCCGATTAAAGGCATTACAAAGCAGCGGCGGCACCGGACATCTCTGCTTATAACAAACAAATCCCTATTTTATGGGATGAGTGGCAACTCCAGTCTATAATTTAATAATCTGATCAAGATTAGAGCCTAAAACGTTATAGTTCAAAAACAGTAAAAAGTTCTGGTTAAGGAACAGTTATGTCACGTAGTTAGCTAGCTAACAAAATTCACTAATGCTAAGCTAACGGTTACGCAAAACAAAAATACCTACCTTCATAGTCAAACAGGTATTGTTCGGTGAAGAATTTGTAGCCTTTGTCTAATTTAGATTTTTTTGTCAGAGAGAACTGGTTTGCAAATCGTGATATATCTTCAAATCTTATTTTAGGCAAATGTTTTAGAGACTGTGTAAACTCCATGCTCCGGTGATCTGTCTGATCAACATATGCTGTCAGATTTATACATCTCTCTCTCTCTCTCTCTCTCTCTCTCTCTCTCTCTCTATATATATATATATATATATATATATATATATATATATATCTATATATGACATATATATATATATGAAATAGACAACTTTATCATTACTTACTATGTACACCGGAACTAAGGATACACAGCTTCGAGCCAAAACGGAAGTTGTGTGACGTCATGTGAAAAGGGTTTATAGTGGTGCTTCCCTACACGCTGCTTTCCAATATAGTAAATTATTCTGTCCTGTTCGTCTACTAATCCAGTCTCCCAGTTTTTAATCTTTCAGGTTTTAGCTGCTCATCGCTGGATTCTTTCATCGTTGTCCATGTGGTTCCTGCCTTCTGGATCCCTTGTTTTTCACACCGCTTGTAAGTTTTTGCATTCCACCTTCACATCATGCTGGTGGCAGATCTCTGATTCTCTGATCATTCCAGGTTGGATCTCGTCAGCCTGTAAACCTCCACCTTCAACACCACCAGTCAGACAGTGGAAGATAAGAGAACCCAGTTAACAAAAAAACAGTAAAAAACCTATTTTTACCTGGCTAGCGATTTTAAATATGGATGAAATTGAGGTCAAATTTCAAAGCTGTTCTTCTTCTGTCCATGTTCACATTTTTTAACTCTGTTGTCTTTTCTCTTTATTTCATTTCTCCGTCAACTCATGTCACTTGACTTGAGTTGACCAACAATTAAAGAAGAAGACCTGCTCCACCCGTAAACCTCCACCTTCAACACCACCAGTCAGACGGAGGAAGATAAGAGAACCCTGTTGACAAAAAAAGTAAGAAAACCTATTTTTACCCGAGTAACAATTTTAAATATGGATGAAATTGAGATCAGATTTCAAACCTTTTCTTTTTTCTGCAGATTTATATTTTCTGTTTTTTAACCCTGTTATGTTTTATCTTTATTTCATTTCTCCGTCAACTCATGTACCATGACTTGAGTTGACCAACAATTAAAGAAGACATGCTCCACCTGTAAACCTCCACCTTCAACACCACCAGTAAGGTGGAGGTAGAGAAGAGAACCCTGTTGACGAAAAAAGTAAGAAAACTTATTTTTAACCAGCTAACAATTTTAAATATGAATGAAATTAAGGTCAAATTTCAAAGCTGTTCTTTCTTCTGTCCATGTTCTCTTTTTTATAAACTCTGATGTCTTTTCTCTTTATTTCATTTCTCCGTCAACTCATGTACCTCAACTTGAGTTGACCAACAATTAAAGAAGACGACCTGCTCCAACTGCTGATCTACTGGTTGTAACAGATTGTGGAAAAGGTGAGGACATGATGACTTGATCAGGAATTCACTTTAATCATCTGTTATTTAGACAGAGATTAAGGAATGTGTGTATTATTATGTGATGATTGTCCAGCATCACCAGCAGCACTGGACCAATCAGGAGAGAGAAGACACAGAGGACTGAAGGGACTCAGAAAATCCTGCTGGAAATCCCAAGATGAAGTTTCCTGATGCAACAGGGGGACACCTGAGGACACAGAATAAAGAAGGACCATGTGAAGCAGGTCCTTCAATAACAAACCAAGCATGAGTTGACCAACACTGACAGCAGGTTACTTTGTCCATCTACTCATCTACTGGTTGTAACAGATGATGGTGAAGGTTGAGGAGATAATGACTTGATCAGAAACTGTGGCCGACAACTGCAAACGCGCAGCAAACAGCAAAACGAGCTGCAAACAGGTGAAACTGCACAGGAAAAGAGAAACTTCATTATCTTTTTACATTTTTTGTTTCATTTCATTGAAACCACAAAAATGTTTCCACCATAACTTCCAATTGTTCAATATTTTTTTCTATCAAACTTTGAGTAGTGTGCAAGAATGACCCAAACATGCTTTGACTTTATTGATCCCAAAGGGAAATGAAATGTAGTTGCAGCTCATTAATTCAGATTCTTCAAAGAGTTATTGCAGATGACTGATTGCTGTCAGCAGGAAAGATCTTTTGTAGCTGTCTGTGTTGCAGCAAACCTGAAGAAGCCTCTGACTGATGATACTCTGTTTTCCCCATACAGACTCATGAAGAGGACGGTCAGAGTCGTCCATAGCTTTCTTGACTCTTCTGAAGAATCTTTCTTTGCGTCATCTCCAGAGATTCCACAGTCATCTCCAGAACAGAACCAGAACCAATCCAGCCTTCTTTATCAGATTGTTGAGCCTTTTGAGGTTCCTGGCTCTGATGCTGCTGCACCAACAGATGATAGCAGAAGAGATGACACTCTCAGCAGCAGACTTAAAGATCTGCAGCAACTTGCTGCAAACCTTGAAGGATCTTAGCTTCCTGGAGAAGTGCAGTCTGCTCTGTCTCTTTTTGTAGACGGCTTGTCCATGTGGTTCCTGCCTTCTGTTGCGTCTCCAGTCCAGTCTGTGTTCCAGATGAACACCGAGGTATTTATATTCCTGAACCACCTCCACATCTTCTCCCATGATGGAAATAGGGTTTCCTGTTTCTCCTGAAATCAACAACCATCTCCTTTGTTTTGTTTACAGTCAAGATTAGATGATTGTTCCCTCACCAGGCCACAAAGTGATCCACCAGATCTCTGTACTCAGCCTCTTGTCTTCCTCTGATACACAACAACTGCAGAGTCGTCTGAGTATTTCTGTAGATGACAGAAGTCGGACTTGTGCTGGAAGTCTGAAGAGTAGAGGGTGAAAATGAATGGTGAGAGTACAGTGCCCTGTGGTGTTCCCATGTTGTTGAGCACCTGGTTAGACACACAGTCCTTCAGTCTCACTAACTGTGGTCTGTTTGTCAGGTTGTCACAGATGCAGGTGATTGTTGAGGCCTCCACCTGTGTCTTCTGGAGTTTCTAACAGAGCAGATCAGGCTGAATTGTGTTCAATGCACCTGGGAACCAAAGACCCTGATCCTCACTGTGCTGCCTGCTTTGTCCAGATGACAGTGGGTTTGTTGAAGCAGGTGTCTGATCAACTCCAACTCCACGGCGATAAGCAAACTGCAGGGGGTCCTGATATGTGATCGTCTGCTTACTCAAGTGGGCCACCAGGAATCTCTCCAGGACCTTCAGGATGTGGGATGTCAGGGCAACAGGTCTACAGTCCTTATGACTGATGGGTGACTTTTCTTCGGTACCGGAACCAGACAGGATGTCTTCCACAACAACGGAACCTCCTCTGGGGTCAGGCAAAGGTTGAAGAGATGCTGCAGAATCCCACAGAGGGAATCTGGGACTGACAGCATCTGGACCTGCAGCCTCGTTCCTGTTCAGTTTCTCCGGCTGCTAAACTAATATTGTTAAAAAAAAGTCATGGTAGCATGTTTTTATGTAGTAATGTGTATGTAATGTGTGGAATGAAGAAGATATGCTGCATAATCTGATGGAATTACAGAAAATCATTGTGGCTCCTGCTCAGTGTAAAAACACACATTTTGTTGGTTTCTGAAGAGTAAAAATTGAACAAATGTGTACATTTAAAGATTAAATTTATATTTCACAGTCATCACAATGCTAAAGAAAAGTCTCACAACAGGGTGAAAATCATGGTGTTTATTTACAAGACAGGAAGCAGGAGGAAGATATTAAAGAATGTAAATATTTTGCAGTGTCAGGTTATTTCTATGTATTATGATGTAATATAATACATGTATTTTTGGACTTATTGTATTCTGTTTTATTTTTGTGTGTAACTTTCACTTGATTTGTGAAAGCATGAGGAAGATATTAAATTTTTTGTATATATTTCGCAGTGTCATGTTATTTTTATTAATTATGATGTCATGGTGTATTTTGGAGGTTTTTGTATTCTGTTTAGTCTTTTGTGTAACTTTCACTTGATTTATGAAAGCATGGAAAGTTATTAAGCTGATCATAGAGTGAAATAACATCAAGTTGTAAGAAATTTCAATAAAAGCTTTTTTTGCCATCACTGCTTTGGTTTTATTCAGATATCAGATTTGGATCATTTGAGATGATAAATCTGCTTTAGAGCAGAAGGACAATCATTTGATTTCCTTTTTTATGCTATTTAAACTCATTGGCATGAAGCCTGGTACAAACAAGTTATCTGAGGTCAAGTCATATAAAAACAAACAAAAGAAAACATTAAAGTTTTTTTAATCACCGTCTTTTTATTGAGTTTTTTCCTTTAACACATACAATTTGTGAATACGAAGAAGTGTATCTAACACATACATAAAATAATACACACAGAGAAAATAATCCCTCCAAAGTAATCCCATTTAGCCCACCCAGGTCACTGCCCAGTAGGTCCACCCACTACATTCCTATCCCTGACAGGAATGGAACACATCTTAATAAAATTAATTAACTTAATTAATCTGAAGCATTATTGTATGTTTTGAAATGAGTCAAGAAAGGCTCCCCATGTTTTTTCAAATTTACCAGTTGCGTGTTGAAGAGAACATCTAATCCGTTCCAGTTTCAAACACGACATGAGGTCACAAAGCCACTGCTTGTGAGTTGGAGGAGCAGCACCCTTCCACCTGGTCAGAACTGTTCGCCTCGCTATCAGTGAGCAAAATGCCAGGGCCCGTCGTTTAGAGGCTGGTAAAGGCAACCCCTCACCACTGAGCCCAAAGAGAGCCAAGAGGGGGCCAGGTGTTACCACCACCCCGGCCAACCCGGACATCGTACGAAAAACATCTGTCCAGAACTGACCAAGAGCGGGGCAGGACCAGTACATATGAACTAGTGTGGCTACGCTAGTTTTACATTTGTCGCAGTATGGGGTGACTTCTGGATAGAAACGAGACAGTTTGCTTTTGGAGAGATGGGCTCTATGTACTATTTTGAACTGAATGAGACAATGTTGAATACAGAGATGTTGTATTCACCAGTTTAAGTATAGAGTCCCATGTCTCATCCAGTATAGTCATATTCAGATCTTCTTCCCATGCAGTTTTAAGTTCAGGTGAGGGGGACCCTTTTGTACTCAACATTTTATTATATAGCCATGAAACCAGCCCTTTACGAGTTGGGTTCAACAATAGAATGGTTTCCAGCAGTGTATGCTCTGGTGGAGAAGCTGAGCCTGATAAGTGAGACTGAATAAAGTTTCTGGTTTGCAAATATCTAAAAAAATGGGACTTAGGTAAACCATATTTAGTGCTGAGTTCCTCGAAGGATGCCAAATTCTTCTCTATAAAAAGGTCCTTAAAATAAGTAAGCCCCCTCCGGTGCCACTCTAGGAACACCCCATCCTGAACAGATGGTTTGAAAAAATGGTTAAGTGCAATTGGACTCAGGAGGGAGAAGTCATGAAGTTTAAAGTATTTCCTAAATTGGCCCCATATTTTCAGCGAGTGTTTCACTACAGGGTTTGAAATGGCGTTAAATGAAGCGAGTGAAAGTGGGGAACAAAGCAAGGCAGGGATGGATATATTGTTACCACTGCGTAGCTCCATAGCCACCCAGTCAGGACAGTCACCCAGGTTGTAGTAGAAATACCAAAACACTGAGCATCTAAGGTTGGCGGCCCAATAATAAAACCGGAAATTGGGGGAGGCAAATCCCCCCAGTTGTTTAGATTTTTGGAGTTGTAATTTATTAAGCCTTGGGCGTTTACCCTGCCAAATAAAAGACGAGAGAGTTGAGTCTAGCTCATTAAAAAAAGTATTGGGAATAAAAATGGGTAATGCCTGAAAGAGGTATAAAAATTTGGGTAGTATATTCATTTTAATTGAGTTGATACGTCCCACAAGGGACATGGAAAAGGGTGTCCACTTTGTGAGGGATCCCTTCACTTGGTTCAACAGTTGAATCAGATTCTCTTTGAACAGGTTTTTATGTTTTTTTGTCACTGTGATACCAAGGTATGTGAATTTTTGTCTTTCAATTCTGAACGGTAGATTGGCTAAATCTGACATATTGGCTTTATTACCTATTGGGAGAAGCTCACTTTTGGTGAGGTTCAGCTTATACCCAGAAATCAGACCAAATTGGCTAAATATATCGAGAGCAAAAGGCAATGAGGTTGATGGTTTGGAAACAAAAAGTAAAAGGTCATCTGCATAAAGCGACACTTTATGTTCCATATCATTCCTCCAAATGCCGGAAATCTCTTTACTGGTTTTAAGTGCAATGGCGAGGGGCTCTATGGCCAGATCAAAAAGTAGGGGACTAAGAGGGCAGCCCTGACGGCTGCCTCTTTGTAATTTAAAAGGTTTTGAGGTCTGAAAATTGGTACGAACCGTGGCAGACGGTTGCTGGTATAATAGTTTAATCCATGAAATGAAGTTTCCTCCAAAGCCAAATCTGCTAAGGACCGCAAAAAGATAGTCAAACTCAACCCGGTCAAAGGCTTTTTCAGCGTCCAGAGAGACAACACACTCATCTGAATCTGAGGCGCTGGAATAAATGATATTAAGCAGCCTTCTAACATTGAAATATGAGTGCCGACCTTTAATGAAGCCTGTCTGGTCTTTTGAAATAACCGATGGTAAAACAGTTTCAAGTCTACGGGCAAGAATTTTGGCTAAGATTTTGACATCTGTATTTAGGAGAGAGATAGGTCTGTATGAGGTGCATTCCACTGGATCTTTGCCCTTTTTTGAAATAAGTGTGATGCAAGCTTCATAAAATGACTTAGGAAGGGACCCTTGTTTAAAACAGTCAGTAAGGGTGGAGCTGAGCTCGACAGAGAGTAAGTCTGAGAATTGTTTGAAAAATTCAGAGGGGAGACCATCCGGTCCCGGGCATTTGCCAGACTGCATTGAGGCTACTGCTAGGGAGACTTCTGCCTGGGAGATGGGTTCATCTAACTTGTTCTTAAGTTCTGGTGAAATAACAGGAATGTGAAGTTTAGCTAGGAAATCAACAGTCCTGTTGGAATTGGTCTGTGATTGTGAGCTGTAGAGCTCCTCGTAGAAGTCCCTGAATGCATCATTAATCTGACCGTGATCTGTGACTATACTGCCATCTTGTTTTCGAATTCTAGAGATATTTTGCCTTGCCCTAGAGCCCTTGAGCATGGTCGCTAATAGTTTATCAGGTTTATCGCCATGCACATAAAATTTGGATTTGCTGTGTAAAAGCAGGCGTTCAGCTGAGTGTGTTGTCAAGAGGTCAAGCCTTGTTTTAAGTTCAACACGCCTTTTAAACAGTTCAGGACACTGATTCAGAGCATATTTTATATCAACCTCTTTGATTTGTTGAATTAGGTTGTTCTGTTCATAGGTGGACTGTTTTTTAATTTTGGCTGAGTAGGCAATAATCTGGCCTCTAATGTAGGCCTTAAAAGCATCCCATACCACAAGGCTGGAGGTCTCATGGGAGGAGTTAGTGGCAAAAAAGAAACGTATCTCATCCTGAATAAACTTCACAAAGTTTTCATCAGACAATAGGGTTGAATTGAAACTCCATGGTCCACTTCTTAGAGGGAAGTGAGGAAGGGACATGGACAAAGTGAGTGGGGCGTGGTCTGAGATAACTATGCTATGATAGTCACAGGAACGGATCTGCTGCAACCATTTAGAATCTGCAATAAAATAATCAATTCTTGAGTAAGTTTTGTGTACATGTGAAAAGTATGAGTACTCCCTCTTGTCAGGATTTAAAGTACGCCACACATCACACAGCCCGTACTCAGATAGAAAGGTTTGGATGACTGATGCAGATTTGCTTATGGCATTACTTTTAAGGGATGAGCGGTCCAAAGTTGGGTCCAGCCAACAGTTAAAATCCCCCCCCAGGACCAGTGAGTATTTATTGAGGTCAGGTAGGAAAGAGAATAGTTGTTTAAAAAAATTCTCATCATCTGTATTAGGAGCATAAACGTTGACCAGGGCGACCAGAGTGCCGTGCAGTTTCCCACTTACAATAATAAACCTGCCGTGTTTGTCAGCCACCACATTATCAGCCTCAAACGGAGTATTCTGGCTGATCAGTATTGAAACCCCTCGTGCCTTAACCTGAAAATGGGAGTGAAAACATTGTCCCTTCCAACAAGCCAGGAGACGACCCCCGTCCAAGCTCCTGATGTGAGTCTCCTGCAGAAACGCCACATCTGTATTAAAACGTTTAATATGGGAAAAAACCTTCCTTCTCTTCACTGGGTGGTTTAAGCCTTTGACATTCCAACTTAAAAAATTTAAATGCTGACTCATACGATTTCAGAGTGTGCGTGTTATCCTACTTTGATAAGTACGATAGCAGTGTGGTAGGCAGAGATTGAAACAAAAGAGGTGAAGAAAAGTTACAGTACCCTGCGGGACCCCTGGCCGTGACCTTAGCCTTCCCCCAAACCCCCCCCCCAAACATAAACAGCTGCCAAACAAAAAAACAACAATGTGGCAGCAAGCTCTTCAAAATGAACATTCTCAGAGATCCAATCTTCCAGTAACCAACAACCTCGGAATAAAAAAACCCAGAACTATCTATAGCAAACTAACCACTGCCCCTAGTGGGTATGAAGTAGATATAGACCCCCCACATTGATATTGATTTTGAGATATAGTTTACTGGCTGTCATAAACACCATAGGTAGGAAAGTAGTATTACAATAAAAATTGAGGCAACCACAAGAAATAGAATGACAGAGCTACCCTTCCATTCATTAAGTCCAATACCAACCAAAAGGATGGCCAGAAAAAGTCTATTGGAAATAGGGAAATATGACATAAGTCTATATTTACAGTACCTACTGCGCCCCGAGGAAAAGCAGCCTGTCTGTGTTTCTGAAAAAAGCCCTCGGCAAAACGTTGCTCCTTCATTGGTCCTCCTGTGGTTTTGGAAGCCTCTTCTTGATGAACTGTTGAGCCTCTTCCACAGAACCTAGAAATTTTCTGGCACCGCTGGGTTGCGTAATGCGAAGACGGGCTGGGAAGAGAAGAGCCGGCTTCAAGCCCCGCTTGTAGAGCTCCGCCATGGTGTCCTTATACTCTGCGCGCTGGGCCAGGACGTCTGGGCTGTAGTCCTCCACAATACGAAGAGACGCACCTTTGTAGTCGAGCTTCCCTCTCTTCCTGGCTTCTCGAATGATTAGATCTTTGGTCAGGTATCGATGCAGGCGAAGGATCACCGGGCGGGGAGGACGTCCTGCGGGCCGTTTGGCTGCCAGAGAACGGTGCGCTCTATCGAGCTCTGGTGGAGATGGGAGCACCTCTTTCCCAAATAACTCACAGAGAAGGTTGGAGAAAAACTGAGTAGGGCGCCCACTTTCAGTGTCTTCGGGCAGACCGAGGATGCGAATATTCTGCCGCCTGCTGCGGCTCTCCAGGTCAATCACTTTATCTTTTAGCTTAGCGTTGTCTTCACGGAGAGCAGCACATGAGTCTTCGAGGCTGGCCACTCGCTGGCCCAGATCCTCTGTTGCGAGCTCCAAGGAGGAGATACGCTCTGCCTGTTCCTCCAGGGCCTGCCGCACCTGGTCCAGCTTGGAGCTCAGCATGTTGACAGAAGACCTGAACTCAGATTTCAGATCCTCACCATGCTGCTGAAAAAGTGCGGTGATAGCATCTAGCGTTAAGCTAGCGTCCTCCTTCTTACTTCCTTTCGCGCTCTTACAGGCCATCTCTAGTGCGTAAATAATTAAAAATACTTGCCAAGATGTTTTTTGTATTGATAGGTGGCGTTGAATTAGTTTTCTGTGGGGTGAATTTAGTTAAAAGTCTGGATTTTTCCGGAGCAGTCCGTTGCTACGTCTACCCTGCCCGCATGGCAAACCGGAAGTCAAGAAAACATTAAAGTTTGATCATCGTTTATGGTTTAAAAACATTAAAGTTTGATCAACTTTTATGGTTTAAAATGAGCCTCAGATTCAGAATCTCTTCTCACATTCATTCTGTTCCCACGGAGTCTAAAGAAACAGATCAAGCTGATCTAAGCTGGGAGGAACTAACAGGACCTGGAGAGTTGCATGAAAAAAGAGATAAAGGACAAAAACATGGAAAATATGGGTGTTGCATTATTACCAAACAATAATTATGGAATTGTATGTATTTACATCTAATCAAAACCTGCATGAGCTGGCAGGGGCGCAACTACATACTTTCTGAGGCATTTTGTTAGCATGTTTTCTATCGTTCTTATAGCTCGATAGGAAGCCTGATCCAAACTGGCAACCCACATTAATAAAATGGTGAAATAATATTGACCACAAAACACTGTATTTATAAAAGATATCAACATTTTTCCTACACAATCCTAACAAACGTTTTTAATGTTCTCTTCACAATGTTTATTTATTTACTATTAATCTATTTGTATGATTTGTTCTTTAAATTGCCATCTATATTATTTTTCGGTCTCAGAAAATGACTGAGGGATGAAGAGGCTGCTGTCTGGTTCTTTAGGTTCTGACGGGTCTGCGGTTCCTCTCCTGATCCATTCTGTCTGATATCAAACAACCCACTGAATATTGCCGACACATTTTTTAATGTCCCTGTTAAACTTCACTGTAATTGTTTAGCCTGGAATGTGTGTCTTCCCACTCATAAGTAAAATAATAATAATAAATATAGGGCATAATAAAATATTATGTAATACACAAACCGTTCATTCAGTGGAGATATACAAATTCTATTTAGTCTAAAAGGTTCAAAAATTGTCCAGGTATTTTCCACATTAACATTTTGTTTTCACTTTTTTTTTTTGACATAAAGAGTTTTTACAAATATAGTCTTTAATAAATGTAGTCACACTTTTTATTAGTTGTTTCTCCTACTAACTGTTTCTTAAAAATCAGGATGTTCCTCGTTTTCCAAAGAGCGTCTTTCAATTAACAATTATCCACCACAAAAAATCATTCCTCCCGCAATTTTCCTTCAACAACACATAGGCTATTATTATATATGAAATAATAACCTGTCACCGTGGTAACAATAATAACCACACCCGTTGAGCAAAGGAACATCCCCAAAACAAATGTCTGACCGTCTCATCATCTCCACATTTTGGTCTGGAAGATTAAGGACTTCTAGTGTCGTTTCTCTTGTATAGAAAAGCTCATGTAGGTAAACATTCATTTACTGTTTGCCAAGCTAAATAAATGGATGCTGTAGTCAATCTATAATCAATGGATGCTATAGTCAAGCTATAGTCAAGCTATAGTCAATCTATAATCAATGTATGCTATAGTCAAGCTATAGTCAATCTATAGTCAATCTATAATCAATGTATGCTATAGTCAATCTATAGTCAAGCTATAGTCAAGCTATAATTAATAGATGCTATAGTCAAGCTATAGTCAATCTATAGTCAATCTATAATCAATGTATGCTATAGTCAAGCTATAGTCAAGCTATAATCAATAGATGCTATAGTCAATCTATAGTCAATCTATAGTCAATCTATAATCAATGTATGCTATAGTCAAGCTATAGTCAATCTATAGTCAATCTATAATCAATGTATGCTATAGTCAAGCTATAGTCAATCTATAGTCAATCTATAATCAATGTATGCTATAGTCAATCTATAGTCAAGCTATAGTCAAGCTATAATCAATAGATGCTATAGTCAAGCTATAGTCAATCTATAGTCAATCTATAATCAATGTATGCTATAGTCAAGCTATAGTCAAGCTATAATCAATAGATGCTATAGTCAATCTATAGTCAAGCTATAATCAATAGATGCTATAGTCAAGCTATAGTCAATCTATAGTCAATCTATAATCAATGGATGCTATAGTCAAGCTATAATCAATGGATGTTATAGTCAATCTATAATCAATGGATGCTATAGTCAATCTATAGTCAAGCTATAATCAATGGATGCTATAGTCAATCTATAATCAATGGATGTTATAGTCAATCTATAATCAATGGATGCTATAGTCAATCTATAGTCAAGCTATAATCAATGGATGCTATAGTCAATCTATAGTCAAGCTATAATCAATGGATGCTATAGTCAATCTATAATCAATGGATGTTATAGTCAATCTATAATCAATGGATGCTATAGTCAATCTATAGTCAAGCTATAATCAATGGATGCTATAGTCAAGCTATAGTCAAGCTATAATCAATAGATGCTATAGTCAATCTATAATCAATGGATGCTATAGTCAAGCTATAATCAATGGATGTTATAGTCAATCTATAGTCAAGCTATAATCAATAGATGCTATAGTCAATCTATAGTCAAGCTATAATCAATGGATGCTATAGTCAATCTATAGTCAAGCTATAATCAATAGATGCTATAGTCAATCTATAGTCAAGCTATAATCAATGGATGCTATAGTCAATCTACAGTCAAGCTATATAAATCAATGGGTGTCAGCTTCAACATGGAGTAATAGTTTCCTCTTCTCAGGTATTTTGTTGGCCTGAATTGACTTTGCTCATTGTGTGTCATGATCTGTGTTTTTCCTTGTTTATTTAGAGTTTTCTGTGTCGTTAAGTCTCTTCGTTGTCCTGTCCTCCCCTTGATTGTTCCCAGGTGTGTCTCGTTTCTATGATTACCCCCAGTGTATTTAGTGTCACCTGTGTGTCTGTTCTTTGTCGGGTCCTCGTCAATGTCTAGCCTTGTTGTCGTCAATGTTTAGTCTCTTCGTGTTCAGTGTGTGTTACTCCTGCTCGTTGTTTAGACTAAGTTATTTTCATTAAAACATCATATTCATCATACCTGGGTCCGCTGCATCTGCCTCACCACTCTCACCACCCGCACTTCCTGACAGAAGGACCCGACCAGACCGAACGGTGAGGCTCGCTATTATGGACCCAGCTGGAGTGAGGTTCCCTCCGAAAAAGCAGAGCGGACCGAGGCGGAGATCCAGCAGGGAGGACAGGGAGCTAGCTGAAGCTCTCGCCGACCTGCAGCGGGAGCTTTTCCGGGGAACAAGGCTGGTGTTAGCACCCCCCGGGTACGGCCCCCGTCGATTCCTTCGTCCGGGAAGCCAGCGACCTGAGCCGCCGGTGGAACCGGCCCCTCGTCGCTTTCCGGAAACACCTCCTCCGCCGTCTACCCGGAGACAGCGACGTGAGCCGCCGGTGGACCCGGCCCCTCGTTGCTTTCCGGGAACACCTCCTCCGCCGTCTACCCGGAGACAGCGACGTGAGCCGCCGGTGGACCCGGCCCCTCGTCGCTTTCCGGAAGCACCTCCTCCGCTGCGAGCTCGGAGACAGCGATGGGAGCCGCCGATGGACCCGGCCCCTCGTCGCTTTCCGGAGCCGCAGCCAGCCCCAAGGTTTCGCTCCGGCTCGCCTCCGCAGCCGGTCCCGAGGCTCCGCTCCGGCTCACCTCCAGCCGGCGCACCCGAGGCAGAATCAGCCGGCGTTCCAGCCGGCGCACCGGAGGCAGAATCAGCCGGCGTTCCAGCCGGCGCACCCGAGGCCGAATCAGCCGGCGCACCCGAGGCCGAATCAGCCGGCGTTCCAGCCGGCGCACCCGAGGCCGAATCAGCCGGCGTTCCAGCCGGCGCACCCGAGGCCGAATCAGCCGGCGTTCCCTCCGAGACCCCGACTCCCGAGACCCCCTGTGTTCCGACCGAGACCCCCTGTGTTCCAACCGAGACCCTCTACGTTCCTTCCGGGACCCCGACTCCCTGTGTTCCTCCAGAGACTCCCTGCGTTCCTCCCGAGACCCCGACTCCCGAGACCCCCAGTGTTCCGACCGAGACTCCCTGCGTTCCTACCGAGACTCCCTGCGTTCCGACTCAGACTCCCAGCGTTCCACCCGAGACCCTGACCTCCAGCGTTCCACCCGAGACTCTGACCTCCAGCGTTCCACCCGAGACTCTGACCTCCAGCGTTCCACCCGAGACCCTGACCTCCAGCGTTCCTCCAGAGACCCTGACCTCCTGCGTTCCTCCAGAGACCCTGACCCTCTGCGTTCCTCCAGAGACCCTGACCCTCTGCGTTCCCTCCGAGACCCTGACCCTCTGCGTTCCCTCCGAGACCCTGACCCTCTGCGTTCCCTCCGAGACCCTGACCCCCGAGACCTTGACTCCCGAGACCCCGAGGACCAAGACCCCCTGCGTTCCTCACAAGACTCCCAGTGTTCCGACTCAGACCCCCGGCGTTCCCACCGAGACCCCCTGTGCTCCACCAGAGACCCTGCCTCGGGGGGCTCATCATCGCCACCTCCCGGGCCGTGGACAGCCGCTGGACCGCCTCCTGGGGTCCCGCCTCTGTGGTTCCCGCCTCCAGCGCCGCGGACGGCCGCCGGACCGCCTCCGTGGTTCCCGCCTCCAGCGCTGCGGACGGCCGCCGGACCGCCTCCGTGGTTCCCGCCTCCAGCGCTGCGGACGGCCGCCAGACCACCTCCGTGGTTCCCGCCGCCGCGGACGACCGCCGGACCACCTCCGTGGTTCCCGCCTCCTTTGCCTCCGCCCACCCTGTGGGTAGTTTTTTGTTGTTTTTGGACTCTTGGCCCTTCTTGTTTTTCCGCCCACGATGGTGGGTTGTTTTTTTTTTTTTTTTTTTTTTTGTTGGTTTGGACTCTGGCCCGCCGTCCGGCACCCCTCCACCCACCCTTGCTGGGTTTTTTGGTTGTTTTTTTTTTTCTTGGGCGTCTGGTAGCCGCCCTTTAGGGGGGGGTACTGTCATGATCTGTGTTTTTCCTTGTTTATTTAGAGTTTTCTGTGTCGTTAAGTCTCTTCGTTGTCCTGTCCTCCCCTTGATTGTTCCCAGGTGTGTCTCGTCTCTGTGATTACCCTCCCGTGTATTTAACTCCACCTGTGTTCCTTGTTCGTCGTCGGGTCCTCGTCGTTACTTGCCGCCCTTGTCGTTTGTCGTTCCGTTCCTGAGTGCCCAGTCTATTTTTCATCCCTGGTTTACCGGTTGCTACCGGCGTCGAGCCCTGGCTTTAGCTCGGCCGTGCTGCCCGGCATTGGGACTGTTTTGGACTGTGTGTTGCATTATTAAATTCATTATTCATCTTACCTGGGTCCACTGCATCTGCCTCACCACTCTCACCACCCGCACTCGCTGACATTGTGATGTGTGACTGAACCAATTCACAGTAAAACAGATGTGACCTGATTTTGTTTGTTTTTTAACTGTTCACTGCATGGCGTCCATTTAAAGTGCATTTTGCATGAGCATGAAAAAAAATCACCCACCAATTTCAAAAGTAGCCTACAAAACGATGAATGCCCGACTTACCCAGCCTTGCAAGAACAATAGGCATCAGTGATCTAGTAGTCCACAGCTATATTGATGTAGAGGGTGTGTGGATCTGCAGTTTTCCTCATCGAGCAAAAGCATTTTGCTGTGACGTGCACAATGTTGGAGGCATCGCGTGACTCAAACACCTTGATCTCATCCAAAAAAGATGACATGAACTCGTTGGTTCCTCTGTCCATTGTAGTAGTTGATATATTGTGAAAATCCGGTAGAAATGATGCACTAATCGAGTCAGAAATACACTGCAGAGAATCAGTGGAAGTGAAAGACGCCATGTTTACATAGAAACAACGCGCTGTGAGGCTTTGTTTGTGAGACTTGAGGCCACGTGGGATTTTCTAGGTCGGTTGTGGGCGGAGCTTGGTAAGGTCCATACTTCCATCCTCACTTCTGACGTCTGTCATGGCACCTCGAATGATTAAGTGACACAGTTGCAAAGGGTCAATTTTTGGGGTCATGTGGAACTGATCTGAGTGTTTCCATAGAAACGAGCAGACATTGCCTCAGAACTACTGTGACCTCATTGTAGCTATGACCTCACCTGTGATGTGGTCAAACGATCAAAGAACTTCTGAGGTTATGAGGGCTTGTATTTCAAATCATCAGTTCATATTCAGTCAGATCTTCGAACTTCAACACCGTTTCTAGCAAAGCTTTTCATGATGAACAGGATTTTAGTTGGCGTGTTTTTTCCCCTGGGTTTTGGACTTGGATATTTGGTTAGCACCAAAATGCAGAAGGCTTTTGACAAAATCTTTCCTGGGAGCGATTCAGATGAAAGTGTCTCTAAGGACGAGAGCACCGAGTCTGTATACGATGATTTTGACGCGTTCCTTTTTGAACCTTCCCCAGTTGGGGAAGTTTTAGAGGAGCCTTCCTCGCCACAGAAGCAAGCTTCTCCGGCTGGAGAAGCTTGCTTCTCCCAGTACGATGAGTTTGATGCATTCCTTTTTGAACCTTCCTCCTCTGCGGAAGTTCCTTGCGAGCCTTCCTCGCCACAGAAGCAAGCTTCTCCGTCTGGAGAAGCTTGCTTCTCCCAATATGATGATATCAATGCGTTCCTTTTTGAACCTTCCCCGGTTGGGGAAGTTTTAGAGGAGCCTTCCTCACCACAGAAGCAAGCTTCTCTGGCTGGAGAAGTTTGCTTCTCCCAGTATGGTGATTTTGATGCCATCCCTTTTGAACCTTCCCCGGTTGGGGAAGTTTTAGAGGAGCCTTCCTCACCAGAGATCCAAGCTTCCCCGGCTGGGGAAGCTTGCTTCTCTGAGCACGATGATGTTTGTGCCTTTCCTTTTGGTCCTTCACCGGCTGGTAAGGACCCCGAAGTTGAGTCTGAAGGCTCAACTTTTTCTCTGACGAAGATGGCAGAAGAAGACTGGACCCATAAAGAGAGCGCTGTCCAGACCACAGAGATAAGGAACGATTTTTCCAATCGTCCCTCTGAGAAAAAAACAGTTGAGTCTGGAAATTCAAGTGCTGTCTTGTCAAACGCAGCAATATATTGGTGCCATGTGGCAGTTGATACCTGGATCGAAGACGCTATCCAGGAAACTGTTCGAGGGAAGGATTCCTCCAATCTTCCCTCGGAGAAAGAGACAGTTGAGTCTGAGAATTCAAGTGCTGGTTTGACCAAGGCAACACAAACCGATGGGACACAGGCCACCATTGATAGCTGGATCCAGGTACCGACTGCTGCCCAGACCACTGACATAGAGAAGGATTCCTCCAATCTTCCCTCAGGAGAGACAGTCGAGTCTGGAAAGTCAAGTTTCGCTTTCACGAGTAAACAACTAGAAGAAGAGAGCACTTTCCAGACCATAGTGGTACAACTTCTGTTACTGTTTTTTTTTGTTTTTAGTTTCTTGTGCATTTCATTTTTATTACGGTTTTGCTTTTACTTTAGTATTTTTTTCTTTGGTTTATTGTTTCTGTACACTGTTTATTCACTTGCTTCTTTTTTCAGTCCGGATTCAGATATGCTTTATTGAGAATTACTACAATTGATATTTTTTAAAATTGTTACCCCGCTATAAAAATCCCAGTTTTAGAAAATCCTATGTGTTGATGAACTGGACTAAATTGTTCAAAATGGGTAAAACAGCAGTAAGTGTGAATCAAAAGATGAACTGCAGTGTAAAGATTGGAAGGTTATTGAAAGGCAGAACCCTGTGAAAATAAAAACTTCTGAACAAATGGATAGTAAATTATGGGTTAATATGAGTAAATCATTTATATAGAATTGGGAACTGGAACATTAGACGAGTATGTGAATTATTTCCCTCCATGCTGAGAAGGTAGTAAACATTAAAAAAAAGCTTCAGCAGGAATATTTTATAAAAAGGAGGTTTTAGAGGGAGAAGAGGAAATCTAAGATCAAATAATTCAGGGTGTTGTGGAAAAGAAGGACATTTGGCCAGAAACTGTCCTGAGAAACAAAACGCCTGAGTATAATTAGAATCAGCTCTGAGTGAACCAGAGTCTGATAATGAGGCATTGCATCCCAGATTAGATGAAGTGAATGAAATGGAAATTGATCAAACAAAGGAAGTTTTGCTAAATTTACACGATTTGCTATCAATGGTTAACATTAAGCCTGAAATAACTATTGGTTATTGGGAAAAAGATCTTTTTGTGTGACACTGGTGCATGAGGAGCTACTTGTAGAGAATCAACACTAAACTGTAATAAGACACGATTAAAAGCAACTACAGAAAGAAGAGAGTGTTGCAAATAAAATAAGAAATACATTTTAAAAAACAGGAGAGAGTGTTGCAAATAAAAATAAGCAGGAGGAAGCAACAAGTATGTTTATTTAGACTAGAGAACAATGAAGCACCAGGGAGGAGTTGCAACTCTTACTCACAGCAGCTTGCAGCAGCTCAGCAGGGGAGAACAGGCAGAAGCTGCAGCGGTGCTGCAACTCCGACCCCCACCAGGTCCAACTGACCACCATATGAAGCCCCCTGGCAAAACACTAGTGCATGATAACAAAGTTACAACTTTAGAAGTAAAGCAACAGAAGACTCCCACATTTTAAAATGAAAACTAAAACATATCTCATGATACAAGAGCCAAATGCTAATGAAGCAGCAGAAGAATTAGGAGTTTCTCTTGAAATCCTTATCAGCTCTTTTTCCTGCCCCTGCAAGAGGTGAGAGGAGGTTCATGAAGGGGGGAGTGGGTTTGTTTTGTGCTCCATCTGACAATAGAGAAAACTCAGGCTAGTGGAGTAACCTTAAACATAAACTGTGAAATCTAAAATCACAAAGGATCCAATGAACCTTTTTCCTAAGGAACATAGAAATAGGCTTTTTAACCCTTTGGGTTTTGCTTGGAAACACGTTATAGGAAGTTGTAGAGAAGTTATTATCATCGCATAACGCAGGATTTTGATGTAGCTTTAGTTTCCTAAATTCAGGAAACAATTTTCTCCATAGAGTGGGTTGTTTAAGTAACAAATGATTGATGAGTAATGAAATAATATGGGAAGTTTTAAAATATAAATTAAATATATATCAATTAATTGATATCAATTAATTGATATATATTTAATTTATATTTAAATATAAATTTATAGATCATTACATTTATAAATGTATACTTAAATGAGAGGATTTGAGATTTTGGTTTAATTTCAGGATGGTCATTTTTAACTAAGCACGAAGAGATAACTGTGGCCATCTAGTGGCGTTTTACCTTGATCAATTTGACCATATTTACAGGTAAAACAGTAACAAAACGCCCCTTTGCTAATAGATCATCTATAAGCAAATCAACTGCCAGCTAACCTAGCAGTTTGTTAGTGTGTAGCTCACACAATAGGTACCAATGAGGTCTCTACTGGAAATAGGTTTACTGATCAAATAACAAAAAGCAGCAGCAGAAATAAAAGTGTTAAATATAGAGGAACAAACTATTTTGCACAAAAAGATACCTAGAGATATGCAATAGTGAAGCCCTGAAGTAGAAAAATGATTGTGGATAACTAAAAGGGCAGCTTTGAATACTGGTAGAATGTTTCAGGTAAAATAATAAACCTGTTTCATCGAAATCTCTATTTATAGTAGTAGAAATTGTGATACATTAGCATGTAATGCATCATCAGGGGGGATAATACATTACGGCTTGACCTTTTATATTACTTAATTAGATTACTGAAACTTATATTACTTAAAACAAAAAGAAAATTTGAAGAACATGTCTGATCTGTGCTAAACATAACCCACAGGGAAACAGGGAAACTTAAGACCAAGAAGAAGAAGAAAGGTTCCAGAACCTAAAAATCCTTTTCAAATGATTCATATGGATTTCATCGAACTAAATCAAAGTGAAGGGAAAAATATTGTCTGGTTATAATAGATGCCTACTCTAAATGGATAGAGTTGTTCTCCACTAAAAGATGCTCTGGTGGCTAAAGTATTTTGCAAAGAGATAATTCCCAGATATGGAAAACCTGAATGAATTTATAGTGATAATGGGGTACATTTGTTAACCAACTTGTAAAAAACAACAACATAGGATGGATTTAAAACATCATTGTGCCGACCACCCTCAGAGTGCTGCATTAGTGGAGAGAAACATGAGGTTCACGAAACAATAAAATGACACCCAAGTGGGTCCGAGATGCAGGATTATAAAGATTTTTCTAATCTAGATTTTTGATTTAGCTTTTACATAATGTAGCTTTTAACTACCTAATTTTTTAGCTACCCATACTCATACATAGGTAGAAGAAAAACAGCTTATTGAACTTTTTACAACATGTTACCTTAGCCTTTACACCAATTTTTGTCAATGTTTTAAAGATTTATATAAATCACGCAAAGCTTCATGGGAGCTTGAAATAAGGTGGATAAACCATTTCTGCTTTGAGTGAATAATTTCCAGGATTCAGAATGAGATGAAACGAGGTTTATCTGTACAGAATATAATATGTACTGGTCAGGACTCAGGTTCGTCACCTGAGTCATGTGGGTACAACACCTTACCAGGAATAGCATTTTATGATAACATCAAGCTAGCGGAACCAGAGCGCTAAACTCAGGGAACCCACCTCGCGCACGACTCTTATGAACAGGGAACGAGACGTCTGTGTTCACTACAGTTGTCACGGCCAGCCACCAGGAGGGGGTGCTGTTTCACCCATTACGCATGAGCCCAAATTAGAAGTAACGACACGTGGAATTCTATACAATATTAACTCTGTTGCACAAGCAAAGGAGAGACTTTAGGGCTATTTTTTTTCATAAAAAGCAATGCAATAATAATAAAATCAAGAAAATGGTGGACAATCCTGACCATGAGAAACAGAATGTATTCAATTGGAGAGGTCTAAAAATTTGCTGTAATACAGATTATTAAAGACATTTTTCCTGCCTACAGTCATCACCATCTACAGTAACTCTTTAATTAAATGAGGTACGACAACATTTAATTACGCCTTTTCATCAGTGAATTATCTTTGAATTGAATAAATACTTCAAACCTGCCAAGCCTTTACAATAACATGCTGCTCACACAATGATACCCAGGAAATAATTCCAGTAATGCATGATATAATGTCTGTCTCCACTGCCATAAAAACTATTTACTCCAGTCATAGCCTACATAAAAAATATGACCACCAACAGGTGAGATGCTTAGGACTGACTACCTCATCATTATGGTACCTGTTGGCTTGTGGGAAATAATTTAGGCAGCAGGACTTCACTGTTGATGTGTTAGAAGAAGAAAAAGGGTTAATCGTGAGGATCTGATTGAGTTTATCAAGAAACAAATTGGGACAGTTCTTGACGGCACAGATCTAATCAACTCACAAGCTAACAGTAGCTCAGAGATGACATTAATAAGCCTGTTAATGTCTGTTTCAAAGTAATGCCTATCTAATTAATTCTAAAAAGTGCGCCCATATTTGTGGTTTACTTTACTTTTCATTATTTATTGATTTTACAGCTGCTTTTTAGCCTTTTAATCCAGTTTCACTCGTTGGTGAGATAGACATGAAGCGTCAGTTTGCCTAACATGTAGCTTATGCCGCCATCTGCTGGTGTCTGTGCATTATTACAGATGAGATCCATATTATGAAAATCAAATACTTTGCTATGCGGGTATACTGTAGACAGGCACTTGACGAACTTAAGTGCCTGAAAATATTAAATGAAAAGGTCAGCAAAAAGACAATACATTTCTGGAGTCTCCATTGGAATCTACTGGTGATATTTTAACTGGTGATATTTGATTGGGTGTGTCATTTAATAGCAACACCCGAGTCAAGGATTTTTTTTGATGACACCTTTGAATACTTTTGTATTCAAACAAAAGTATGTTAAGATGTCATGATCATTGGGCGCTTGTGTTTTGTGCTTTCTGTTCCAATTTCCTTCTGACTCGTGATTGTTCTTCAGTAGCTGTGTTTCCATTTGACAGTAAGACAGAAATTCTGAAAATAAATGTGGTTAGTGGATACACACGTCCATTTCTAAAAAAAAAAAAAAACAGAAAACAGGTTTTTCGATAATTACTTTTTTACTTTTTGCGCTATGGTGGCTTTTCAATTACCAAAATTGGTGTATTTCACAAAACTGCAACGGAACCACTCTCTTTTCGCATCACGCGAATCACATGATCAACAACCGGATGTCGCTAATGGCGGAAAAGACGAAGAAGACAGGAAGTGTCACGAGTAATTGTGCCACTCGTGGCACAACGACATTCCTTGTTTAGTAGAAACAGCAACTGCGAAATTGTGTGTTTTCAACATTAGTGGAATACTGACCATTTTCTTTGCAAAGATTTCTTATGGAAGCCCAGTTAAGGCTCCCCTCATTTGCATTCTGAGATCACCCTCAGTTATTCTGCTTGTTGTTATTATTACACATATTATTATGTGAAAGTGTTCATCTTTATTTAAAGATGTATTCACTGACCCTATCGAGTTCCTGCCTGCACTTTGGTTCAACCCCAGTACCACCGTACATGGCAAGAGGGTCTACAAAAACAAGACAATTGCAACAAAAAAATCAGGAGATAGAGAACAACTATTATGTTTTTGTGAATTAAATAAGGAACTCTCACAAGTGCGGAGGACGACCCAAATGACCTTTCCCGACTTTTCCTGTAATTGGGGTAAGGTCATTTTGCTCGTTTTGTTGTGGTCATTTTGGACCACAACCCTTTCAGCGACCACAACTGAAAGGGTTGTGGTCGCTGAGTTCAGAGACCACAACCCAAAACATCACTTAGTTCTGAGTCACTTAAATGAATAGAATGATAATTAACAGACAAATCTGACACAAAGGACACGGATGAGCATAAGAAGGAACAAATATTTCAGCCTGGTTGGAGTCTATCGAAACACAAAGTGGGGAAATCTTTAAGATTTTCCAGCTTGAAAGCTTTTAAAACCCTTTGATTCTCAGAACTAAATACATTCAGCTAAACCATGTTTCAGCCAATCAGATGCTGTGGATGATATTTTACAAGATTTGTTTCCGCAGTATGGCAAAGCATAGATGTTGCAAACCCTAATCTCTAGGTGTAGTAATGAATTAGTCAGCAATGGCGCAAAGTGTTTGCTACCAGGTAATTACATTGTTAGCAGGCCTGTAGCCATGACAACAGACTATTATTGTTGCCCTCAGTGTTTGACTCTTAAACCAATGAAATCAAGTTATGTTGACAGAAACAGGACAATGACTCTACATCTGTTTTGACCTTTGCATCATACATCACTAACGCTTCTCCCAGAACAGGAACCAGCCTCACAGGAAGGGCTAGCCTGCTAATTTGTGGTTAGCAGCACCAAAACAAGCCGAGACGAGATACTCAAGATAATGTCGGGTTTAGCTGAGAAGTCCGAGGATTATCACTTAGATTACAATTCAGCGTCAGTGAAACACATCTGACACAAAATGTTAGCCTCTGGATGTGAAAAGCTGGTAGAGATGTAAGCAGATAAATACTTTATGTCCTTTGGAGATTTCCGTATTTTGTCAGGTCACATCCAGAACCTTCAATGTGATAAATGGAAACGAATGGAAATCATAATTGTGAAGTGACAGAAAAACAACATAGTTTTAAAAGACCTTTTATGAATAAAAATTGTAAAATTTGGGCATTCATTTCTATTTGTCTTTCTATGAGCTGAATGGGTATAGTGTATTCAGCGCTATACCCATAGCACTGAATACACTATAGGTATAGCGTAATTTATTTTATTTTTAATACCTTGAAATTGGGCCTCTGTCTCTTTAAAAAACTCCTGCTCTGTCTGAAACTCAACTTCGCTCCTCTACTCAATTATAAGGATTTTCCACTAGTTACCGTTACGTGATGCCAGAAGACTACTAGCCACTGTTGGTTCAGGGGTCGAGTCAGTTCTCTGACAAAAGAGACTCACTTACAAGAATCAAACACACCATTTGTATCAACTCACACCAACAACTGACTGTACTGGGAATTTTAAGGAAAATGGCAATGACCCCACAGTTTAACGACGTAGCCTGGTAAAAATCAGCCACTTGTTCTACTCTTTGCTCAATAACCCTCAGGCCTGGACCCTGGGGTTATTGAGAACTGATTACTGTGTGGACTGTTGATATTTTAAATGCTCTGGAATGATTGGATCTGATTGGAACCAATCACTGACGCTTGGCCGCGGCATATATAAAATGCCAGCTACCCTACAACGCTTAGCGGACATAGCATGCGCTGTAAACAGCCATTGCCCACTGCCAATAGAGAAAAGCTAAGCCAAATGACAACTGTGCCAGCAATTAAATGTCTTAATTCTTCCTCTTCGTCTGACTTTTAATTGTTACATTTTTGGAAGCGTGGCCGACTTTGTTCACTTCCACTTCCTGAGGTCGATTTCCCGCAGCCGGAAAATCTACCTCCTCATTCACAGACTGCTTCCGGTTGAAATTATACCGGAGAAATGGGTGAAATTCCAGGTGAAGTATTGCGGGGAGATGAGAATTGAATGGAACTGCCTAGGAAGGGAACGGTCAGGGTATTAACGACGAGGCGCAGACATTTTTGTGCTTGTTGTACTGTGTTGTGTTTGCGTCGCAGAAAGATTATGTTGTGTAACTTTTCGGACGCCGCTCACAAAGAACTGGTACTCAGTTACATTGGGTAGAGTCAAGCAGAGATGAGTAAACCCTCAGTAGGTACCGCTGGAAAAGGCCCACCTTTGTGTAACCCCTCTGATTTTTGAAGAGTTGGCAAACAGGTAATAGTTATCTGTTATCTGTCTGTAACAGACAGAACTGCAGTTGCAATCGCAATGGAAGTTGTTTCTACGGTATTAACTCGATTTAATACATCTGTAAAGCACATGTTCAGATTGGTAATTATGACAGAATTAGCAAACCATTCATCGTTTTCCTCCCACTCCACAACTACGTTGATCTATCAACATAAAATCCCAATGGACGTTGAGAAAACGTTCACTTGGAGGAGTGTGAATTCGCCTTGAGGCGGTCTAACATACAGCGAGACCCAGTTTCTACTGACACACAGTGGCCCAAAATGAAAACTGCTGCAGATTTCACCAGCACCAGGCCCCGTTCGCCCCGCTCTTTGTGCTGTACCTCTTCAGAACCAACGTCTCAGGAATTAAACGGCCCCTTTTAAAGCCCAGTCCAAAGCGAGTGCAGCCAAAATATCCTCACTCTGCAAAAATGCTCATACCTCCCCCCCCCACACACACAGCCCAGTCAAAACTCAAATTGGTCTTCATGAGATCTGAAGCACTGAACCCAAACTTTCTCTTCCACAGGCTACGTAATCTGTATATCTATGTTTTACACAATTTGCATTACACCATCTCTCCTGTTACCCCCCCCACACACACCATGTTTTCTCTGCCTCACTCCGCTCCGTTCCCCCAAACATGCTCGTCTTACTTTCGAAACGCATTTCTCCGAGGCGTTCACACAGCAGACTCGCTCGTTTGTCTCGGTACGTCATCAGATGTTTCACGCTGGGAGAATTAAAAGCTCCCCCCTCACATAAACACATCAACCCCCTGATCTCGGTGAATCTCATGGGAGGTCTGCCGCACATTCTTGAGAGCACACTTCATTGTTGCAGTTCTTCAGGCCCGTTCATGGCCAAATAAGACGAGAAAAAAAGAAAGAAAGACAAGCCCCCAGCTCGCCCGCTGACTCGCGGCTGGACGTGACTGCACTCGGATTTATGGGCGAGGGACGTCGGTGAGGGTGTAGCCCAGCTGGAGCCCGGCGGCGGGTTGTCCTCCAGATGTTCTCTCTGTAACAGCAACCCATGCAACGTGGCCCGAAGCCAGCCGTGTGTCCACTTTCACAAAAAAAAGAGAGAGAGATAATTATTTGGCACTCTAGCTGGATTCGTACTCGGCCGGGTTGGAAAAAGTTGGAAGCATTTTACTGGATTAGCATAATCTGGATAGAAACTAAATGGGTTTTTTTTTTGTGTTTTTTTTTTGTGCAAAGAATGAAGCCGAGTCAAACTTTATATATTATTTGCATAAAATATAGAATTAATCATTTCGGATCCTGTCAGTTTTCTTTCATTTCAAGCCTGTTTGGTTTAATTTGAAAGCATTTTTTTTTAAAAACCCAAACATTTTTAGACCGGATGAGATTGTTTGTATTTAATGGACCATGTCAGGAAAATGTTTTGCTTTTGGTTGTTAAGGATGAAATGCAGCTGTACATCTTAGACGGTAGACATGGGGTAGACTGCATAATAATACATTCATTTTATAGATATAATTCAGAAAGAGCAGAAATTGTGATGTGTAAAAATGATATATACAAATATGTGTAATGTGGGACAAATTTATATAAGACAATAGGATTTAATAAGCTTTGTCTTCCTCCTCCTTTTCAAGCTGCATACGGAAGTTTTTTGTTTTGTTTGTTTGTTTGATTACTGTACATATGTTTTTGTTAGTTTGTTTTCTTCTTAATTATATTTATTTTCTTTCTCTGACATTTAACTTGTTCAAAAAATAAATAAAGATTTTGTTTCACTTCAGAACTGAAAGAACGCCTGAGAAATTATTGCCATATTTGTTTTCAGTCTGGTTCTTGTGTTTGTGTTGAAGTCATAATGGAACCTCAGGGTTCCTTCACTGTTCATTCTTTGGGAAACCATGCAGTGTGAAATTCGTATTGGATTCCACATTCAGTCCTTCCTGTCCAGTTGCAGTTGTTCAAGGTTTTTGTTTTTACTCACAATAGTACAAGGATTTTTTAAAAAAATGTTTATTTTTTTTTTTTTGCAAACTTAACAGTAGAAAGTGTGTGTATAAAAATGTGATTTAGAATTTAATCTGAACTGGGATTTTCTGTTCTCATGCCTGGCTTTGTACTTTCTGAAATTAGGATGCGTCCGGCTTCAATTCTCCTTGAATTGACACGAAGATTTTGATACAGCAATTACTTTTCAAATGGTCTTTTCTTTGTCATTCGTTGATACAAAGTTGGGAGTCAAATCTTTATACTTGTCTGACTTTAATACAAGTTTCTATTAATTTTGTTACAATTTCTCTGCAAGAGGCAAAAATAGGGAAAATTGTCCAAGACGTTTCCTTTCTATCCAGAGTGTTTTTTTTTTGTTGTTGTTGTTGTTTTTTTACAATACAGTAAGCTTGAAGGGGGGTAAATGTTAAAGAATAAGGGGTTTTCGTGTATTTTTCTTTATAAACACACATTTCAGGAGATTAAGGTTAATATAACCGGATACTGCGGTTCATCACTTTGTGCTGTTCTACGTCATCAGAGATATTCCTTCTGTCTGATGCTCCGGAAAGAAACTTCCTGCTGTCTATCAAAAGCCTCGCTGTGAAGCTGAACGCGGACCGTTAGGGAAAACACATGACTTTCAAAATAAAGGTGTTTAGTTTAGTGGTCCCTTTAAAATGTCAAAGAGTTCCAAACTTATGTGTTTTGTTGTTGTTGTTGTTGTTGTTGTTGTTGAGGGAACAGCAGGTCAACATGCGTCTAAAAATGCTGTTATATACACTACATGAATATATATCATTTACAGTGAACATGAAAAGTATCCACCCCATAAAACCCCCTTTTTTTAAAAATTGCATTTAATTTTGGCTGAAATGGTCCCCCATATTGATCAGCAAAATTAGGCTTTTTTTTGATCTAAAAAAAAAGAGAGAAAATCTCCAAAACAAAGCAAACAAAAAACCTCTTTTAAAGCTGCAGTGTGTAACGTTTATTTAAAAAAATTTGGGGTTTTTTACACATTCGTTAAAAACTGTCATTACATGATGACAGTTTGTTAGGAGACAAATAATCAGTGGCTGTTTCTCATAGGGGCGACATGGACAACCACCCAGGGTGACACCTTGTGGGGGGAGGCATGTTTAGAATTGATTTCAAAGACCTGATTGTATAATCTGTATTTCAACTTTCATTACTTTGCTTTTTTATACCACTGTAGTCTAATGTTTTGTCTGATGTTGTTTGTTACCATGTACTTTTTTAATGTGCTACATGTAAAAAAAAAACACTTGCTTTGCCTTATGCTAGCCAGTACAAGGTAAACATGTATTTCAGTTCATTTGAACTTTGAAACACAGTCACAACATAGTCACTAATGGAGGCTCATTTGGTGTTTAGCAAAAGTTACTCTGTGAAAGATGTATTGAAATAAAGGTCCAAATAAAATGTTTTGCTATGGCTAAAAGGCAGCCATATTGGATTTAGAGGTCAAGTTATTATAAAACCCCCAACTTTCCCTCTTGAAAATCTGACATCATTGGACCGTTTGTGTATTGTTTCCACCTTGCTCTCAGAAATGTGCTCTTTGACCTCTATGTAAATATAGAAGTTGGTTTGGAATTAATGTTCCAAACCATTTTCACTGCCAAGTGGCACTAATTTGTAACCTTTTTTATTTTCTTTGTTTTTATAACTTGACAATAACAAAGTCCAAGTCCCGATTTTAAAACGTCTGTCAGTACAACACCTAGTGAAAACAAAACAACTGGTCTCAAGCTTCCACAGTAAAGAACTCTGAACATGGTTGTTCTCCATGCTTTTATTTTGAAATGAACTAAGCGGATGTTGTTAGCCGGGGGGGTTTAGCCGTAAATTTGTCTGACTTTAGCTTGTTGGAACAAGCTTCTCTGACACTTCCACACATTCCTCGTACTCAGACGGTCTTGGCCTCAGTTCGGGGGTCGGTTAAGGCACCCAGTTTCTTTTATCAGCCAAAAAAACAAGCCGACGAACCTCCGAAGGCGAACCGAGCCGGACTCCCTGTGACCCGCACACCTCGCTCCGTTCGCTGCGTGCGGCTCGGAGGCTTCAGCTGGAAGCAGGGGACCTGGTTCATGTAACGCGTTACAAGACTTGTTCCTCCAGCAGCTCCGGTCGGGAAGACCGAGAGATTTTCAGCCTCCTGAAAGCGACGCTGTTTGGTGGCGCAACGCCACAGGGGGAGTCTCGGTAACCAACAGGGGTGGACCGGGGTAGCGTCCTATCTGGGTCGGTGTTTTCCTGGGTGAAGCCGCGGGGATCTCCAGCAGCGGCCATGGCCGGGGGACGGACAGCTGTCGGGCTGCTCGTCCTGGTGTGTGTGAGCGTCCACCGCCAGGTTGCCTCCTTCAACCTGGACGTGGATAAACCCTTCGTCTACACGGGACCCGAGGGAAGCTACTTCGGCTTCTCGGTGGACTTCTTTAAATCCGCAACCAACCAAAAGTGAGTTGTTGTTGTTTATTTTTTTTAATGCACAATGCTCACGGATGGATTTCTAATGCTTATTCATACAATTTCCGCCATTAGTCATAGAAAGTTTGGACAAATGTTACTTATATTTTATCCTAGCGTGGTTGAAGGCATAACGCATAACATTGGGACATAGACAAACTTTTCTTGGTTGCATTTCAGACATTTCAGTAACAACTAACATCTCAGCACTCTCTTTTGTTTTCCTTTCTCTTCTAACAAGAGTTGCACTGATCAGGCTTTTTACCGGTGATGTCCGATTTCTTTCTAGATTTGTCTGACTAATCAAACGTATTATTTTGTCTTTATGTGAAACACATTTATATAGATTAATTACGCACAGGTGTATGTTTACAACGCTTTATTTCTGTTAATTATGATGATTTTCCATTTATAGTAAATGGGGGGGAAAAAAAGACATTTAAAATGAGAAAACCGCGTCAGACCAATAATAAAAAAACAAAAACTTCTTTAAAACCACAATGTGGGCGTAATGAACCTTAAAGGTTGTTCTTTTCAGGAGGTACTTTTAATCTGACAAACGACACTCATCACGGGCTAATACACACAGAACATGTGTTTGACATGTGTCTGACTGTGAATCAAATAGAAAATGAAGGAATTCAAATATCTTTTTTTAATGCAGAAGTAGCTTATGTTTCTTACTTCAAGCTGATTTCAAAGCAAGCACTTTGAGGTGTTGCGTTTTATTCACTATCTGAGCTGCCGATAACCAATCAGAGCGAGTCGATAAAGAATTGGGCCACTAATATTGAACTGTGACTGGCAGAGAGCAGCAGAAAGTGCTGTACTCACAGTCTCACTCTCAACTGGGAATGTCCAGAGTGTCATTCTGCTTCACTTTTGGGCATAAAGGTTTTCCTTTTGATTTCTTTATCAAATTGAACTGTAGGCTGATTTACTCCAAACACAGAAAAAGCTTAGATGAAAATGCAATAACATACATAAAAAAATACATAAAAATCTTCTAATTTTACAAACAGGCTCTTTTCTAACATGAGCTGTTTACGGTTTTCTTCTGATCTTTTTTTTTGTGGTTAATTTATACAATAAACCTGTTATTTTGAACAGCATGATTTACAGTATATGGTCAAACGTGTTTAATTTTTTGAGGAATTATGTTCAACTTGGAAAATTGTCATCTCTGCTGAAGTGCAGACTTAGAATTTTTAATGGTACTTGAGGGAGTTGCATTAAAAGTAGGAAAAGCCCAAGATCCACAGAAATCGGTTAAAGACCGTATAAAGTAGCGTGGTACCATTCACTACGCAGTCCATTTATACACCAAAAGTCGTGTTAAACATGTCAATAAATAAATTTTATGCTGCAAAGTTATTAATTTAAACTAGTGGTACACTGACAGCAGTTTTCTGGCCGATCATTGATCTTTAAAAAGCCTGATCTGCCGATTCTGAATTTGGCCAATACCATTTTACATTTTTTTTGTCCGAAACGTTGCTAAATGTAGCAAAAAAACTCACTGAATTGCCAATGGTGGAGTGACTGTTGTTAACTGCAGATATGCAGACATGACCTGGTGGGTCGGTCTGTCGGTCAAACCTCTCTTAACGGGAGATCAGAGGAGGACAGTGGTTGGTTTCTTGACCTTTATTTGGATAAGATTGGCTTCACATGTAAGCATCGGCCAATCACCGATCTCCCAAAATGAGGGAAATAACTGCAGGAATCCACCACTCAGTCAGAAAGGAGGAGGGTTTTAGCGCTGTCAATCACTCTTGCGCTCAACCTCTCCTCCTTGCTGGTTCACCACAACATATCGTGCCACAAATGCTAATGCTAGTTAGCGCAACCACCAACGACAGCGGATAAATGGTTCTCCTTGAACGGTAATGTTTATCTGCCATTAGCACATTTACCAGCGTGCACATGAGGATGATTGACAGCACTAAGACCTGCCTCTTGGCTCTGATTGGTTGTTTTTGGTGAATTTCTTCAGACGGCCATAGTAGCTCAGGGAAGAGGTGCAGGAGGTCGATTTTTTTCCCCCAGTAGGACAATGACCCAACAGACAAACAATCAATGGAAAGTCTTTGAACAAAACATGTTCAGGTTTTTTCTGTGAAAGGCGGTTCTGTAAGCTCTGATTTAAGATGCATATTTCATCTTTTCATTTGTAAATAAGATGCCTTCCACTTCACAGTCATGCGCTAGTTTTTGTATGACATCTCAATAAAATGCTTTGGGATTGAAACGAGACAGAGTGGAAAAACTCCTGGTTTATACATACTTTGTTTTCTTCAAGAGGCTGTCTACATCGTGATTCAAAGCGGCCTAAGAGGAATATTTGCTTACTTCCAGAGATGACAGAGGTATTGTGTTTCCACCGTGTGAGGCTCAAGCATGCGAGTCGTCTCTGACTTTTGTCTCCCAGTTCCATGTTTCTTTTCTCGTGTCTATTTTCAGTACGTCTGTCTGACAAGATAGCAGAATACTTCCTTCGAGCGTCTCCGCACGAAAAGCGGCTCTTGAAGCGTCTTAAAGGGCTTAAGTTTAGTTTTTTGTTATGTCAATTATTTGACGTTTCCCATGTAGGTTGCACAGCCAAACTTTCTATCAACAAAACACATTTCTTCAACAAACACAACCTTCCTCTCACTCACTCAAAAAAAAAACCCAAACTCCTGCTGTTAAACTTTTTCTTAGATGTTTGCTACTCAAGAAAGATAAATCAGTAATAAATGATTTGGCCAATTTTACCAAATTCTTGATCGCCGAAGTGTTTGGGTTTGCTTCGTATTGAGTGATTTTATTCAGCAAGAAGCATTTTGGAGATGACGCACAACCACTCGTTACTTGTGTTACTACTTTTACAGACTGACAGAACACTCTGTCTCAATGTAGCTCTTCTAAATGTGTTTGTTTTTCTGCCTCCATTCCACTCAAACCAGAGAGTAATTAGGTTTTAGCTACTTCCTGTCATGCTATTCAGTCTGGTTCTGACATGTGCTTGTTGTGTATTAAGTGAATATTTCAAAGACAACCAGGAAAGAAGGGTACACACTCCTTTCTACAATTAATGATACAGTTTGGGTTTTTTTTATGGATGAATTTTGTCTTTCTTCTCTCTGATTTGACCTTGGATCTTTTTTAAGGTGTACGGGTTTTTACGTGCATCCTTCTTAAGGCTGAATCAGGCAGAGGTTTGGACTTTGACTGGGTGATAGCACTAGCCATTATTCCCTTTGTCTGCTGGAGATTCGCTGCTGTGTTTGGCTTCATTGTGCTGCGTTTATGACCCAAATTGGGGTCGAGCTCCGGCAGTTGGACGCTTGCGCCATCTCTGTCTGGTCCGCTTTAGTCGAACTCCGGTTTGTTTGTCAAGGAAGTCCGGTTCGTTTCGGGAGGTATGAACGTGCAACTGAACTCACCCAAATCATCGCCACTCTACCACTTTGCTTGACAATTATTATAAGGTATATGTGCTGCTATACTGTGGTTGCCTCTGTTTCAAATAAGAAGCTGTTCATTACGGCCGAACATCACTACTTGAGTCTCGTTGGCCCTAGTGAGATTGTTCCAAACCCAAGTCAGTAAGTCGCTAACTAAGATACGCAAAGATTGGGTTATCAAGGATTTCCCCCACCAAACCTGCTAAGTAGGGGGCGCTATAGGGCAGCCCATTGTGTTAAAAGATGTGAAGTTACAAAAATTTGGAGGTGTACGAGCAGGCCTCATAATTTGAAAATGATAGGATGAGGCCAAACAGGTGCAGGAATGGCGCACCTTCAATGGCAAGGGAGTGTTCAATGTGTGTTAAACTATAAATCTAGCTTAATCCATGTTTACTGTTACTGGTGTCTAAAAAACGCTATTTAAAATAAACAAGCCTGGTGGGGGGCAAGTGAAGCCTGCTGACCTGCCAGGCTTGTAATACACTGGGGGAAACCCTGAGTTGTCCTTCTTTTGGAAACCTTTCACAACATGGCCTCTGACTTTGGGGATGTTCACACCAGGAAAACTATTTGCTACTTAATGACAGTTTTTCTCTTAAAATAGTTTTTCACTGATTTTATGATTCTGTCCGTGTTGATGTGCATCAATGACTGCATTTGCTAGGTCACTGCTGCCATCTTTCCATCTCAACATTGTGTTAAGACACACCCATGCGCTCCCATGTTTCTATAAAGCACATGCTGGTCTAACAGGGGAAGTTAAACTCTGTCTGAATTTTTCTAGTCAGCAATTTGCTGTTTTCCTGATGTTGTCAGCTGACATCCTAATACTCAGAACAAAAACGGCGACTGACCCGTTAGGTTTTTCCCTCGTCGTACGTTGCAATCCACTGGATTGCTTCCTGCAAATAAATCAGCTGCAATTAAAGCAGGCTGCTATGAACAAAGGCCTGCTGTTCTGAACACAGATGAAAACGGTCATCGCGGCAGGCAGCCAAGCGCTCGCTTTATAATCGCCAAGCTGCACTTGTATTTACAAGATTTGCAGAAGGGCAATAAATTCAAGAAACAAGAGTAACACAATAACCCTCATTTTATTTATTCTAGAACCTGAATGAGCGGTCACTGTTTTTCTGGCTGATATTTGTCTGTTAAAACCGTTTGACAAACGAGAGATATTACCAGGAGATTGAATGAATGAATGATTGAATGAATGCACTTTGATCTAAGCCAGTCCATTATAGCGCTGACTGCACTGATCTTTGAAAACTGAGTGATGACGATAGTCTGAAAGGGCATCTTCCATCCGCGACCCGATTCTTGTTGAGAAACTGTTAACGAAATGCCTCTCTTTTTGTCTGCGTTCCTCATCTCGCTGGTACTTGACCGCCTTCCTTTTCCTCCTCAGCTCCGACGTCCTCATCGGAGCGCCCCGAGACAACACATCGTCCAGCAGCACCGTGGTGGAGAGGGGAGCTGTGTACAGTTGTCCCTGGAAGAACTCCGCCAGCTGCCGGCAGCTGCTGTTCGACGACACAGGTAACCAGGAACAAACTCCCTAACGCACCAGAGAGCGACGTGTTTGTGGGGCGCGCAGTCACCTAAATACAGTTACCCTAAATAAAAAAGGAGTAATACATAGTTCATGCTCTCACTTTTATCGTCATCACAATAGCTCCACAAAATGTCGAGATTAAACTTTAAGTCCGTATCGCCCACCTCTACTGTGTCGGCGTTAGCATTTCGGTTTTAGTCAGGCGCAGCTGCAGGAGATGATAGAGTAAACCACAATGGGTTTATTCAGGAGTCTGCTTCATGCTGCACTTCCTGACTCATGACTAACTGTGAAAACGGTCTAAATTTGTCACAGACAGAGTGACCCCAGAGTGGCCTGGAAACAAAACGCCGTCTTACCCGTTAGGTTTTTCCCTCGTCGTTCATTACGATCCACTGGATCGCTTCCTGCAAATAAATCAGCTGCGATTAAAGTGAGCTGTGATGAACAAAGGCCTGCTGTCGCCACAAATATATAACTTTGTGTTTTACAGTGGAATCAATAGGTTAATGTGGGTTGAGCTCAATATGCTGCTGTTGCCTCGTGTCAGGACACATTCAGGAATGTATTTTAAAGGAGGAATGTAGGTTCATCTGTGGAGGAAAGTTCTCTTCCCCAGGTTTCTCCAAGTTGCAAGTGTTTCTTTAACAGGCTGTCCCCTCGCATTAAAAAGTCTGAAATTCATCTGTCTTAAATTAGGACCTTAAAATGCCTTAAATTCATCAGAAAACAAGCAAGTTGTCCTTAAATACGCTAATCAAATGTCTCAAGTTTTCTCGTATATTCTCCTAGCCTGTATGTAGTCGGGGACACCAGGTTGTCTACATATTAAAACAATTTCAGTGATTTAAACATGTTTTATTCTCCATTATGAGAACAGTCTGAAGTTTTTCTAATCATAAACATTGACCATTTTCAGGTGGTTATAATTGCCAAAATTATGAATATTTTTTTCTTGCTTAGTAATAAACAATATTTTGATAAAGCAAATAAATTAGGCAAGGTTTTTTTCCATTTAATGTGTGAATCACATTAAAAAAACAAGTTTTGCATGTTGTCCTTAAATTTCAGTTATTAAAAGAAAGACATTTAGTTTGCTCATTTTTGTTAGGTCAATTGCCTTCCAATTTTCTTGCCTAAAAAAAATATTGAGTTCATTTTCAGCATTAAGAAAAAGGATTTGGATGATGTGTTTTTGAAAACGCTCGTTGTATTTAGCTAAGTTTAATAAATGAATGAAAACCAGAGCTGGGTGAACCAAAATCTGCTTCTGAGTAAAATTGGCTGCATGGATGTGGTTTTATTTGAATAAAAAAAACATTATTATTAATAAGCCTGTCACGATAACAAATTCTGCTAGATGATAACCTGTCCGAAAAGTTATTGGAATAAACGATAATATTGTTTTTGAAACTGTTTTCAAGTAATTTAATGTTAATGGCACAATAATGCAAGAACACATTCTCAAAGAACAATAAACTTTAGATTCTAATGAGCATTTAACACTTGAACTGAAAAACATTTTAAATATCCAAAGTAAATAAAACAGAAACTACAAATAAAGTGAATTATAAAGTCTCTGTAAACAAACTTGTCCTCCATAAAGGCTATTTGAGACCAGTGACTGAAGTCTTCTTCATCCATTTTTTAGTAGAAAGGGAGAAAAACGATAAATCTGCAAATGAAAGTTGTTGAGCTCGTTTTAATTCATCATGCGATGAATTGATTTATTGCTTAGTGCGACAGATAAATGGTTAGTGTAAATTCCAAGTTTTCTATTGTAAAAAGATTTTATTTTTGTTAATAATTTTGCCATTAGTAAAACTGAAACATTTCCATCTCCATCGGGTCAGATTTGTATCATTTTTGACCTGCAAACAAAATCACACTAAAACTATGATTGACTGCTCCGCATCCTTACTTTGCCATCTCTGAAAAAGCAGATAGAAGGTTTTGATGTTAGTGAGCAAACACATTTTTAACCTCGATCTGTTTAAAGTTATCTGCTCTGTGAGATATCCTTCCTCTTCCGTTATCTGTGCTCTTTCCTTCCTGCTTCAGTCAGAAATGAGAGATATCACTGAAACATGATGTGGCAAATTAATAGAAATCTGCGTCAGACAAAGTCCCACACAGTTACCAGGAGATGGGGAGTGAAGACCGAGTGTGCCACAGACAGGAAACCAGTTTTTTGGTTGCTTTATTACTTGCATATCACCATGTCTTGGGGCGTGGCGGCATTGCCTCACTCCTAAGGTCTAACTCTGACCATCACCGTCTCTTACAAGTACGATTTCCAAACACATTTTAACCCCAGATGAAACACGCAAGCCTAGTAGATTTCCTAATGGCTGTAAGACTCAGTAACAGCTGTTATGTGCGGCCTGAATCATCGGTCCGGATCTGCATGTAACTCACTTTGTTTTCCTCCAGGAGATAAACACGATGAGTACTAAGAAAAACCTTGAAACCCAGAAGGCAGAGAAAAAGACAAACGAGCTCCATCTTGCTCCCTAAAACGTTCCCTCGTAGCAACTTGTGTTGCAATCACCGTCAGGTGTGCCGACTTTCCCAATTACAACGCATTGATGTTTCTCCGCCCGACAACTGGAGGTATTTCTATTATGTTGTGGCTTGTATCTGTTCCCATTCCTTCCCTGCTGTTAGAACGGCAGCTGGGTAAACACTCTGTAGGGCACAGACTTCATTTTAGCTGAATTGTGGCGACATCGCTCACACTTACTAATCACGTTAACTTTGTATCAGTCCTCTACTTTGCAAAATGCGTTGGGTTGGATCGCGTACAGGCCCATGTAAAAACGGCTAACCGATTCCCGTCTGCTTAGCCTGCTGCGTCGGAATGAGAGCTCATGTGTGACACTCAGCAGTTTCTTGAAATCAGGTCAGCTCTAAAAGCAGAGAAAACACTGGAAAGCTCTGATAAACAGAGAGAAGCTTTTGGAGCCGCTGGAACACAGAGTAGTTCAGGCCAAGAGGGACGGCCGTGTGTTTGTAGGACGGGGAGCTATTGTGTGTGTGTGTGTGTGTGTGTGTGTGTGTGTGAGTGAGTGAGTGTGTAGTCGAGTCTGGTTGGTATTCTGTGGCAGACCTCAGCAAACTGAAGTTGGCTGTAACAAACACACCACACTCTAAAACATTGTAGCCCTCACCCCCTCCCACTCTTTATATCCACTAAATAGACACTACAGCCCTGATATTCTACATGCTTGGAATAACTTGTGTGCTAAGTTATGACTGTGTCATTTCAGAGCAACATAGACAAACGAAATAAACACTTGATGTTTGTCTGACCTTAGGTTTCATTGATGATTTCACAATAAAATGCTACAAACGTGAAATCTGCTGTTGTCCTCTTGAGCGTCGCACTAAATTGATTTGTATAATATATTAGAATTTGCCTGCGATTGTGTTAAGGCAAGCCAGAAATTCACAAAAACGTTTTCAAGGTTTTTATCTTTCTGATAAATTGTTTGTCTTGGACACTCGGGTGAAGAGAGGTGCGGAGCTGTCCACTGACCACTACCTGGTGGTGAGTTGGCTCCGGTGGCGGGGGCGAAAGCCGGTCAGACCTGGCAGGCCCAAACGTGTTGTGAGGGTCTGCTGGGAACGTCTGGCGGAATCCCCTGTGAGACGGAGCTTTAACTCCCATCTCCGGCAAAACTTCGAACACGTCCCGGGGGAGGTGGGGGACATGGAGTCTGAGTGGACCGTGTTCCGTGCCTCCATTGTCGAGGCGGCCGATCGGAGCTGTGGCCGCAAGGTTGTCGGTGCCTGTCGCGGCGGCAACCCTCGAACCCGTTGGTGGACACCTTCGGTGAGGGATGCCGTCAGGCTGAAGAAGGAGTCCTATCGAGCCTTTTTGGCCTGTGGGACTCCGGAAGCAGCTGATGGGTACCGGCGGGCGAAGCGGCATGCGGCTCGGGCGGTTGCTGAGGCAAAAACTCGGGTGTGGGAGGAGTTTGGAGAGGCCATGGAGAAAGACTTCCGCACGGCTTCGAGGCGATTCTGGTCCACCATCCGGCGTCTCAGGGGGGGGAAGCGGTGCAGCACCAACACTGTTTATAGTGGGGATGGTGTGCTGCTGACCTCTACTCGGGACGTTGTGGGCCGGTGGGCAGAGTACTTCGAAGACCTCCTCAATCCCACCAACATGCCTTCCACTGAGGAAGCGGAGCCTGGGGACTCTGGGTTGGGCTCTCCAATCTCTGGGGGCGAGGTCGCCGAGGTGGTTAAAAAGCTCCTCGGTGGCAAGGCCCCGGGGGTGGATGAGATCCGCCCGGAGTTCCTTAAGGCTCTGGATGTTGTAGGGTTGTGTTGGTTGACGCGACTCTGCAATATCGCATGGACATCGGGGGCAGTTCCCCTGGATTGGCAGACTGGGGTGGTGGTCCCCCTGTTCAAAAAGGGGGACCGGAGGGTGTGCTCCAATTATAGAGGGGTCACACTCTTAAGCCTCCCTGGCAAGGTCTATTCAGGGGTCCTGGAGAGGAGGGTCCGTCGGATAGTCGAACCTCGGATTCAGGAAGAGCAGTGTTGTTTTCGTCCTGGTCGTGGAACACTGGACCAGCTCTACACCCTCAGCAGGGTCCTGGAGGGTGCATGGGAGTTCGCCCAACCAGTCTACATGTGTTTTGTGGACTTGGAGAAGGCGTTCGACCGTGTCCCTCGGGGAGCCCTGTGGGGGGTTCTCCGGGAGTATGGGGTACCGGGCCCTTTGATACGGGCTGTCAGGTCCCTGTATGACCGGTGTCAGAGTCTGGTCCGCATTGCCGGCAGTAAGTCGGGCTCGTTTCCGGTGAGAGTTGGACTCCGCCAGGGCTGCCCTTTGTCACCGATTCTGTTCATCACTTTCATGGACAGAATTTCTAGGCGCAGCCAAGGTGTTGAGGGGATCCGATTTGGTGGCCTCAGGATCTCATCTCTGCTTTTCGCAGACGATGTGGTCCTTTTGGCTTCATCAGATCGTGATCTGCAGCTCTCGCTGGATCGGTTCGCAGCCGAGTGTGAAGCGGCCGGGATGGGGATCAGTGCCTCCAAATCCGAGGCCATGGTCTTGAGCCGGAAAAGGGTAGAGTGCCTTCTCCGGGTCAGGGGGGGTGTCCTGCCCCAAGTGGAGGAGTTTAAGTATCTCGGGATCTTGTTCACGAATGGGGGAAGAAGGGAGCGGGAGATCGACAGGCGGATTGGCGCAGCGTCTGCTGTCAAGCGGGCGCTGTACCGGTCCGTCGTGGTGAAGAGAGAGCTGAGCCAAAAAGCGAAGCTCTCGATTTACCGGTCGATCTACGTTCCCACCCTCATCTATGGTCATGAGCTTTGGGTCATGACCGAAAGAACGAGATCGCGGATACAAGCGGCCGAAATGGGTTTTCTCCGTAGGGTGGCTGGGCTCTCCCTTAGAGATAGGGTGAGAAGCTCAGTCATCCGGGAGGGACTCAGAGTAGAGCCGCTGCTCCTTCACATCGAGAGGAGCCAGTTGAGGTGGCTTGGGCATCTGGTCAGGATGCCTCCTGGACGCCTCCCTGGTGAGGTGTTCCGGGCACGTCCCACCGGGAGGAGGCCCCGGGGAAGACCCAGGACACGCTGGAGGGACTATGTCTCTCGGCTGGCCTGGGAACGCCTCGGGATTCCCCCGGAGGAGCTGGAAGAAGTGGCTGGGGAGAGGGAAGTCTGGGCCTCCCTTCTGAAGCTGCTACCCCCGCGACCCGACCTCGGATAAGCGGAAGAAGATGGATGGATGGATGGATGGATGGATGGATGGATGATAAATTGTTTGATGAAGGACGTGATGACTTGTGACTTTGCTCCCCTCTATCTGGAACACACATGTGCAGTGTAGAACCTGTGGGAGTTCAACTCCTGTTTGTTTTTTAAAAAAACTGGATCAGTAGCAAATGTCCACATCTGAACTGGAGTTTAAAAGCCGTAAGTAAGTTGGAGATTAATATTGGCTATTCTTATAAAGTCTGTAAGGGTTGATGTCATTTTTCTTTGATCTTTCTTCATAAGCTTACTTTGAAGTTGGCAATAAAAGCAACCATCAATGAAATTAGGCAACTGTTGACTTGTTGTGGTTGTTGCAGGGAACTGTGTGGCTCTTTTAAATCAGCATAACCTTAAATTTCCCTACACAATAAACATTCAATGTTCTCCTTGGTAGCCAGAGTGTCAGTGGGTTAGGCTTCTTGGCTTTTGAAAGACTTGTTTTAACACCTGTGGAGCATTTGGCCTCATGCGGCACTCAGTTCCAGGCATGTTATGCCCATAAAAGGTCAATTCATCTTACATGGCCTTATTAAGTGCAAGTTGTGTAGCAGGCTGTTCAAACAGGAAGTTTATGTTCTCGCTGCATTCAGGCTGCAGCCCGAATGTTGCAGAAAGATGGATTTAGCAAATATCTGCACTGGTCCAGTGCCTTTAAGAAAAACTGACACTGAGAGGCTGTAGGGCCTAACAGAAACAGTTACTGAGTGGCCTAGTTGGATTGTTTGTGTGTGTGGGGGTGTGTGTGTGTTTTCTTACAAAGGAGGTCTTTGTCTTTGATTTGACCTGCATGATTGCTGACCAAAGCTTCACTGGAAGGGCAGAATTAACTGGAAGTCGTGTGTGTGTGAATATGTATGTGTGGTATGACTCTGACTCATTTCTGACTCTTTCATTTTGACCAACTCACCACCGTTCACCACAGTCTTTTGTTCCTGCTGTTTCTTTTAAATGCTCTTTTAGATGTCAGTCGTCTGATGTTAAAATGTGCTTCCCAGCTATTTTGAGCAACATGTAGCGGCAGCTATGCTGAAACAAAAAGATGTAAATATCTCCGACTTAAATCTATAGTTTTCTACTCTGCAATTATGCCGTCTTGTCTGTGCGGTAAGATGGGTGCCAAAATTATACATCCATTAACGCATAGCAGCAGTCATTTAAAACATAAAAATTGTGATTTTGTAAATGAACAATTTAATAAGGAAGATATTTACTCCAAAGTGCTTCCACTTTGAAATGACTGCGTTTAACATTTTGCATGATTTTCTACAGTGTGTCCATCTACTGCAACATGTCATGCAACACCAAGATTTTAACTAAACAAGCTTTAATTCATGTGAAAAACTAACTAAACATTTTCAACCTAAAGCTCCTAACGTGGCGCTCAGGAGGAGCGCGGCAGATGTCACCGTCGGAGAAAAGAGTTGTCCCATCAGACCGTCAGTTCCTGAAACCACACCAAAGAAAATGTTAAAAAAAGAAAACTTGTGGGGTGGACCACATTGCTTTAGACCACTGCTACTTTAATTATTAGGAGATGTATCTAAATGAACATTTTGAAACACTCTGGTTCTTTTTTGGTTAAATAGAAATTCAAGTGTTTCACAATTGAAGTTCAAAACGTTTAAAACTTCATGAGAATCACCCGCAATGTATGCATATGCTTAGAACATTGCAACTATTTCTTTTTTAAAATACCGCATGCCATATGTTGTCATTTTCTCATGAATTAAGGGAGACATGTTCTTTCCTGAGACTGAACTGTAATCATGTTGATCTTCCTTGAAATCATCAACCATCTCTATAATTATTATGAGCTGGTTTTAGAGGCGGAGGAGGATTTTGGTTGCAGCATTAGCTCTAGTGTTGCTAGTGTAGCATTATGGTTGTAGAGTCATGTTCCTCTTTCTCAACTGGTTTCTGTCAGCCCGTTGGTTTAGGAGGTAAGCGCTCAAATTGACAACAAAAACAGTCTGTTGTCGTGGCTACAGGCCTTCTAACATGGTAAATAGTTGATAGCAAACGCTCTGCATCCATTGGTGAATGATTCATTACCATACGGAGAGATTAGGGGTTCAGCATCTACTGCGTTGCCAAACTGGGATAAACAAATCCTGTTCAAATTTGTCCACAGTGGGGCGTGCCGTGGTGGCGTAGCGGTTAGCGCGACCCGTATTTGGAGGCCTTGAGTCCTCGACGCGGCCGTCGCGGGTTCGACTCCCGGACCCGACGATATTTGCCGCATGTCTTCCCTCCTCTCCTTCCCCGTTTCCTGTCAGCCTACTATCATATAAGGGACACTAGAGCCCACAAAAGACCCCCTGGAGGGGTAAAACAAAAAAAAATTTGTCCACCGTGTCTGATTGGCTTAAATGTGATTTAGCTGACACTTTTCTGGTAACACAGTTCTGAGAATCAAGGGATTTTTAAAATCTACTTTCCACATAAATGTTTTGTTTAATCAGGCTGGAAAATCCTAAAACATTTCTTCACTTTGTGTCTTGGCTGGCTGGAACATGTGTCTGCTTCCTTCATCTACTCATCTGTTTCCTTTGTGTCAGATTTGTCTGTGATTTATCTCTTTATTTATCTAAGCGACTCAGAGCTAAGTGATGTTTTCGGGCTGTGGTCTCTGAACTCAGCACGGCTTTACTCCTCTGTCTGTGGGCAGAGAGCTGGACAGAACCAGCCGCTGTTGCCTCCATTATCAGTGCTCTGTTCATACATACAAAGTGTCGGTGTCAAATTTTGGTACGCTTCCCAGTGCTTTTCCAGTACATGACTTGTTTCCTTAAAGCTGCAGTATTGTAGCTTTTATAAAAGTATATCTTTTTAACATGTTTTTTAAAACTGCCACCATGTTGTGACGGTGTGTTATGTGACAGATAATCTGTGAAAAGATCGATCCCCACCTCCTCCCTGCGCTGCTATTGCTTTCTGATGAGAAGCACCAAAAACAATCAATCAGAGCCAAGAGGCGGGTCTTAGCGCTGTCAATCAACCTTGTGAACGCTAATGTGCAAGTGGCGGAAAAGCAACTCACCATTAACTTTGAATCTTCTTTGTCCAGTAAGAACTGACACATTAGTTCTTGGTTATGGTGCATTCAGTGATGGGAGAAATTAGGGTATTTTTGATGCTTAGCCTACAGTCGGATACCTCTTACCAGTTGATTCTGTGAAAGAACATTATTTTCTGTAATCTAATTTAACAATCATCTCTTGTGCTTTTTTCTTTTTTTCTTTTCTCACAGATAACCGATTTAAAGATGGCAATCAGATCGAGTTTAAGTCCAAGCAGTGGTTTGGTGCCTCAGTGCGATCTGACGGAGAACACATCCTGGTAAGATCTTAAACACACACATTTGTGTTCAGTTCTCACTAGCTGTGTTAAAATAACAAATGTTACAAAAACTTTGTCAAAAACCAAAAATCAAACAATTTTGCAGTCACTGTGCCTCCAAGTAAGTTCAATTTACATCGCAAGTGAAAAAGTTTGTTCGCAGCTTATTCGTGGTTTTTGCCAGTGGCAACGTCCGGTTGTTGATTATGTGACGCGAAACAAGTGTTTCCATTGCAGTTTTGCGAAATAAACCAATTTTGGTACAGCCAAAAAAGAACAATTCATCCTTGCGCTAAAACTTCTTATTGAAAAACAAGTGTTTTATGAAAATGGCGTTTTTTCCGTGAAGCAAATTTATTTTCAAAATGTCAGATTGCTGAATTATATGGCCAATGGAAACACAGCCACTGTGGAGCACAGACTGCTCAAACTGGAGATATTAAGTGTTGCCTGGCATTCAGTCGTTTAAATTCTGTGCCATTTTGCGTTTGACCGCAGAGGATTAAAAGGTGAGGAACATTAATGCCGATGCAATGAGCGCAAGGTTTATAACATTGATCGAACAGATGCTCATTCTCTCCAGAAATCCTCTGGATTGGGCGCTGGGCCAAAAATGTCAAACTTGAGGAAGATTATAATTTCTCATTACCCATAAAGCAATGAGAAATAGACATAAAAATCCTCATAGTTTAATTACTTGTTAGTTTATTCTCCTGAAAGGTGGTGTGTATCAAAGGATGGATGTAGAAATACCAAAGTCCATGTTGTGGGGCGGGTCAGGGGAACTGGAAGCATGGAAACCCCCACCTCCTCTTGAACCTGAACAAAACAAAGGGCAGGGTTGTGCAGCAGTAGAAATAAGCCGAACACCTTTTCCATGAAGACGTACAATGTGTAGGAGGTGAGGGAATATAAACCCTGTGGTGCACACCTGGGCAACACATTGGACTGGAAATGAAATGGTAAACACATGAGACTACCTCAGCTATAGATTAAACACATTCACCTCATCTTCCCATTGCTTTATGCTGCTGTGACACTAAAAATCCTGAAACTCTGGGAGTCCTTTTTCCACCTGGTAGGAGTTTTGAATATTACAGTAGTTAAAACAAACTGTTCTTGGTTTAAAAGAAAAACCGGTCTAAGGTGTCTTCAGTTGGCTGAAGTTGACTTGGAGTCATGCAGAGTAGTAATAAAATGGTTTTATTGTGAAAAAGAGAACTTAAAACCTAAATCCATTTCATATAGCAGCTAAGAAATAAGCATTTGTCCTCAAATAAAGAAAATAGGGTATGTTTAACAAAGCCGTACAATATTGTTATGTTGTTTCTTCTATTTTAACATTTTCCATCATTGTTATCTCGCCTAATGCTTAGGGATGAACTGATAAATCATTCCCAATTTCCTTAATTTTGGGAGACTGGCAACTAGCCAGTAGTTACATGTGAAACCTCCACAAAGGTCAGAAAATCAGCCGCTGATCCGTTTTACTCTGCCATAAGACAGGGCTGACAGACAGACCCGTCTACCTGGGTACGTCTTCACATACACGGTTAACAATAGTCGGCCCACTGTTGTCAATTTGACGATACACGTGATGTATTAAAGAAAAAGGGATGCAGTGCTTTGCTAGTAATTGTCAATACTACAACAACTAGGTAGCAAAGTCCAAGAGTATCACATTTCACAGGTCAAGAAAGGTTTCAATTAAAAGCAACATATTGAGGGAGAGGAAAGTAGGCCAGCTATGCTAACTTGGCTAGCTTGACTTTGGTAATCTTAAGATTTAGATGTGCTGCGGAATTTGGTGTGTTTCAGATCAGTTAAGAAAAGAAGAAAAACGTCATCCACACACCAACTCTGACAGACCATCAGTAGAGCAGGTGTTTAAATTGGCTAATCAACCACCGCTGTGTTGAGATGATCTCTTATTAATAATCGTTAAATACACATCAAGCCTGAAAATATAATTCTTCACCAGTTTGAATGTTCGGTCCTCAGAGAGATGTTGTGAGTCAGTTGCTTTGGCAACGAGTCTGTGTGTAGCGTAGCCAACACAGAGGGCGAGGGGGGAAAAAAGAGTGATTTTGAGCTATTTTTGACGGTTTTTTCTACGTTATTCTTTGCTTTGCTGTGGCGCACTGCACTAAATTAATAATACCTACATCCCCAGGTTTCACTTTGTTCAAATTGTTCTGCCGAGGCAGTGCGGCTTTGGTTGGCTACTTCTGAGATTTAAAAACATTCGCATCGGCCAAAGTCTGACTTGGCAGGTCAGGCTTTTTAATGTTTGCTGATCTGTGATCGACCAGAAAACTGCGACCGGTGCACCTTCTGCTAGTAACCGTTTGCTCTGAGTTTGGGTCAGACATTCTGAATGTGTCTGTTGTATTTCAGGCCTGCGCTCCCCTCTACCAGTGGTCCACCTTCGGCTTCAGCGAGAGGGAGCCTGTGGGAACGTGTTACCTGAAGAAAGGAGACACAGTGGTGGAATACTCACCCTGCAGATCCAGTATGTTCTTCATTGTGTTATCTGATGCTTGATTTGAGGTCATCATGGAGCTTAGGCGGAAAATTACATTACTCCCAGAACATAGCAGCAAATCTTCCAGCTCAAGCTAAAACTAATACAACTTCAAAAAAACAGAGCATTACTTCCGGTCTCAGCCTTTATAAATGTGAGATTGGGATTTGATGTTTCCAATGTTTCACTTTTTTTTTTTTCCTCCAGGTTCCCACACTCCAGAAGGACAGGGTTTCTGCCAGGCTGGCTTCAGTGCAGACTTTGTTAAGGTAGGCAGGCAGCACAAAACCCAAATAGATCATCATTTAAATATTTATGGAGTTAGTTTTAAACAGTTTTTATTATGTGACATAGACATGTGAGGCCAATTTATGCCTCACAGGCATGTAAGTTGTAAATGAACTGAGCTTGTGCAGTGTGTGTAAAGTCAGATCATCACTCATGGTGCTTATAAGCTGGCCAGTTACATTGCTGCAAGTGTTTAATGATTAATTAGAGCAAAGAAAATCATGAAATGTTTTTTAAGTAAACATGTCTGGATTTCAAGGACTTTTTATTTTCTGTAAATCGATCATTACGTGTTCGAACTAAGATCTCTAGCAATATCACTAATATAGAAATTAACACAATTCTGCATTTAATTTGAACAACACTTTTGAAAATAAAACAAAGTATAGCCAATACAATTAGACATAAATTCATGAAATTGATATAAATCCATGCTAAAGGTGGAATAAAATGGCATGTTCAGTTACATTGAGGAACATTTTGGATTATGTAATCTTAATTATAGAAAAATTTGCAAGAAAGCCTCAGCAAAAACACTGGGTTCCAAAACAGCCATTGTATTTTTATGAGTTTTCTGCTGTTTATGGAGTTAAAAATCTTTGGTTATGCTAGTAGAAGTTTGTAGGTAGCGTCGGCGTCAAATTAGTTCTTGTTTGAAAAGTCAAAAGGAAGACTAGTTTATTCCAGCAATCCATGTTTGCTTTTTATTTTATCCTTTCAATATGGGAGGTCTTTTATTCTTCCCACATCACAGGACTATAAACATGCCCTGATGTTTATGAACCTGAAAAATAAAGTGAGCGTAATACTGAATTTGGTTTTTCTTTCTTTCTTTTTTTCTGTTTATGCCTTCAGAAAAGTAACAGAGTTGTGGTGGGAGGACCAGGCAGCTTCTACTGGCAAGGTGAGTGTTCAGTGTTCAGATCTGGATAAATTACTTTCATTCATTCATTATTCTGCTTTATTTTTGTTTGTTTGTTGTTGTTTTTTTTGTTGCTTGTTTTAAATGGAGGTTTGAGTTCGGTATCTGGGTGCAGATACCGAACTCCAGGATTTCTTCTAAAAACTTGCAGAGCTTGTTTGAAACCGCTCTCAAGGTTTCCTCTGGATAGTTATTCTGGTACAGATTAGACCTTGATGTAACCAGAATAAGTCTGAGCCTTAGTCTCTATTACCAGAGTGTTTTGGCCAAGACATATAAGAGCTAAAAAGCAGTAATTAATGACAACAAATGCATTCAGTCCCAAAAGATGTACCCATCACAACAGAATGTTAACATAAATAGTATCTGTTTTATATTTTCTTTCTACATTTTATTTCATTTTTGCATGTAATGATTTATAGTTGCTGGTAGGTGGGTCTTATTATATTAGGACAGAGCTGGGCAGCCCTTACTGCTCCCATCTGTTTCCTGCCTTTTAAATGACACTAAGCTGCTCCCAGCCATCTAATGTTTAAATCCTTTATTTTAAATAAATAGTGTCACGTCCAGCTGAAGCAGAGTGTCTCAAAAATGTTGGAGGAGGTGCTAGTGAAACTTTTACATTTGCCCCAAATCACCCCACACCCCCCGAAAAACGTCACCGTTGAATTGTACGACCATAAGCCTTCTCTAGATCCACAGAGAGCTGATAGGCTAGACGACCAAACTCCCACGTTTCCTTAAGCAACTCCGCAAGAGCAAAGATTTCTCCACTTGTCTTACGGCTGAGACAAAATCCCACAGTGGTCCTCCTGGAGCTGAGCTGCATTGTTCAGTCAGAAACTCTTTTCCAACATTGATCCACGTATTTGACACACGCTCCACATTGAACCGAAAAAGCTGTTCTGAATGTGAGCAGTTGGGTATAATTCTGACTCTGTGCCTCGTCTCACACCGGACAGCAGCTTGCGTCATCACCGCCTTAAGAGTTTAATGAGGGGGTGAGGTTCAGGTGGGCCGAGCGGCAGACGATGTGTCCACAGCGGCAGATGGATGTAATCCCCGTTAGCCCGTCTGACCTCAGAGGGCGTGACATCCTGAACGCTGACTCAGGAGCATACATGCTTTCTGGCTGCGTGGAGCGGCTCCTCCTTGGCTGTGTTCTCCTAATTATTGTTTCCTGTTGAGTCAACAACCACACACACACACACAAACACACACAGAGCTCTGTTTCTGATTAGACGGCTGTTAGCATCATGTTCCCGTGGCTGCTTTAATAATGTCGGGGCGGGGGTTTCTACACCCAAAGTGTTCTTTAAAATAAAATTTTTAAAAAACCCTATTACTTTCACTTGTTTCTCTCTTATTTCTCTCTCTGTATATTTTTCCTTCCTAACTTTATGTTTTAGATTTTCTTTTCCAGTTTTGGACTTTTCAGATTGCGGGATCTTGAATCTCGATTTGTTCCTCAACGTTCTCCTCTTCTCTCCTCAGGCCAGTTGATTTCAGACAACGTCGACGAGATTTTAAAACGCTTCAACAACGACTACATCGCGCCGTACGGAACCACACTTTCCACCAAACCAGCCGGTGCCCAGTATGACGACAGCTACCTCGGTATTCACACCCACACACACACACACTGATTAAGACATTCTATGCTGCCAAAGGTTTTCGCTCTCCCGTCAGGATGATCAAATTCAGGTGCTCCAATCACTGCTATGGCATCAAGCCGGTATTTCACAGAGGAGTTGAGATTGGCTCAAAGATGGCTGCATAAAGAGTGAGTTTCCATGGCGATTTGGTTGAATCCAAGCCTTACATCACCAAGTGCAATGCAAGGTTTCGGATGCAGTGCTGTCAAGCATGCCATTAGGTCTGAAACGATTATTCGGACTCATCGCGATGAATCGGTGATTTAGTTAATCGTCAACTAATTTAGCGATCAATCAATCGTTTCAACCGTTTGCTGAAAGCAATACTCAGAGCAGTAATTAAGCTAAAACTGAACAAATGTATATCTACATTTGCCTTTAAAATAATAATAAAAAAAACTTTCTCCGTAAATGATTTTTGCCTTCAGGTTTTTAGCTTCCGGTTCAAATTCTGTAAAATCAATCTCCTGTTAGGCACCTTTTGCTATCCATAATTCTTAATCGTTTAATCTAAAAAATAATTAACAAATCAGTTCTACATTGTACTGATGCTAAATCTAGGTAACTCAAGCTTTTCACATGCTGATGTTGCAAGTATTTTTTTTTATCTTGTAGATCCATCCTTTGCTACAAAAGGTCAAACTTACGCTAAAGGAATGCTGCGTTATTTCATTTTAGGCAGTAATATGTTTATTTTCTTATTTAAAAACCAAATTATTTGTTTATTTGCATTATTTAATGCATTTCTAATATAGGGCAGAAAAGCGACTTCAATGGTTAAATGAAAAATCTGCAGAAGGTGTGGAGTTTTTCCATCCGATTAATCAATTAATTATTGCAATAATCAATCAGTCCAGCAGACATGTCTGGGTTTGACTGTTTCCAGGGTAACAACAGTTGCTTATCCGTATCTATGAAGTGTATAGTTTGGTAGAAGGTCTCAGGACTCAGCTCCTTGGTTCCAGTGAAAGGAACTCCTAATTGTTCAGCACACCACAACTTTCCTGCCTCCATGTTTGTGGGAGTAGTTTGGGACTCAGCAGCTTCCTGTTCCAACATGACCGCTTGTACCAGAACACAAGACAAGATCCTTAAATATGTGGATTAGCAAGTTTGATGTAGGAAAACTTGACTTTTCTGGAGACCAAAAAAATGGTGGCTGAATACTTTGAGCAGTTTACAGAGGCTTTTTGAAGGGATTTCTTGATTTCCGCCGCATTAACGTAAACACCATGACTTGAAGCCTAGAAGGTCACAGGATCTGAATCTTTCTCTCTCTGTCGAACAGGATACTCTGTGACGGTCGGGGATTTCAACGAGGATGGGAAGGAAGGTATGTCCGCGCTGATTCCAACAGTACCAACACTTTTTTGAGGATGCATCTGCTTATTTAGTTTTATTTCCCCCCCTCATAAAACTCAATGAACTGGAACTGTTTGAATGTTTACAAAAAGACATGAAGAGCTGAAACTGGGTTAAGTTTGCTAAGTGCTTGAAATAGAAGTCAATTCGATTTAGAATGTGACGTTTCAGCGTCTCGTTGTGACACTCGGGGTAAAATCAGTTTGTGGTTTTGCTGTACTCGCATGTCTAAAAGGTAAAATTAAAAACAAAAAAGTACAAAGGGACAGGCAAGCAACAACTTGATCCCACTGCTGCAAATTTATGGAAACATTTTGACATGTAAACAGAAAAAAACAATTAACGCTGTTGCAAAAGCATTTCTACTAGCGCTATGTTGTGGGGGAAAAAAAACTATTTTACCAAGCACTGTCAGGCGAAATCACTCAATCAGGTTTATTCATATACTGTGCACCATACAGAGGCTGCCATCAGTGAGGCTCAGGCAGAGGGAAAGAGAAGAAGCAAGTAGAAATCGATTAGGGCTTGTTTTGAGGAGTGGATCTTGTGCTGTGCATTTGTGAATTATGAGACAGTTTTAGTTCCATAAAATTGCTTTGGAAATAACAATAGTTATTTAGCCTAGAAAACAGGGGAAGGTGGCAGGTAATGCAAGCTAACCTCTTCGTATTGGGTGTCGTATGTTTGCAGCGTTTCTCAAAATGACAATATTAAAGGCTTTAGCGACTGTTGTTCAAATGGAAATGATCATTTTAATTTATCATGCGATTAATTGATTTATTGCTTATTGTGACAGGCTTAATCATGTGGCGCTAGTCTATAACATGTTATGTTATTTTGATACAAATTCAGAAGGAAAGTAGAGATTTTGTAGTTTGAAGCTCATATTGTGTAGTAGAGCATTCTACCTTTTTGCTTTTTGGCTGCTTGTAAAGTAACACAAGTAAACCAGCAACTAGTTATTCAGTCAGGCTTCCTGCTCTGGTTGCCAACCTGCAGTCAGCTGCTTAACAGACATCCCACTTGGTGTAATATTTTTAAAGTTTAACCTTTACTGCCAGTACTAACAGCAATAAACAGAGGTTCTTAAAAACAACAAATGTCCCTGGATTCTCCACTTAGATCTCATCAGTTCTCTCTATTCTGTCTTCAACAGATTATGTGACTGGAGTGCCGAGGGGGGACAAGGCACTGGGTTATGTAAGTGTCACAGGCCAAACTTGTTGCACTTAAGCTTCTGTTGCCCATCTGTGATGTGAGACAATAACTTTTTTTCTACATTCTAGGTAAATTGCATATTGATTTAGCAACGAGTTAAATGCTACATTGCTCTAAGTCCACAAATGCCTCTAAATCCTGAAGGTTATGGTTTCACATTATCACTGCATTCAGACCAGTTAGAAAACCTTTCCCCACCTCTGCTGTACTTTTTTGCATAACATCTGACAGGTTACATGTTTAAATTGTTTTAGTTATGCATCTCAAAGTATATAATGCCTCGGTGTAAAAAAAACAAAAACATTCTTAAATGAGTTATTATGGTGTCTGTGCATTTTTTAAAAACTCTTAAATTTCTGCATCTGAAATTAAGGCCTTGAAATGTCTTAAATTCATTTTAAAAATATTTTAATCACGGATCTTAAATTTGTCTCGGAGGGACTAATTAATGTAGTTTATTTTTCTCACAAGACGTTTCTGTCAGGCAAATGTTTTGAGTCCTATGCATTCTGTGTGAGAGAGCAGTCGGTGATACACAACTATGTGGGGTTTCACAATTATCTTCAATCAAAGACAAAATGTTTGCAGAGCCGACATTTAAAATTGATTCAGATTCTATTAGTGATTATATATTAAGCTAACTGTGCTAACTGTACTAACAGTTAGCAATGTAGTAGCATTACCAACCGATTTCTCTGTGCACCTCTGCTAATCAATGTGTCACATTATTATAAAAATAACAGCTGACCGTGGGTCTGATCAGTGTTTTAAGGAACTTGACGATCACTACCATGTTCCTGTCTCTGTTTCTGCTTGCAGAATGTGTCTCGTCTACTTGAAATAAACGAGAAGTGTTTTTTTTTTTATTTTAAATTGCTCTTAAAGCTGCAGTATGTAGGTTGTTTTTTAAAAATCTTTTTCTTTTCTTACATATTTGTTGAAACTGTCGCCATGTTGTGACAGTTTGATATGAGACATAATCTGTGAAAAAGTTGAGGTCCTCCATCTTCTCCCAGTGCTAACTAGAAACAACCGATCAGAGCCAGGAGGCGGATCTTGTGTGGTGCTATTTTCACTTCCTCTCTTGCTCTCCGCTTCAGCTAGCATAGCCTGTCATGAATGCTAAGGCTAGTTAGTATAGCCTCAGATGACGGGGACTAAACGGTAAAGTTGTTTCTCTGCTATTAGCACATTTGGCGACGAGTACATGAGGTTGATTAACAGCGCTAAGACCCGCCTCCTGGCTTTGATTGGTTGTTTTTGGTGCATTTCTTCAAACGACAATAGTAGCTCAGGGAAGAGGTGGAGGAGATTGATCGTTTCACAGATTATCTGTCTCATAACAAATGTGTAAAAAAACACATGTTTTAATAAAAGCCACAAAGTGCAGCTTTAAACCCATTTAATTATATGTTACATTATATGTTACTATCATTTTAAAAAGGTTCAATTAGCAGACTAATTGATCAGATCTCGGTGTAGCCGGTGTGATTTTTATTATGTTCTGCGTTGCTGCTTCAGGTGAACATCTTCAATGGAGCCAACATGGAGTCCATGATCAACTTCACCGGCTCGCAGGTAAGCCTCGGTAAATAACGCAAAGCACAGGCGGCGAGTTCTGGCTGCGTAGATGTGTCATTTCCCACAGTGCAGGTCCGCTCGGCACCATCTGGAACGAGTGTGGAAAAACCGTCTCCTCTCATAAAGTCGCCCCCGTGCGAGCCAGCAGTAATTAACCTAAATGCGGCGCAGCAGAAACAGTCATTTCGTTTTGGCACGTAATTGTCCGACAGAATGAATGAAATTACATGTTCAATGCCGTTAAGATCAGCTGCACTGCAAATGAGTTACGGCCGCACGGGCAAGAGGCAGGAAATTAAAATAGTTCTGCGGCATCCAGATAAACTTTTCAACCTGTATTCAGTTTGCGGTAAACCGTTGGATAATGTCTGCAAAAGCAGCCTTGTAGTGACGTGGCTGCTGAGGAGGAGAAGCTCTGCTGCTCCGCTGACTGACTGACTTCTGGCTGGATTTCTTTCTGTCCACATGATGGAGAATCTTCTCCTTTTAACAATCAGGCAGCTGATTTTCTAACCTACATAGCTCCATATGCAGGCCTGTCACAGAAACAAGTTTTTATAGGACGATAACTTGTTCCAGAAGTTGTCGCGATAAGCGATATTGTTGTTGTTTCGAGACCATCTTCATGTGATTTGATAACACATTCAAGAATCAATAAACTTTCAATTCTAATGAACATTTAACACTGGAACTGGAAGACATTTTAAATATATAGAAAACAACAGCAAATGAAATGAATTATGGAGTCAAAAAAAAAGGTTGAGACCAAAGCACCACTGAAGAATTTTTTTCCAGTTCTTAGTAGACGGAAAAGAAAAATTATAAATCATGCTCGTTTTAATTTATCATGCGATTAACTGATCTATTGCTTATTTCGAAGTTTTTGATCTTCTCCTGTTACAGCCTCATACTTCATGCACCTCCATCACCTAAAATGTGGGAAAGCCCAATTTGTTTAAAACCCCTCTGGTCGTTCTGGGTCATATTGACGCTGAATGAACTCTTGATGCTGGCGGCGGAGGTCAGCGGGTTGAAAGGACGGGAAGAGGAGGTTGTGATCGCCTTCTTGTTCCTGCCCGTCCTGAATAACCCAACAACCTTTATCATGTTGTCTCTCTCTGAACATCTTGTTTACGTCCGTGGCTCGTTGACTTCTGTTCTCTATTGCCGCTCATGCTCCCGTAGAGCACTCTCTGACCTTTGTCCTGTCTTCCATGTTTCAAAGTCAGCTTTTCTACCTCCCCTCTCTCTCTTGTGCAGTTGGCTGCCTACTTTGGATATTCAGTAGCTGCCTCTGATGTTAACAGCGATGGGTAAGTGTGGTTTTCCTGCCTCGTCCTCTAACAGCTGACATTTCCTGGCTGTGGCGCTAAAAACCACTCGTAGGCTTAATGAAGCACGCGTGTAAACCCCACGCCACCTCCTACCCTGGCGGTGTTTAAGTGGAACCAGGCGCACGCTTGGTGTTCAGGTGAAATCATTAAACGCAGAGGTCACATTTGAAGTGTTTACGGCTCTGCTTATTTAGAACTTGTGGAAAAAAATGTATTCATTTACTCAGAAATGTGTTGCATTACATCTGAACAAGGGCAACTCACCACATTTATTGACACCTGTGGAAAGCACTTCAACACCAATGACTTTCTGTTTCCTTTGGATATGAATATGATCATGACACGTCTTTTAGATGCTCTTCAAACTTGGAACATTATGCGAAAATGCCGTCATGTAAAGCAGATGTATGTTGACCTCCGTACGTCTGCACTCACCTAAACCTGCTAATGAGATGCCGTGAGATGTCTCAGTTAACCTTTGCCCCACGTGTAAAAACAACAGGGGGATTTTGGTTTTCTGAAAAATATTAAAACCTGACATTAGCTGCATTTCCATTACAAATCTTTGTCTATATTCTAGTGTCAAGAACACAATTTCACAATTACGAGGCTTTTGTCAGATATGGAATAAAATTGAAATCACACGTCAATAAGCTTGTTCACGCAATAAGTCATTAAAAATTATGGCAATATGGTGAAAACAGTTAGGTGAAATTATATTCACATTTCAGCTGTGGCTGAAGTTTTTGTCTACTTATTCAGGCTTGGCAGCGGCTATGTATGTGGTGGATTGTAGCCGGCGATTTTACAGAGGATTCAACACGTTGGAATGACATAACTTTTCATGAACTGCGACACACCACGGTTGTCTTAAACAGGAAGACAACTACTTCCTCTTGTCGTCTTTGTCGTTTCTACCAGAAGTAACATCCGGTTGCCTATCGCATCACTCGTGATGCGAAAGAAGTCTTTCTGTTCCAGTTTTGCAAAATGCTTCTATTCCTATACGGCTATTAAAAAAACACCTCATCCTAGTGCTAAAACCTCGAAAAATGTGAGTCTCTTCTAAATTACTGTGTTTCTATTAAGCAAATTAATTTTTGTAATTTCAATTGGTTAACGGAAACGCAGCTCGTGTCCGACGGAGGCGAGTCTCTCCTAATTAGAGCAATCATCTGTAACACGTTTATCTTGTCTGCCATTGGTGATTTGCAACCCCTACTCCTAGCTAAAGAGCGCTAATAAACGCAGGAAACTCATTCCTTGAGTGTCGGGTTCCAAGGATGTTTAATTTCAGTGAGTTTTACTGTGAAATGAACAGAGAAGACCAGATGAGACGGTTGGTTCTCATTTTCATGTCGTCTGGGTTTCAGGTTTGTGGACGTGTTGATTGGAGCTCCCCTCTTCATGGACCGAGGCTCGGACGGGAAACTGAGGGAGGTGGGACAGGTAGGAAACACACACATCAACACACACACACACACACAACAAATATCATTGTCGTAGCCATTCACTCCTTGTGCCAGTCACAAGGAGTGAATGGCACACGAAGCCATTCACTGAATGTGCACACGTAGCAAAGCAGCTGGAGGAGATCAAGATGAATCCCTGTCAACACAGTAGATGTTTTTTTCCACACCAGTGGAAAAAAAATAAAGATAAAAAAAAAAAACCCACCCTGAATACTTGCGCTGTCATGACGACACAGATGAGTAAAAACATTTCACACGTGACAGTTCGCCTCTGCAGAGATCCTTCTCTGAATATGTCTAGCTTGTATTGTTTTTATCATATTCTGCATAAAATGCTCTTAAACTATTACCAGATGAACCCAACATTAAAACATGTTATCTTTTGAAATACAACAACTGTAATAATAAAATGGCAATGGGAATAATCTATCATTTAAATTAATTTGATTTAGAAATAATTAAATTGTATTATAGATTATGTTTAAAGTTTTTGTCTAAATACTATAAAAACTATAAAACACTTTGTTTTTAACCCAAGGTTTGTCAGACTGTGAGAATCTTCAGCTGACCCTTGGCCAATTTGTTCCCCCTACAGTCTAATTCACATATATTTTTGGGATTTTGATGAAGGAGTTAATTTAAGAGGCTCCCCAAAGAATCAACACGTTAGCTTTGAAGCATTGGGAATCATTTCTGCTTATCTGTTTTAAATAAAAATACTTGTTAAACATTTGTGTTTCATTCCTGGTTATCATTGGTCTATTAAAGGCTGGAACAAGATTCATGTCCAGACTTTCTAAAAAAAAAAAAAAACACATTTCTGAACTTTTGGCTGTTAGGTAAAACCAGAACCCATTTAGTCTCATCTACTTTTATGCATTAGTTCACACTTTAACCTGATTCCCTTTTAATAATTTTGTTTATGGTTTGAGATGGAAATGTATCCAACATCTCACTTGTCCCTCTTTAGGAATACATATAGATATGTATTGCCTGCTCCAAATGATCCACAAAGTGATGATAAATATAAGAGAGGAAATGAGTAGTTGGTGCAGGATTGATCCAGCAGACAGAACGTGTAATTTGTTGCTGCGTGTTCTCCAGGTGTCCGTTTACCTGAGCCGAGGCGGCTTCTCCTTTCAGCCGCCGCAGCTGCTGACTGGAGCGGAGGTTTACGCCAGATACGGCTCGGCCATCGCAGCGCTGGGGGACCTGGACAGGGACGGGTACAAAGGTTAGACCCTCCGGCATAATGTCTGTTGCTTTACTAAAACCAGATTTTACTGTGAGGCACGGCACACGGCCGTCTGCGCCAGGCGCATGGAGAAAATTCAGTTGGAAAACTAGAGTTGGGAGTTTTCAGAATCCAAAAGATCAGAAAAAGGATGATGGGGAATCTGTGGCCACATGGATGGATATCACACATATTCTGCTCCTGTCTCACTCTGAGAAAAATAATAGGATTCGAAAAAACCTGAATGTGTAAAACACTATGTATGGGATGCCTGTCATGCCCAGTGACGTGCGGTGAGGTTCATAGCTGGTGAGGCACTGACTTTATCATAATCATATTTACAAACATAGAACAGCTAAATGAGTCCAACAAGACTTTGTATCAATTTGAATAACATATTAAAAACAACTAATATTTTTGTCGTTTAGTGCATATTAATATTTATTCAGCAATTTAGCAGGAAAAACTGTTTTTGAATTGGCTATATGTCAATATATGGTTTTCGATTGAAATGAATTAATTACTTACAGACTCTGCATCTCTACTAACGATGTAATTATCTTGATACTTTCTTGTAATTGTTCAAGGAAAATTTCAATAAAAACTAGAAACAGATTTTAATTTAGACCCTGAAACCAAGTTTTGCACGTCAAACAGCTGAAAGCTCCCCTGACCGTTCTCACTGAAACGATCCAGACGTGTGAACGTAGTCATGGCTCCGTGCTGCAGTCGTCCGTTTCCATGACGCTTCATCTTTGAGCAGACTCTGACCCCAGTGTCTCCCTCCTCAGACGTGGCCATCTCTGCTCCCTACGGAGGCCCGAACCACAACGGCCTGGTCTACATCCACAACGGCCACGCCTCGGGGATCGACTCCACAGCCTCTCAGGTAAACTTTGACCGCCGGCTTTAGACGCGAGCTCATTTCACCTGCATGAGAAGCCCCGACACGAAACCAGGGTCACAGTTGACCCGATCTCGTCACACTTACTCCGTCCTGTCCTGTGAAGCCGAGTTTGATCAGCGTGTTTCTGTTGTGGTAGCACCAAATTAGCTACAGACCTTTCACAATAAGAGGCTTAACAATGAACTATTGGATCATTTTTTCCCAATAGGATTCTGAGAGTCCTTTGCTGGACTTTCAGAATCAGCTTCTGCTGTCGTTGTACAGAAGCAAACAACACAAGACATGGGTAGACAGGAACCTGATGCTGCAGTCATCATGGGAGGCGCTCCCCTTACATGAGATGGGGGGAAAAAAATAACATGAAGGTAGAGGAGGGGAAAAGTATCTCTCAAAAAATATATATATTCACTTTGTTGGACTCTTTTGTATTTAAAACTGTGAAAATGATATTTCCTTCCTCTGAGGCAGCTTTGTTCTACATAAATTCCTTGTTTTTCTCATGACACGGTTAAAAACAAATTAAAAACCTTTGTGTACATTTGAAGTTACTGTCTGTTAACTAAAATCATTTAGTCTACAGCATAGGGGGAAAATATTCAAGCCCTAAATATTTATTAAAAGCTTATTTTTTCACCACTAATGCTCCAGAAAATGCTCAGAAAGGGTCCGGTGGGATTTAGTGTTCAGTTTGAAATCAGCTGACTTAACACCCAGGTTTGGTTTTGATCTCCATTTTTACCTCATTCCAATGTTATCACATTTATTTCAAATGAACAAAATACATTTTAAAAAAATGAGCCAAATGAATAAAAATTCAAGATTCACAAAATAAACCTTTTTCCGTCTTTCCTGCCCCTCAGGTCCTGCAGGGTAAATGGGCGTCCAGCTACATGCCTGCTAGCTTTGGCTATTCCATGACAGGAAGTACAGACATAGACCAGAACGGATACCCAGGTAAACTTTACTCACACCAACACTTTTATAAACGGATCCATTAAGGCTTCTTAACACTCTGCTGGGAATAAAACTGAACCGTGGTTGTGTCCAACAGATTTGGTAGTTGGAGCATTTGGAGCGGACAAAGCTGTTTTATACAGGTAATCCCATCTAAATCTCATTTTCTGCCTTCTTGTGTGTTTGTGTGTGTGTGGTACACATGTATGTGTATATATGCGTGTGTGAGTGTGATCACCTGCTGATGCCTCTGACTGAAAGGGAGAAGTTTAATGAGCGAGGCCACCTCTGATATCAAAGAGCTGCTGTTTTTCATTCACTTCACTCCTACTGGCTTTATAGAAGCTACAAATACAGAGGAGCATTCACATGATGCTTTATCTGTCCTCCTTAGTGTTGGAACACATTAACGCTTCTTAATCCATGGTGATATTTTGTGGTGATATTGTGATAGCGATACAAGTGACGATTTATTAAAGTTTTAGGTAACTGTATTGTTGAGCGTCACAGCAATTGTAGCCCTTGAAAAACATTCCAATTTGTCAAATGTTTCTTTAGGATAAAAGTTGCATAAAAAGTGTGATTTGTATCACTAAACTGCTCCCTGAACCGGATTTAGTCATATTTCCACACAAATTCATATTTCTTTATGCTTTTATTGGACAGACAGTGGAGGAAAATAGTAAAACTAACAATCCTGAGAGTTTTAAACATAATTAAATGTAATTTATTGTGACCAGGATAAATCTGGATTCTTATCGTACCGAGAAATTTATCACGATAAACGATGCGATAAATGCCAACCTTCATCTGTGTTTCTGTGCATCAGAGCTCGTCCAGTGATCAGTGTGAACGCTACATTAGACATAAGCCCCCAGATCATCAACCCAGAGGAGAAGAACTGCACCATTCCTCAAACCAACACGAAGGTGTCATGGTGAGTGCTCACATCTCGTATGAATTGTCGGTATTTATCCTGACACTGTAGGTTTTCTACTATTATATATTTCAGCTAAACTCTCATGAAAGTTTAGTGGTTTTAAGTAAACCCTTAGCTTTACTGAAAGCAGACTCCAGTCATGTCAATGTGTCTGATTTTCACTGAGATCAGGTTGTTTGGCTTCACAGTTTTAAGGTGAAGTACTGTCTGGCAGCCGGCGGGTTTGGAGCTCCATCCTCTCTGAGTGAGTGAAACGGCTGCAACCATTTATGGTTACAGTCAGTGACGCAAGACTATGGATCAAGTATTTCACAAATTCAATTTAAAAAGTGAAAGTTCTTCTTGTTATTATACAGCTAGTGAAAACATGACATTCAGTTTCGACTGCATCATTACATCGGACCAAAAACACTTTAAACACTTTAACACAGAATGTTCTGGCCATGTGCAGCACTACTAATTTGGTCTCCAAATTTTCAAACCATGTTTCCACCAATGTTCTTTTTTTAAGCATGTTTTTAAGTACAGCGTTGGAAAAGGTTAATGGAAAAAAGTTTTATTCTTGCTTGAGGTAGCTTTTGACTTTCCTGTGTTTGTGCCTTCCTAGAGGCACAAAAAGACTTTGTTGAGTTTCTTTTCTTCAGCCTGGCAGCTGGTAGCAACACGTAGGGGAGGGGGGCTCTACTCTACTTTCCACAGAGTCTGTAAAAGCTCCTGTCACTTGTTTTATTCATATTGTAGGAATACTGTGATGGAAAATGTTCCGTGTTCCTACTTCCTGCCGCAGGTTTTCGTGTGGACCTCACGCTGGATCGCCTGAAGCAGAAGGAGGCGACCAAACGCGCCCTCTTCCTCCACAGTGCAACCTATCAGTACTCTAAGAACATGACGGTGAACAGCAACAGACGGCTGGCCTGCGAGGAGCAGGAAGTCTACTTAAGGGTGAGGAAGTCATAGACCAAGGGTCACCAACCTTTTTGAGACTGGGAGCTACTTCACGGGTACAGAGTAACACGAAGGGCTACTTGTTTGATACAGACATAAATTTTCTTGGCTCAGCCTTTATAACAATAATAAATATATGTATATGAGTGAAATTTGAACCTCCTGTTGTTCTAAGATCCCGACTGAGCTCCTTGCAGTGTGTGCGGTTCTGGCGGGGTTGCCGATTTATTTTTGTGGTTTCGCGAACTTAAAAGCTGACGGGTCACCCGCTGGCTGACACCAGCAGATGTCGAGAAAAGAAATGTCCGACAAATCGGAAGGTACAAAACTATCATTGCACCTGACCTGCAAGAGCACAACCACCTCTCCAACGCGCATCATGTGCGCGTCACACAAAAGCAGCACAAACCTAAACCACTAAAGCAGCACACCCTTTTTTTTCTGTTTTTTTACACAAATGATGCTAAATAATAAAGACATGGAAGCGAAGCCTATATACCCATGAGATTCACGGAAAGAGGAGGATGTTGATTCCCAGGTTCAGGTGGTGTCAGACGTCCAAAGGAGGAGAAAGTGAAGCAACAATGTTTGCTTAATTTCTACTCTTTTGGGGAACATTTCGACTAGATTAAATTGTTTAACTCACAGTCTTAGCACGACGCTCAGGAAGAGCAGCAGATGTCAGCTAGCAGGTGACCCATCAGCTCTCCAGTTCAGGAAACATCAAAGAAGCTCAGAAACCGACGACCCGCCAGAACCGCACACGGTAAAAAGCTCTGCCGGGACCCAAACCACTCTTCGAACTACGGGAGGTTCAAACTCCTGTCATTCATTTTTAGCTTACAGAAAAAGCGCCAAGCCGCCAAATAAACAAAAACAAACTGACCAATAAGATTTAGGCTTTGGCGTGCCCTTTGACCCCCACAGACTCAGATGTGCGCTACGTACAAGATGTTTTGACACACAAGATCTTTTTTTTTTTCTCCACAATTTTGTTAATTGTAAAGAGAGTTCGATAATAAAACTTTCAGAAATTATTATTTTCTTTTTTTACTTCAAGGAAAATCTTAAGGTAGGCAGAGCTGGTGCAGCCGTACAGCTGCAGGCGCTGCTGCCCTCCGATAAAATCCTGCAGACGTCTGCGCTTAGTTCTGAACTTTAACCATAGAAAAGAGTTTTATGCATAGAGCAATTTATTTTAAACATTTTTTATAATTTACTTTTTAGAGAAATTCTAGATATAAACAAATGTTATTAATTCAATGTAAAAATATTAAATTAAATAATTTCTTTGGCTATTTTTAGAACTTGCTCCGCGGACAATTTTCTTCTGGGACAATTTATTTTCCAGCAAAATTTGTTACAGTGACAGGCCCACATGCGATGTTGAGGACTTTCAGTTATTCATGATGTGCGGATCCAGCTTTCTGCCGTCAGTCGGCTTCTTTCCATCACAGCCTCCCTTCCCCTTTTACATTCTGTTCCCACAGAAGTGTATTTATTACTGCAACTCTTCGAAGGCCTGTGTGATGCCTTATTTGCACACATAGTGAAAGAGAGATTGCGCTATCATTACAGATTACATCAATGTTCAGCTATGTAAAAGGGCCTTGAATTATTACTCATACCCCTTTGGTTTTATGGGACAGACCAACACAGAGTGTAATGAAAACTGTATACATATATATTTTTTTTTAGAATACAAACCTGAATAGTTCCCATTTGTTTTTAACCCATTTTGCTCTCTTTTCTTGTTCATAAAATCCAGTGCAACCCAGTGTTTGTGGAGGCCACCTACTTCCACCTGTGTTTAATTTAATGTCGGTATAAATCCAGATGTTCTGGGAAGCAGGAGAACAAGAAACACGTCAGATAAGTTCAGAGAGCAAGCTGTGAGGAGATTGATGCAGGATTAGGTGTGGGGAGAAAACTTTTCAGTCCGTTACTGCTAACTCAGACTGAATTACTCTACAATGATTACAGATTATTTACAACGAAGCTGTATTTGTTTTAAAATGTGACTAAATCTCATCTCTTGGATGTACCTGTAGACCTCCATTAACCTCTCCAGCGCACCCAACATGATATGTGTTTACAGGGTGTCCACAGGGTCTTAAAAAGTCTTTAAAAGCCACAAATTCATGTATGTAAACCTAAGGCCTTAAAATGTCTTAAATTCATAAAATAAAAAGTAGGTTGACCTCAGAAATGTTACTCACAGGTCTTAAATTCTGTCATGCAGGACTATTTAATCTCACATATGTACTTTTCTGTCAGGCAAAAGTTTGAGTCACGTGCTGACTGAAACTGTTAACTAGCTGCTAAAGAACCCTTAATAGCTAGCTAGCTTTTTTGTGCCCATCTGTGGTAAATGCTAATGTATTGCTAATTGGCTAGATAAGGTTAATTTTCGGCACTGGTTCATTTATATATTTTTTTTAACCAAATGAGCCGAGGCTATACGCATTCTGTGCAACAACAAAATTGCTAGACAATATGGAGTTTAGAGAGCCTTACGCACAGAGTGGCTACTAAGAGCCACAAACGGACCCCAAAAATGTCAGATTTGCTCCACTTGATTGTAACAAAGCAGGATCTTCCAGCCATCCCCTATATTTAAGGTTTCCTCAGTCTTAATTTTAATCCAAGGTGGCCTTAAAAAGTCTTCTATTTGACTTGCTGAAACCTGCAGATACCCTGATTTAAGTGGGCATAAGTATTCTGCACATATTAGTCATCCACCTGTGTGACCTCATATGAAAGTGTAAAGAGAGGCTGGGAAAGGCAAGAGTTTGAAAACAGACAAAAAATACCGAATATTCCCATAAAATTAAACTGAGAAAAAGTCAACCTGAAGCTGCACATCTGATTCCCTTCTCCTCATCACCCAGGACGACCGCGAGTTTCGGGATAAGATCACTCCCATCTCCGTGGCGATGGAGTACAGTCTGGACTACAAGCTGGCTGCAGATCAGACCGGACTGCTGCCCATCGTCAACATCTGGGCACCAACTAACGTCACCAAGCAGGTACTCACTGCAGACGGGGCTGGGGGTCTTCTTCTATGTAAGCACTGTGTCAGGGGTGTCCAAAGTGTGGCCTGGGGGCCATTTGTGGCCCTTGGATATTTATTTTTTTTGGCCCCCAGTTGCAGATCAACAATGATTCAGATTTGCCTCGACAAGCACAGGTGGCTGATACAGATGTAGACTATTTATTTGTAATCAGGGTAAAATTATTACCAACATAATTTTCTTACTATGGAAAATGTTAAGAATGACACAACATGTATCCAGAGACTTTTAATGCAATCAAATCAGATTTTATTTAATTTATTAAACTGCTAAACATGGGAAGCGTTTTGAAGGAAAGTGACCCAAGTCCTGTTCTTATAACTGATTAGTAAATTTGTTCAGTCGAGCCTGAAAACGTATTGGGGCCATATTAAGAAAAAAACTAAGCAGCAAAATTATGACTTTATTATCATAATAAAACGACTTTGTTGTCGTAATTTTCTTACTTTATTCTCATAAGTTAATGACTTTATTCAAATTCAGTTCAGTTCAAAAATACTTTATTGATCCCAAAGGGAAATTAAATGTTGTTTTAATACTGTTTCCATAACACTCTGAACTTTACTCTCGTGATTTTATCTTCTTATTTTCTTAGTGTGCTCCTAATACTTCGTTGTGCTTTTAATACAGCAAACTTAAGAAAATAGAGGATTTTTCTAGGAAAATGCTCTTTCTACAAAAAACTTTTTTCCTACAATAAAACCCTAAAATTGGATTAAAATTTTATTTTCTCTTGTTTTCTTCTTTTCTTATTTTATTTGATGGACCTGCGAGAATTTTGTCTCGACAATCTTGGCTCACGTGTCAAAAGTGCCACTGTTGCTATGGTAACTTAAACAGAGAAGTTAAATCGGCACCATGTTAGCACAGAGCTAGACTCAGAATGAAGCCCATAGTGTTGCCTTGATTGTAAATGAGACACTACAGGAAAAGTAAATCTCCCTCTAGTGGCTGTTCTTGGTCCTGAACCACTTGGTTACTCTGACAGTAAGAGTCTGATTTTCTGTTCTCACTTCTTCCCCATGTGTGCCAGGCTCACATTCTGCTGGATTGCGGCGAAGACAACATCTGCAAACCCGACCTCAAGCTGTCGGTGAAGAGGTTGGTGCAGCGAAGTCGATTAAATAGAACCAGTCATGGAGACATAACGGCGTTAAAGAGTTATTAGAGGTTGTAACTGTCTGCGTCCTCTGATTGGCCGCAGCGACCGGCAGAAGATCTACATCGGCGACGACAACGCCCTCACCCTGATGGTCACGGCTGAGAACAAGGGCGAGGGCGCCTACGAGGCCGAGCTGCACGTCTACCCGCCTCAGCAGGCCGACTTCACCGGGGTGGTCCGCAGTCAGGTAGACCTGGTCGCATCTCACGTTTTCCATCCAGAGCGAACGCCAAAAAGTCACATAAAACACAAAAAATTATCTTTGAGGTCTCAAAGTAATCCATGTCTTCATGTGCATGGATTACGACAGAACCTGTAGAACTCGTGATCTCATTTTGTGAAAAAAAACTCTTTGATTTCCTCTGCTTGGGAATAAAAATGTTAAATATGCTGGTAGCGACTCACCTGACAGAGGAAGTCATCAGAAAACTACAAAGCTAGATGTGAATTAGTGTTCCCCTGTTAGTGTGTCTTTAAATAAGATTATCTTAGGACGGTTCAATGTTATCTTCTTTGACGAGTGTGTTTTTACAGTTTCTATTTATTTGGACTTTGAATTCAGAAATAAAAAAAAAATCTAACAGGAGGAATGTTGGAAAGGTTTGCTTTTGTATAAGTTTGAACAGGCATTACTTAATAGAAATAATTAATTTTTTAACACATCATCAAAATATCAGTAGCAGGATTTTGAGACGATCGTTCAAACAACTGTGTATTTAAAAAAATAAAATAAATCTGCTCACGTCAGATCCTAGTAACTCACCTACTTTTCTCATTAAAACAACTTTTTTTTCTCGTAGTTTTAAGACTTTTTTGTTTGTTGTTGTTCTGAAAATTGCGTCTTTTGTGCGCTAGTGTTACGACGATGTTCTCACACTTCAGCACACTTTCACAGCCTGGCCCTGATGCTCGGCGCTCCCAGAAGGCCGGGATGGTTTAAATGAGCACCACTTTCTGATGACTTTCTTTCTGTCATTTCTAATTTTTATTTTAGAAAAGAAAGCAAGCATTAAAAAAAAAACACGATTCAAATCAGAAACTGGATCTGGTATAAAAAAAGACAGAACGTCTGTTTATTTCTTACCTAAGATCTCATCCATTATCACTGTTAACGTGTATGGTGACGTTGTGGCGTTCCTTCCTGCCTGTTTCTTCCGCAGACTCTGTCCAGGCTCTCCTGTGCTTACAAGAAGGAGAACGAGACCAAGATGGTGGTGTGCGACCTGGGAAACCCCATGAAGAAAGACACTACGGTCAGTTAGAGGCAACGCAAGGAAGTCAACACTCGGCATCTTTAAAAACATTACAGAGTAAATTACATATAGCCCCTCGGAAAAGGACTCAAGGTCATCTTGAACCTTGTCACATTTAGTCCCAACACAACCAAAAATGAGATAAAATGATCAATGCAGGTTTATTAGAGAACATTAATGAACAGGTGACATCATGTTCAGTTGAAGGGAACTCTGGTGTTTATGTCAATGCCAAGCGGACTGGACACCGCCCCAAAAGCAGGAAGCAGGCGTTGGCTCGAAGCATTCTGGGTAAATGCAATCAAAACAAACATGCGAGTCTAACGCTAGCGAGAGAAATGACTCGCAGTCTTTTACCAACGATGAAAGAAAAATCCTACAACCGCTAAAATCTGACGCTACACCATTTTGATTACATTTTGTGAAGAAGGAAGTTGCGCTTCAGAGGCTTTCCTGTCGTTTCCTTCAGTGGTTCTTGGTGCAGCGCCCCCACAGGCGAGGAGGGGAACAGGTTTTTCACAGAGTTTGGATCATTTGATTTGCTGAAAATGTAGCAAATGTTGCACTTTTGGTCCCCAATCGAGGCGATTCTATCAGACGTATCAGGTGGGGAAACACCCAAAGTGACATCCCAGGCTTCCCACATCCCACAGAACTCTGTTAAGTCCAACATCCAAACATGGAGAGAGTCCGAAGCAACCGTTCACTTTACACATCTGGTCCTAATGGAGGAACGTCAGGAAGAAAACGTTTGTTGAAACAAAACCCTTTTGAAGGTTAAAAACAAGCCATGTGAGGGACACAGTGAACATGTGGTCAAATCAGAGCAAATTTAGCAAAACACAGCAAAAAACTCAGTTTACAAAGTATTCACAGGGCCTGAAGAGAAGCACAATCATTTATGTTCAGTTTATGTTTTTTTTTGTGTTGGTCGGTCAAATATATTCCCAATAAATTCCACTAAAATTTGTTGTTGTAAATTGACAAAAAGGTGCAAGGGGTGTGAATACTTTTGGAAATCCCTCTCATTGTTTTAAGATATTTTAGGAAGTATCCTGAGACGTTTTGTGTGTGTGTGTATCTCTCCCCGCTCTCTCATTGGTCCTCGGCTCCTGTTCTGTGGTCTCATTGGCCAGATCCTGGCGGAGTTGGGGTTCAGCGTACACCAGCTGTCGGAGGAGGACACCTCCATCAAATTCGACCTCCAGATCGTCAGGTATGCCCCCGTCGCTGCCTCCGCAGTTTTAACCAGAATGAGAGCAGCTCCACCTGCTGGCTGAGCGAGGAAATGGTTTTATTTCATGGGGAACAGTGAACACAAATCTCGATGTGTGCTGCCTTACAGAAGCCAACAAGTAACTCAGTAGGAAGCTGATTTCGTTAGTCAAGACTTGTCTAAATGCCAGAATGCATTCTCTCTCATGAAAGTGAGAGAATGCATCGCCCCCGGCGTTCGCCTGTGTGTTTGTGTTTCTGTGGTAGAGGGGGGAGGGGGGACTGAACTATGTTAATGAGAGGTTTGAGCAGGATTTGGTTTCACTCCTCCTCGCCTCTCTGGTTCATTTCCTCAACTTTAAAAGTGTGAGCCTAAAGAAACTTACATCTGGAGCTGCTGCAGAGCTGTGTTGCTCTATTATAATGCACCATTGATGTACCGCATTTTTGTATTTTCCAGACTAAAAAAATGCGATATGAAGATGGGGGGAGAAAGAAAACGTATATAAGACGCACTGGAGTATAAGTTGCTTTTATCTAGACATTATTAAATGTAAATCCCCTGATATGATTCGATAAAACTTTGCTTTTCAGACAGTTATGTTTAATCCTCGGTTTATTTCTGTCAGAATGAATTAATATTCAACGCATCAGTCAAAAAAATGTCATTAAAAGGAAAGAAAAAAAAGTCCCAGGACCAACCAAACTATGGAGACAGTGCAATGGCGAGGGGCTCTATGGCCAGATCAAAAAGTAGGGGACTAAGAGGGCAGCCCTGACGGGTGCCTCTTTGTAATTTAAAAGGTTTTGAGGTCTGAAAGTTGGTACGAACCGTGGCAGACGGTTGCTGGTGTAATAGTTTAATCCATGAAATGAAGTTTCCTCCAAAGCCAAATCTACTAAGGACCGCAAAAAGATAATCGAATTCAACCTGGTCAAAGACTTTCTCAGCGTCCAAAGAGATGACACACTCAGCCGAATCTGTCGCACTAGAATAAACGATATTAAGCAGCCTTCTAACATTAAAATATGAGTGCCGACCTTTAATGAAGCCCGTTTGGTCTTTTGAAATAACCGATGGTAAAACGGTTTCAAGTCTACGGGCAAGAATTTTGGCTAAGATTTTGACATCTGTATTTAGGAGAGAGATAGGTCTGTGTGAGATGCATTCCACTGGATCTTTGCCCTTTTCTGAAATAAGTGTGATACAAGCTTGGTAAAATGATTGAGGAAGGGGTCTGTGTTTAAAACAACCAGTAAGGGTGGAGCTGAGCTGCACAGAGCTTTTGAACAGTTCAGGACACTGATTCAGAGCATATTTTACATCAACCTCTTTGATTTGTTGAATCAGGTTGTTCTGTTCATAGGTGGCCTGTTTTTTTAATTTTGGCTGAATAGGCAATATTCTGGCCTCTGATATTGGCCTTAAAGGCATCCCGTACCACAAGGCTGGAGGTCTCGTGGGAAGAGTTGGTAGCAAAAAAGAAACGTATCTCATCTTGAATAAACTTTACAAAGTTTTCATCCGACAGCAGGGTTGAATTGAAACGCCATGGTCCAGTTCTTAGGGGGAAGTGAGGAAGGGACAAAGTGAGTGAAACGCATCTGCTGCAGCCATTTAGAATCTGTAATAAAATAATCGATTCTTGAATAGGTTTTGTGTACATGTGAGAAGTACGAATACTCCCTCTTGTCAGGATTTAAAGTACGCCACACATCACACAGCCCGTACTCAGATAGAAAGGTTTGGATGACTGATGCAGATTTGCTTATGACATTACCTTTAAGGGATCCAAACCTGGGTCCAGCCAACAGTTGAAATCGCCCCCGAGGACCAGTGAATATTTATTGAGGTCAGGTAGGGAAGAAAATAGTTGTTTAAAAAAAATTCTCATCATCTGTATTAGGAGCGTAAACATTGACCAGGGCGACCAGAGTGCCGTGCAGTTTCCCACTTACAATAATAAATCTGCCGTGTTTATCAGCCACCACATTATCAAACGGAGTATTCAGGCTGATCAGTACAGAGGCCCCTCATGCCTCAACCTGAAAATGGGAGTGAAAATATTGTCCCCCTCCAGCATGCCAGGACACGACCCCCCGTCCGATCTCCTGATGTGAGTCTCCTGCAGAAACGCCACATCTGTATTAAATCGTTTAATATGTTCCCACTTTTATTTTGACGATTCACCTTTATCACCGCCAGTCAGGAGAAACATGTAGTTCACATTAAAATGAATCTTCCAGAGATGGATATAATTTATCTGTTCCTATATTTATATCAGTGTGGTGTTTTTTTTCTCATTTCTAATTCACGGAGGTGACTGAAGTTGTCGTTGTGTTTCAGCTCTAACCAGTTTCAAAACACGAGTCCTCGAGTGTCCAGCGTCACGCAACTGGACATCCTGGCTAAAGCCTCCATCAGAGGGTAACACACACATTTAGCTTCCTTTCCACACCCTGATTTATTCTTCTTAAATATACAATTTGATCTTTTTTTTTTTTTCCTGTGTAAATGTTGGAAGTAGAGTAGGAACAAACCCAGCAGTCAGACTGTTGTTCCCACTGTCTGCTCTCGCCCATTGTTCTGGGCGTTAGCATGTCGGGACGTATCCATGGAAACCCTGTGTGTTGCTCTCCCAGGTCGTCGTCTCCCTCTCAGGTGCTGCTGCCCATCGCCAACTGGAAGCCCAAAAACCCCCCGGTGCTGGGAGACGACATCGGGCCGCAGATTCTTCACGTTTACGAGGTACAAAAGTCTCAAAGGCAAATAAACAGTTAAATAAAGGGGGCGTGCTGTGGTGGCGCAGGGGGTTAGCACGCCCCACGTTTGGAGGCCTTAGTCCTTGACGCGGACGTCGCGGGTTTGACTCCTGGTCCCGACGACCTTTGCTGCATGTCTTCCCCCCTCTCCTCACCCTCCTTCCTGTCTACCTACTGTCGAAAAAAATACGAGCCACTAGCGCCGCAAAAACTCTAAGGAGAAAAAAAAAGAAAACAGTTAAAGTTAAATATGTTTCTTTTTTTTTTACTTTAAATGTTCAGCAACACACAAAATGGCAGCTGGAACAGGATCTTTTTACTTAATTTTCTTGACATAAGAAGCATTTGCTGCTTCTGTTTATGTTTGCTGTCAGCATTTAAAGTACCACAGTGGAGTATTCAGAACCTTTTTCTTTTTGAATTATGTGTATTTTATGCGTTTAAGGTCACATCATGCCTTACATGTTAGTGTATGTTTTCTGCTGTATTGTCGTTGGTTTTATAGGAATTCATGAATTTTTGAATATTAAATCTAGGGATGCACCGATTACAGTTTTCTGGCCGATCATCAATCTTTAAGAAACCTGCTGGAGGATTTTGAACTGTTTGATTTTTTTTTTTTTTTGTCTGAAAAGTCACTAAATATGGTGACAACAAAGTTGCTAAGTTGGCAGCAGTGTGGTGACTATTATTAATTGAGAGAAGTGGGACAATATCTGATTTTCAGTCGTTTGCAGAGATGAAATCGGTTTCACGTTTCAGTATCAGCCAATCGCCAAACTTCCAAAATTAAGTAAATTGGGGCTGATTTATCGGCGCGCTGCTGAATAAGTGATCTATAAATTTTTGAATTTATTTGCATATTGTAACAATTTTAGAAAACATGTGAAAATTTACAGGAAATTCAAAATATTTATTATAATTTTGTTTTAGTTTAGACCAACTAAAAAGTCCCGACTATTTTTGGTCTTTGTAGATATGTTTAAATACAGCTCTGGAAAAAAGACCACCTAGAATGATCAGTTTCTCTGACATGAAAATTCAGGAGAAATGAGATGAATCGCTCCATCGCCTCGGCCGCTTCTGCATTATTTACCTTTGAGTAAATCGCAGACGTGCCTGGAAGGAGAATTGCATCGCAGTGGCTCTGACCTCACACTGACAGAGTGCTGCTCTTTCAGCTGCTGAACAACGGGCCCAGTACGTTCAGCAAGGCGTCGCTGGAGGTGGAATGGCCCTATCACTTCAGGAACGGCTCTCTGCTCTACATCACCAGCTTTGAGACCGAGGGACCCATCAACTGCACCACGGACGTGGAGATCAACCCACTCAACGTCTCTGTAAGACTCCGGACACGGTTTCCTTCTTTATTCTGCTCTTTTCTACCCATGAAGAGAATTAAAGTGTCTTTACAGCTTTCTCCTTTGGAAGGAGGAAACTGTGAAAAGCAACGGCTTTTCACAGTTTCCTAATGCATCATGGTATTGTTGAACCGTTTTTGTATTTCAGTAATTAAGTTCGAAAAGTAAAACTCGTAGATTCATTACACAGCAGTATCTGTGTCTGGGAATCTTGTCGATTTACAACATTTGCAGCAAAAAGTACATTTTTTTAGGAAATGTGTCTGTAGGTGAAGGATGTTTGATACAGAAACTATTAGCTAGACAGTAAGGATGAAGAGTGCTGACATAACAATTATCTAGCAGAACGTTGGTAAACCACAAAAGTCATTGCTAAAGAAGCTGCCCTTCAGGATTCTGTTAAAAATACGTTAATGGAAAGTTATCTGTATGTCAAGGTGTTCACACATCCCTAAAAAGTCTTAAATTCATGTATCTAAGTTAAAGGCCGTAAAATGTCTTAAATTTATTTTAAAAAATGTAAGTCGGCCTTAAACATGTCAATCTCAGGTCTTACATTTTGACGCGGCAGGACTATTTAATCACGTATGCTATGTAGTGTTTTGTTTTGTTTTTTTGTCATGAGACGTTTCTGTCAGGTGAAAGTTTGAGCCCGAAGCAGACATCTTAGTTGCGTTCTGGGACTCGAGGCTGTTTAAGCTACGGCCAACTAGCTGCTGATAATCCCTTGCTAGCTAGCTAGCCTTTTTGCGTAAGTGTGAATTTATCGGCAGTTTGCTGGATGTTTGCCTTCGCCTCTGGCGCACTTCAGTTGCCAACTTGTACGATTACATGTGCCTTCTGTGCAAAAAAGGTCTAGCACTACGATATAAATATCTTTTTGTACGTTTCTGTTGTGATTCAGGTCTTAAATTTTAATGATACGGGTCTTTAAAAGTCTTAAATTTAAGTTGGTGAAACTTGTGTAAACCCTGCATCGGTTTAGTATCCATAGAAACTACTGTTGTCCTGATTTTTGATTCATCTCACTCTGCGTTCAGTTGGGGTTACAGATCATGCCACTGAATTCCCAGTAAATGTGGTTTCTTTGCCGTTCAGAACCCAGTGCCGACCCAGAAGAACACCAGCGACATCAGAGAGAGAGAGATGGAGGGAGGAAACCCAAGACGTGTGAGGAAGAGAGACCTGGAGGCCAAAGAGACGCAAAACGACTTGCAGATACTGGTACACACACACACACACACACACACACACACAGCACGGCCTGCTTTTATTCCTCACAATCTTTTTATTTTCTCTGTCTTTCCGAGTTTCCTGAATTTATCTTCTGTTTTTATTTGACTGCGTCTGCTTGTTTAGGACTGCAACACGGCCGAGTGTCTGAAGCTGAGGTGTCAGGTCGGTCGTCTGGAGAGGACCAAGAACGCCATCCTGTTCATCTACTCCAGACTGGACGTCAACAACTTCCTCAGGGTACAACAACACAGCAGCTCTTAAAACTGCTCCCTTAAGATTCACGTGCCGGGAATCGTGTCTCCAGCAACGTTTTTTTTTTTTTTTTCCTCATGCGCATTTTGAAGTTTCACGGCAGAAACGGTTGACGGGAGAAACTTCTCTTGAGGAAGTTTTTGGGTTTTCTGAAAAAAAAAAGTCGCTCAAGGGGAGATGGAAACAGATTTAAGTTTGGATGTAGTCCATCCACAGGTGGGTCTGTGCCTTATTAGAGACACAAAACTGAGAAATGTCAGAGTCCAAACCTTCAGTTTGGACGGAGAACTCAACGTTTTTCTGAAATGTGTGGTGTGTGCTTTCCATCTTGTCTATTACAGGCAACATTTGTGGAGATTACACTCCAAACCAGCAGATGGAAACACACCTAATTCACGTTTTCTTTCTGTTTTCTGTTTTGCGACATGTCAGTAGTTTGCTTAAAAGTCATATAACAAAGACGGCTAATGTCACTGAAATGTAGGTTTTTGGGGGGGGTTTTCCCCACAGGCCTTTACGAAGCTTGGTTTTCAAAGGTTGACTGCTGCTTTTGGTGATGTGTTACCTCCTTTGCTTCATCTCGTTTCCTTTCTCAGACTGAGAATCAGAATCGCTCCTACGTGGTTCGATCGACGGCCTCGTTTGAGGTCATCGAGATGCCGTATAAGAACCTGCAGACTGAGCTACCGGCAAACTCCACCACTGTGAGTCCCACTGAAACACTCAGTCATCAGCATACAGCTTGACAGCACCAGAGTTTTCCATGGACAGGAGGCAATGTTGTTAGCTAATGGAAATATATTATCTATAAAGTACAAATACAAATTTTACACTTTGCAAAGTGTAAAATGTGTTAGAATGTTGGTTTCATTTTATCGCTGAAAATCAAAGCTTTTTTCATCTTTTTTTCCCCCCGAGCCCTTTCTGCGTTTGCAGAGGTGATTTGCACACAAAATGTCCAGATCTTTCTTTCTAACATTAGATTCGGAAGAGAACTGTTGAAATCTAGTGGAAGATCTTAAACACCCAGGTGAACTCCTAAAGGAGAAGCTGAGGTCTCCTCCCTGCTCTTGTTTCCAGGTCAGCGTGTCGGTGACGTGGGTGGCTGACACGGCCCCGCCGGTGCCGGGCTGGGTGGTCGCTCTGGCGGTACTCGCAGGACTGCTGCTGCTGGCTTTGCTCATCTTCATTATGTACAAGGTGAGGCTGCTTGTACACAAAGTCGGCCTTCTATCACCTGAAGAACATCTCCAGGATTAGAGGACTTGTGTCTCAGCCAGATCTAGAGAAACTCATCCACACGTTTATTTTCAGTCGCATCGATTATTGCAACGGCGTCTTCACAGGTCAATCCTCCAGCTGCAGCTGATCCAGAATGCTGCTGCTCGTGTTCTGACTAAAACCAGGAAGATAGAGAACATAACACCAGTTTTAAAGTCCCTCCACTGGCTCCCTGTAGCTCAGAGAATAGACTTTAAAATACTGTTGTTAGTTTATAAATCACTGAACGGCTCAGCACCACAATATATTAAAGATCTGCTGTTGTTGTATCAACCTTCCAGACCTCTCAGGTCTTCCGGTTCTGGTTCTGCTCTGCATCCCCAGAACCAGAACCAAACGAGGAGAAGCAACATTCAGCTTCTATGCACCACAAATCTGGAACAAACTTCCAGAAAACTGTAAAACAGCTGAAACACCGACTTCCTTTAAATCTCAACTAAAAACCCACCTGGTTAGAACTGTATTCGAAACGTAATCAATTATGAATTTATCGATGGAACTTGACTTAATGTCATGGTTTGATTGTTGATTCTATGTTGCATGACTTTGGGTTTATGATATAAAGCACTTTGAAATGCCTCGTTGCTGAAATGTGCTGTACAAATAAAATTTGATTGATTGATTAACACTCAGTTTAACTTGCTTTGCCTCACCTTATGCGTTTGTTTGGTAAGAAAGTTTCCCAATGATCTCTTTTTCTTTTCTTCTTTCCTTTCTTAGCTGGGTTTCTTTAAGAGAGTGCGCCCCCCGCAGGTGGACTGCACCGAGAAGGAGCAGCTGCAGCCGGAGGAGAACGGGAACACTGACGCTTAGAGGCTACGATTTTAATACGGAGAGAGAGAGAGAGAGAGAAAGTTAAGGAGAGAAGAAATCAGGGTAAACCAGCCTCAGAGAGAATCACTGTAAAGACTGTTTGGGGGAGGGACAGGTAACTGTATTTGTTTGGCTTTTTTTTTATGTCTTTTTTTTTTTTTTAATCATGTTGCATTCGTGCCAAAACAGAAGCTGGAAAACACTGGTCGCTGATAAAAAAACAAAACCCTCAACGCTTCAAACCCGCTCGTTTTTAAAAGTTTAAGGATCTTTTGGTCTCTTTGTGCGCCTTCACGTCCGCCGACACCGGAGCACTTTTACCTAACGACTCCCATAAACCCGGCGTGGAACTGCGCTGCGGTGCGGCTCGCGCTCCATCTCTGCGGTTCTCTGACATTTAAAGCGACACGTACGAAGCCAGGCAGCCAGGTGTTGAGCTTTCTGTCAGGTTTTGGCCTTTCAACAGATTTGCACATTTCCTCTTTTCTTTTCTGTTTTTTTTTTTTTGTTTGTTTTTGCCTAGTCGCCACATCGAACAGGCAACGAGCTGATTGGTCTTGTCGGCCTTGAAGTCCAGAACTGCTGATGCATAAAGAAACGTGCAGCAGTTGATGGAGGAAGTGCAACAGTAGAGCCAGTATTATTAACTGTAAGTACTGGAGTCACCTGATTGAATTAGGACCAACAGCAGCAATAAAACAACAATACGGATTGAGAAAACTTTAGATTCTTGAATATTTTTGGATAAAGATGAACTATTTGCTCTGAGAGGAGACGATCAGAGTGTCGCAGTAATATATATATTTTTCTTCTTTGTTTTCTCTCCTGCTTTCTGTGGGTGTTTGGTAACAGACTGAAACTTTAGTATGTTGAGTTCTGCTTTGGGAGTGTTTGGAGGGTTTTCTTGTGCGTTTAAATGCATTTTGTACAAAACATTAATGGTGATTTACAATAGTGGGTCCAGCTCTATTTAACACAATCAAGAAACTGTTTTCTTTGACCTTTGATCACTTGGTTAAACCCCGGACCTGCGGAATACGGTTTACAATACATCCTGACCCCTGGAGGCCAATATGTGTTACTACACTAGAAGTATTTTCTTTTTTCAGCCTTTGTGTAGCTAAAAACAAAATACACAACAGACAATGAACAGCTGCTCAGTTATTCTGTTATTTGATGCTATGCAAATGAGTTTGCATTAAATACATCGGAATGCTAACGTTATTAGCAACAATAGCTATTGTTATTTGCTAATGGAAGTAAATGCTACCGTTATTAGCATTTGGATGCATTTAGCGGATAATAATAAGTAGTGATTTTGTAGTTTAGTTTAACTTCATTAAAATGAAGTAGTTTTGTTCTGACAAAGATAAAACGGATTCTCTGGAAAAAAAATATAATAGTCTAAATTTCTTATCGCATGAAGTCAGAGAATCAAACAAACTAAAAGTTCATTTTTATCCTACCTGTGCTGCTAAACAGTACAGAATAATAACCTTCAATTTATTGATGGAATGTATTGATCCTCTTAGAGAGAAAATAGTCAATAATACAAAAAACAATCATCCACACTTAGCGTTTGTTACACTCCTCTGCGGCTGTTTAGCTGTCGCTAACCGGAGCAGCCATAGCAACTGTAGCTAAGGGGCGGGGTTTAATCCGTGGTCACTTGTTACTTTCCTGCCATTTCCTGCACTGAAGTCTCTTTTTTTTCTTTTGTTCATTTTCTTGTAGTTTTCCCTCAGATTTCAAACTGGTGACTGGCAGCTTCGCCAGAAACTTAAAAAGACAAAAATCGGCTGGTTGCTGTTTTCTAATGACTCTGATCTTACTTGTGTTGTGTGTGTTTATGTATTTAAAAGAAAAGAAACAAAAACATTTTTTTTGCTATTTGCCCATATTGGGTTTGCATATTTTGATGACTTCGTTTCAACAGCAGACAGCGAGCGAGAGCACAAAACACACAAAACACGTTCAGAACAATAAATGTTACATTGTTGCTTTTCCACACTGGGTGGATTTATATTCCAGATAAAATATGAACATACTGTACGCCATGTTTACCCACAGTCGCAATCATGGACCTAAACATGTGTAAATAGGGCCACTCATCCTAAACGTACCATAATATTTCTCTCATCTTGGTTTCTTCAGTCTTAGCCACGCTAGCTAGCTACGTAGCACATGAGGCTACGTTTGCTAACGTTAGCTTCCTGTTCGAATCCCTGTAAAACCTTTGAAACTTTGAACAGATTTAAATCAATAAGAGGACACTGAGTAGTTTGGACAACTGTACTTTTAAAATTAGAGTCGTCTCTTTATTAGGATAAAATTATTAAACAGGCCTGGTCAGACTGTTGATTAATATACTATATATATATATTTCCAATCAAACTCGTCAGTATGAATGTTACGTTAATGTAGATTTTCTGTTTTCAGGATGGACTAATAATAAACCAAGTAACTTTAGTGATTTCTAAAGACATGAGTTTGAATTTATTCTAGATTTGCTCCAATCCACACAGAGCGAAACGTGTCCAACCAGACATATATACACATGGTGTCACTAATATTTGCTAAAAGTTTTCTTTATATGTTGCAACTCGACTTCATCGTTTTTGATGGTCAGTAAAGAAAAGAAAAAGACTGAATTACTAGCGTTAATTAATGTTGTTTGGTTTTCTGGCACAGATCTGCCTCTTTAAACATAGTCCAGATATTTTCAGCTGGGTTGAGGTCAGGACCAGTCCACAAGTTTTTATATTAGCCTGTTTCATCTATTGCAGGGAGAAACGCATAAAATAAAAGATTGCACTGTAAAAACACAAAATCTTACCAAGTAATTTTGGTATAGTTTATAGTGAAAATATCTTAGCACATTTAAAATAATCTTATTGACATAAGATATATGGTTCGTAGTCAATAATCCTTAAAGTCGATGGAAAAAGTACTAGTTCTAATGGTGCATTATTTCACTTATAACAAGACATTTTTTCCCAAGTTCTAAGTGAAGTAATGCACCAATGGAAGTAGAACTTTCTCATCAATATTAAGGATTATTGACTCAAAACAAGCTCCTATTTCTTTGCAAAAATATATTTGTTAGTGCACTTGAAATAAGACAAAACTACAACATTTCCACTGGACCTCAGGGGTCTTGAAAAGTTGACTTTAGTTTCAAGTAAGTAAAATGAAAAGGAAATGAAAATGTTGTAGATTCTTGTTTGTTGTGTAAAGGTTCCAAATTTAAATATGAGCTTTTATTTTCTAAAACAGGGAAGTTATTGTATTCATTTATTTAGATGATGACCTTGAAGGCTTTTCCACCTATTTGATAATTTAGAGTTTGTAAAAATAGTCAATACTCATAAAATAAAAAAAAGAAATAGCGTTTTGGGGCTTTTACAAGCTTTTAATTCTGGATGTTTAACTGCACTCAGGGTTTCTGGACTGAACTCGGCTTGGATTCCTAATAAAGCATTGAAATGTAAATTTTGGGGTAAATTCTTTGAAATGGATGTACCACTAACCACAAACTATAATTTAGGACATCAGTGCTTTTATCTAGAATAAGCCAATCTGGATTTTATTTTTTCTTCTTCCTATTTTTATTCCAGATTGTAACTAATTTTAAAGTCTGTCCAGACACTAAAAAGAAAAAGTTAATTATGCAGGAGCCTTTATCACACCGTTGTATTGTAAACCAAAATGACCCCTTTGTAGTTGTATGATTTATGACAATAAATCTATAATAGAATAAAATAGCAATATAACTTTAACACAATTATCCATAATGTTATTGAAACTGAAGGCAGCGTGTAGGAAACTGATGGGAGCCCCGAGTTAATGAGAGAAAATCAACCATAAAGTCACATTTTATTCAAGTCTTGTTTTTGTTTGTTAGTATCATTCCAGCCTGAAAAAATAATATCTTAATATTCTGAGACTGATGCCTGTGAGGGGATTGCGAACTGCAGAGAAACTTTTAACTTTTTGTAGGTGAAAGAGTCACAAATGCAAAGATTTGATTGGTCGACGGGGATCTTAAGGACTTCCTAATGGTAACCGTCTTGATTTGAGTGGCTAAAATCTGCACAAAAACTTGTCTTCTAATGTGGCGCATTTCAAAACTGGTTTAAATCAACTCTTTTTGTTCATGATAAATGACAGATTTTGAGCTCTGTGGTTGTTTATGGCTGAGCTCTCGTCTCACTTTCGCCAGCTGGAGTGAAATCTGCTCACACTCAGTCTGAACCACCTGCAGCTTTTTAATTCTCTGCTCTGCAGTTTTGACATTTGAATCTGAACGCGGTTAAGATTTCTATTTAAAAAAAGAAGAAAATAATGCAAAGTGTAGAGAGTCTAAAAGCAGAATCAGACTCTGTGAACCGACTCGTGGCGATTTGACTCCAGTCCTGCGTTTCTTTTTTGACATATTTAACACCACTCTGTTTTCCTTTCTGCTATGAGTAAATATTGACTTTTTTTTTTCTTTTTGATGTATGTATTCTTACACTTAGAGAGTAAATACTAACAATTTCTAAAAAAAAAAGAGATGATTTCACTGTTGGGCTGAAATAAACAGATTTGTTCACATTTTTTTTGTTCTGTGGTTTGTCTCCACGTTATCTTGGACGAGCGGGACCTTAATAAAAAATAAAACAAAACACTAAGTATCAGTGCAAGTGTTGTCGATGACACTAATAACTGCTCATATTAAGACACGCTGCTTGTTTGCTTCAGATTTTTATTCTGTGTGGTTTCCGTTCCTCTTTAACGTCTCACTGCGCGTCCGTCAGCAGGAAGCTGAGGTCGCTGCCGGGATCGAACTCCGCCGAGGGCTTCCCACTGAAACACCCAAACAGGACAGTCAGAGGACGGCTCCGGGTTACAGAGAGACAATCGCATGAAAACATAAGTCGCATCAACAAGACTTTTTAAGTGTTTGCAGAGTAGTGATGGTGGTGGTTAATTATTAATATTAGGACCAGGCGTGCCAGAACGCCGTGTGTGTCGCTGTTTGTCTTTCGTATCCCACATTAGCAGTTAGCATGGTTAGCGCTGCTAGCATCACAGCAGTCTCCACTTGTATTCCTAGAGAACAGGTCCAAACTTTAACTCAGAAGTTGAAAGGTCCAGAGGACAAACCAAAAAACGTTGTAGTGTGTTCAGCCTTCCTGTTACCTGCTAACGTCCTGCTCTCTCTCACTCTCTCGCAGCCTGAATGAACTGCAGATTGGGTCTCGACATGCCGTAGAAAACATGTTACTTTATAATCCGCTTTTCTTTTTTTTTGCTTGATATCTGAATACGTCCTCTGACTTCCTTGTAAAATCCTCTCTGACACTAAAATGTCTACCTTTGAGTATTCTGCACTCAGTAAGAACTTGACACACTGAAGAGTGTTCCCTTTAGAACACCCTGATGGACCTTGCTATGGTGTGTTCACTGACTAGAAAAGATTGTATTTTTGAGTTTCTGAGCTGTCGGTCAGGACTGATTCCAGTTCTCAGTGCAAAATATGATTTGAACTAAATGGTTCTGTTTGTTCTGCAAACTTCATTAAGTATGATGGAGTATTAGCGCCACACTAAGAAGAAATGACAGGAGAATTAAGTCTTAATGTTACAAGAATAAAGTCAGTATTACAACTTGCTTCTTGTATTATTTCAACTTTTTTTCTTTAATCTCCTAATTTTTTCTTGGTATGGCCCTAATAATCGAGTATCTCGCTTTCAGAAAATTCTACATTTCTTTTGTTTATCATCACTAAAGACTATAAAATGCTTTTTCTTTGCATACGAGTCTTCCAAATAAACACCACAACTTGTATAAAACCTGAATAATAAAACTACAATTGGATACTGAAGTTTAGTTTCCCATATTGCTCATGTAATGGTCGGGGAAGTGACTAAATTTGAACTAACCTTCTGATTTGATCAAGGCGAGACATTAGTGGAGGGAAAATGTTCAATTTCGGTTTTAGAATGATTAGAATGCGATTAAAGTTTAAGAGGCCTGTGGGAGTTGTTGACGTATGTGTAAATATTTCAGTTTTTCAGCTGCCATAATTCGCGCGCTAAACTTTTATAGATAAACTCTTAAAGTGACAGAGCACCTGGTGAAGAGCCGGGCCTTTGTCGTTCCCAGCAGCGTGGCTTTGTCTCCTTCTACCAGCAGCAGGGAGCCTTCCCTCAGTCCCTAATATATATCGAATAAATGAATAAATAAAAACAGAAGTGAACCAGGACAGTCCAATAATAGCCGGTTCTGACTCACCAGGACACTCGGAGTGTTGGGTTCTTCATGGTACTGGGTTATCCTCTGCTCCCTGGTCTCCTGCACAACAACAATGTGACACGAGATGACACTTTAGCTGTTTCTGTACCTGGAGTCATTTCATAACGCATATTTGTGCATAAAAAAACAAACCGAGGAAAAACGGACCGTCTGCACTCAAACAAACCACAGCCGACGAAACCAGAATCCCGTCCATTCTTACTAGGTTTCTTACTTTAATTAAAAATGTAAGTGTGACTGTTGCAGTGTGAACGCTGAGCCACAGTAGCTACATCATATCAGCTGAGTCGGCTCATAATTTCTTTTAGTCCTAAGTAAGTAAAACGTTATAAAGAACCTTTTGAAACTAAAATAAAAATCACATTTTAGCAAACTGAGAATAAAAGCCACAACAGATTTAAAAAGTTACAGAACTTACAGAGATTTAGATCGTTTTGGAGCCACATGGCCAAGCAATGATGCATCATAGCACCGTTTTTACTGTTGTTGCAGTGTGCGTGTTTGGCCTCTAGGCGGAGCTGTTGCACAAGTATTGAATGTGCTGCCGTTTGATTTTGTTTTGCACATTACAAACAGAGCAAATGTTACTCTAGGCTCTTTCAGAGTGAAACTGAATTAAAACCAGAACTGGTGAAAACAGCTGCAGCCATGTTCACGCCTCACCCCGACTCTCAGTTGTATTTAGGTCTGGACTTTGACTGGGCCATCCTAACACAGGGAGAACGGAGGTTTTGACCTGCAACCGTCTCTTGACTTTTACGTCAGACTGAGAATGAAAAATTAATCTGAATTACAAATCTATAAACGGGGGATGAAATGTTCCTGAATAACAGCTGGATGAATGGATTGATAAATAGACCTGAATAAATACTGTATAAAATATGTAAGAATATAACCAAAGCAAGAGTTTTATGAAGTCCGTTTCCTTGACAACATAAATTATCACCTGAGGGTTAGCTTTAAAAACCTTTGGAAATAAATTTGTCTGAAAAATTCTATATTTCTCCACAAATATTTGCAGGGAAACGAAGCATAAAAGAAAGTTTGTTTAAAACTAAACTAAGACCAAACCACCACATCAGCACGGCGTCTCGCAAAGCGTCGTTCGCTTCGGGGTTAGTTTCTTTTCGCTCAGCGATTCCAGAGGAAGCAGTAGCAGAATCAGACAGAAGAAAGTGTCACATTTCTCAATGGCCGACGCGGCTTTTTGCTGACGCGCGTTTAAATTGACGCTGCTTTGTGCTTTTGCGGTTTCCTGTGCCTGGAGAAATTCAAACCGCTGCAAGTTTTCAGCACACAAATGAGTCATTTTGTTTGGTTTTTTTTTTTTTCTTTTAACGCAACTACAGTATGTCTGAATTGGGACACATTCATGTGTTTCAGGTAAAGCACAGGCTTTTGTATGTATAATCAAAGGCTTTTATCATTTTTAAATAGATAATTGTCTGCTAAGGATTACTGATGTTTTATTATATATAAACCCGGATCAGCCTGTTCTTTGCTGTCACTGTTACTGGTGTATTAAAATAAATAAGCAACGTTTAGCCTGGTGGGGTGGGTCAAGTAAAGCCTGGTGACCCGCTAGGCTTATAATCTACTGGGGAAACCCTGCATACCACTTGAGTTTTTTTTTTTTCTCCCCCAGATTATTTGATATGCTGCAGCTCTTCTGGCATAGCTCAACTTAAAATATGCAGTCGATACGGACGTATGTGCATAATCACTCTACCATCCGGAGGTTTACATATTTTGTCATACTCCTTAAGTGAAATGCGTTACCACTTATTTTAGTAAATAAATCTGAATTTACCATTAACCACTTAGGTCAGTTATGAAGCCGGGACTTTGCGCGGCCATCCTTTCTACCTGAGCGTAGGCTGGTTGATGCAGATGGACTGTTTTTCGTTTTATAGAGCAAGATTTCTTTATAGATAAATAGCATCTTAGAAAAAAAAAATAGATTCCCATTTATTGACGACGTTTCTTCATTTGTATTGGATGATTAGAACCACAAACGACTTTTCCTCAAACGTAAAGCATTCACCCCAAATAAGAAAATAACCAACCCCAGAAAGTCACAAACTTTGGGCCTGTCTTGTAACACAGTTGAACAAAACCTTTGTTCTTCATTTTGTACCTACAGTGATTTAAAAAAACAGAGTTCTTTGAACCTAGCAATTTTGTCTCTTAGAGCAGAAAGTTTGCTGTAAGGTCTCTTTAGGTTTTTTCTCGACTCACCCCCATGTGGCGGCTGTTGGGGTCGGGGTCCAGGTAGTGCGGGTTGATGTTGAAGGGGACCAGGCCGATGGCATCGAAGGTCGGCGGGAAAACGATGGGCATGTCATTGGTGGTGCTGATGCTGATGGTCGCCACGTTGGTTCCGGCGCTGGAGCCCATGTACGGGACGCCGTCCTAGAAGGGGAGGAGGCACAGGGAACGGGAAAACATTGCTGGACCTCGTGTTGCGTTCGTCTACTTCCACAGGAAAGTGTCTGCATGTTGCGTCAAGGCTGCTGGGCTCTGTGCGATCCGGCTGTGTGTGCGCTCCACCTCCAGGACTCTCTTCCTGATCTCCGTCACCACGTTGTTGTCGTAAAGGCTCTTCAGCAGCCGGAAAGTGTTGCCTCCTCCTGCAAGCGGATGCGTCCGTTAGCGTCTCCGTGGATACGGGGTCAGTGTGGTCGTGGGGCAAAGGTTATGGCAGTGAAGTGTTTAGAAACAAGGCTCGCAAAAAACACCAAACCTACTAGAATTAGAGTTCTGAACCATTCTCCTCTCATTAGTTCTTGCACTTAAAAAAGTAGTTGGTTGGTTTTTGCATATTCACTCCCTCTGTAGGAGCTGACCAGAGCTTCCTGCAATGTCAAAGGGCAGTAATATGTGTTGTCCTGGCACATAGTGGCATTTTATAGCACAATCAAGTAAATATGTAAACTTCAGTTGTTATAAAAGGCTGTATATCAAATATGACATAAAATAAATTGAAGCTGGTCATTTAAATTTGGGCCTCTGTCTCTTTAAGAAGCTCCTGCTCTTTCAGAAACTCCGCCTTCAGGAAGTCATCACAACATGGCTCCTCTGTTAACCCTTTAGCAATGTTTTTATCAGCGTTGCAAATAGGCGTAGCTCCTATAATGAGCTCAGCAGATGCTCAGTTGACGTGACGCTGGCCCCGCCCCCTTGCGGAAGTAGAGCCGTCCTCCGACAAGCCGTCTGTTATTGAGGCAGACTGATGGACCTCAATGTGTTATACAAGACATTTTTTGAATCTTTTTTGTCTTATAAACCAACACTGAGGCAAAAACGGTAGGCAAAAAAATTCTGTGACTAGTCTTACGTCAGGTCTGTAAGGTTAGCAGGAAATAACAAAAAATTTACGATAAAGCCCAAGAGGAAAAATGAGGGACACAAAGTCTGGTTGGATAATGACTTAAATAATACCGGCTTGTGAAAATCTGCCTTCAGGACAATGCTTGGAAATAAGCAGTAGCATGAAACAGCGTTTCAATGCCAATATAGCAGTTAGCGCAGACTGTTTTCAAAAGTCCGTCACCTGCCAAAACCTTTTACAATCACTGCACGTCAGGTGAGAAGGAAGCAGAACTCGAGTAAAAGACACGACAGAATTAAAGAAGGTTGAAAAAGAGCGGGCTGTGCTGAGGGGAGGAGAGCGTCGCCTCAGCTCGCCGCCCTCAGTTCTCACCAATAAAAATGCCTTCTGCCTTCCGGACGGCTTCGACGGGGTCTGCAGCCTCGTGGATGCCGTCGACCTCATAACCTGCCGGGGTCACAAACGGGCAAGTCAAGTGTTTTCAGGACACCGTGGCAACAGCTGGAGTGCATCTCCACTCGGCTTTATCAAAGAACACAAACAGACTGCTGAAGGCTGCGATCACGTAAGCAATAGTTTAGAGGTACAGGCGGCGAACAGCCCTACCTAAGGATCTGAACTTGTTCCTGGCAGTTGTTGTGTAGGCATCTCTGTCATGGAGGGCGTAGGGAACAAACAGCACTCTGGCCACATTCCTGAAGGATGAATCAACACATATAGGAATATAAAGCTGTCTATATGGAGTCGTCCTCGCACTGATGACACCCTGGGCAAACCCCTCTTTCTGACCCCTCACCGGCAACTAAACAAACACTCTGCGTGAACATAAAAAGGGTTAGCATGTGGTTTGGTAGCAGCATTAAGAACTAAAAGACGTTGATGTGATGATATTTGAGCAAGACGACAAGCTGTGAATCAGTTGCCAACTTCAGCACCATCAGCCGCCCTTTGGTGCTCAGCGGTGTTGAACGGAGCCGCGGAGGAAAATAAACGGCGCTCCAGGATTGGCCGCTTCGCAAACGAGAGAACCAAGAGAGCTTCAAGAAGAGCAGCATTTTTACTTTGGTGCGTCATCTTCCTGAACTGAATTTTCTGTTGACTAGATTAGAAATGTGCTAGGAAACCTCCCTTCCCCTCGCAAATACCCAAAACTTTCACTACTTTACTTTTCCAAAGAGCGAATTGGTGCTCCTCGTTTTTACCGCCAAAACATACATAACACATTCCTCCGTTTTTCAATTTGCATGAAGTTATTACCAGCACTGAACTCAAATGCAGCGTTAGCCACAGAAACAACTCCGTGTTTCTCAATTTGCATCGTTGCGTTTCTCTTGGCGCCCCTCTGTCCCATGCCACCCAGACCACAGAGCCAAATCACCCAGAACAAAACCCGCCTCTAAATCTGGAGGCTCATTAGCTTCAGGACTTTTCTAAAACTTTCCGAGAAATCTGCTTCCCTTTGACGGCCTGCGCTCGTTTCCTGCTGTCCAGCTGACGTATGCTGTCTCTTTATAGGCTTTAGTTGAGTCTCCTTGGGTTTGTTTTCCCGGGTTTCTGTTCAGACGTACTTTCCAAAGAAGCCGGAGATGTGCTGCTGGCAGTGGTCCAGGTAGCCGCTGCCGTGCAGCGTGGAGTTGGACACCAGCAGGAGTCTCCGCTTCATGTCTCACCGCGGGGGGTCTCACGGAAACACCGAGCTCAGCTGGACTGCAGGTGAAGTCCAACGTTTCGGGTCAGAGTCCGGAAGATTCTGCTGACTGCGGCTTTCTACAGAATCAGAAACGCCTTGGGGGGAAAAAACTCTGCTGTCACTTTCGACTTTACGTCTCAACGACGTTCCGCAGCTGCTGCTTTAAGTAACTCTGAATGTTTTCCCACTGACACGCACATCCGGCTTAGTTTTCTGTTTTGTTCCCAGGTTTCATTTATGGTTCTTTAATACAGGTTTTAAAATAACTGTTTTAGGTTGCTTTATTTATTTCCCACACGTCATCATCTTTGGCGTATTTGTGTCAAAGTAAAGGTTTCGTCGTCCGGTCCATTACTTTCACAACAAAAGCCGGCTTTTTTTTTTTTTTTTTTGACAGTCTCTATCTATATGAAAACATTATTTTTTTCCTGTTGATGTTGTTCACAATAATTATAATAATAAAATATAAAACAATGACGGCTAAAAACAAACACGGAAGCAGTTGTTCTTTATCTTGAAGTCCTATCAAAATAAAAGCCCTACCAGTACCGAAGAAATAATGATAATAATAAAAAAAATAGTCTCCATACATACAAATTCAAAACAAGTGCTCCAGTCACTCTACAAATAAACATAAATCGTGGTATGAGTATGAAATATTGCATCATAATAACGAATATTGGACTTTAAAAAAAAGAAGATTAAAACTTTTTCACATAAATGTTACATTTCCTATCTTTTTAGGGAAAAAATAGCCTGTTGTAGGCCATGTAAATCATGGCCTACAACAAGCTATTTTCCCCTTGGGGATCCATAAAGTATCTTCTGTTCTAAAGAGGCTACATTAAGTATCTTTACTTAAGATGAAGAAAATACATAAACAAAAATGGTACTTTTTAGAAATTAATTTTGGCAGGCAGTCTTTTCTACATTGTCATAATGGTATATCTGTGTTGAGGAAAGAGATTCATTTGATATAATTTGGAATAATGCTGTAAAATTATTTTAAAATGTGGAATAATTTCACAAAAATGTGGAGAAAGTGAAGATGTGAAAACTTTCTGGATGCGCAATAAAAACACTCGTCACTTTAGATCAGTTTATCGTTGCTTATTTCAATAATTTAACTCGTACTACAGTTGCCAACTTGACCTACCTTTGCTTGTAGCTCTTGTCGATGCCTCGCCGTCTCTGTCAACTGTTGTTCTCGCATAAAATTTGTATTTTAATATCCAATCTAATGTGGAGTTTCTTTCAACACTTTCACCCCCGCAGAGTGTAACATAAAAAAAAGAATAAAAAAAGACACAGAAAATTAAATGTGTGCATCTGAAATTCACACTACGATCATTTCATGAGGGACCGAATATATATTCCCCCCCCCCCAAAAAAACCTGATGCATCAGAAAAAGCTTTTTCTAAAACTGCACTTACAGAGGACATCCTCTAGATGGCGCCGTATCTCCGCCTGAAGAGTAAAAATACAACCGGAACCATAAAAAAAAAACCGGATGGAAAACACGGACAATGGAAGTGAGGGACTGAGGCACTAAACAGTCTGCTGCAGGAGGAAACCCGACAATATCACAGTGAAAGTAAGAAAATAAACCATTTCTGTGGGAGGAAAACCGAGCCCCGTGCTTCCAGCTTCACTGAAATGGCTTCCAGATTAGAGGAGGATCTCTGCTGTCCGGGCTGCCAGGACGTCTTCAAGGATCCGGTTCTTCTCTCGTGCAGCCACAGCTTCTGCAAGGAGATGGGAAGCTGTCCTTCTCTTATCTGGACACCAACGCGCACATATACACCTTCGCCGACAAGGTTTTCCCACACTCCTTCACCGATTACGTTGTAAGAATCTTGCCGATGAAGCAAACAGCAGCTCAGAGGTTGTCGACGTGACAACAAAGTCCAAATCGTCGAGCCTTATTGGTCAGATTAAGATTTTTCAAATCTGGATTTATAGATCTGAGGACTTTCTAATAAACTAGAGAGTGGGGGCATTTGAAGATGGTGGGGGTCTATGTTCAGGTTTTATGACTGACGATGATGTTCGCCTCTGTTTGCTGCCTTCTGATTGGTTGAAATGGCAGCGTCTACTTTGATTTTCTAGAATCTGTTTGTAGATAATTCCAGTAAAGTCCACAAATTGTATTTGGGTTACACTAGACGACCCGGCGATGAGGGCTGGCTGCAGAAACACAAACTCCCACCAAGTAATTCTGGTCTAGATTCTAGTGCAAATATTGTGGTACATTTAAAAATAAGACAAAACTAACTTACAAGTAACTTTTTAGCAAAATAAAAAGGCTTGTTTTAACTAAACAATTCATTAAGATCGATGGAAAGGTACTGCTTCCATTGGCAGATTGTTTCACTTATAACAAGACCTTTTTCCTATGTTATGTTAATTTATCTGCCAATGGAACAAATACTTTTTCATCAATATTAATACATTATTTTCTTAAAACAAGCCTCTGTTTCTTTCTTGAAAGTTACTTTTAAATTTATTTGTCTCACGTCAAGCGTACGAAGAAATTAGACCAAAAATTACTGTGTAAGGTTTTGTGTTTTTGCAGTGAAGCAACAAAAATATTTCTGTATCATCTCGTATTAGTTGGCTCGATTGCCTTGAAAACTTCTGAGGGAATCGGCTAATTTTCCCAGCTGTGGAAATATAAACACTAATTGAACAGGATTCTAGATAGACATATGTGTTCTAGACTTTTGGGGTTAATGGACCTTTCTATGTTTTATAGGAGAAAGCTTTTTAAATCCTCCAGTTTAGTTTGAGAGAAGCTTTTTTTCTTTTCTATTTTTAGCAGTTGTATTAGGAAACTGTAAAACAAAATGTGATATTGTTGCAATTAAAGCAAATATATATTTTTTTTTTAAATAAAAATATTATTTCTCTCTTGGCATGCTGCATCTAACTTTTTTTCATCTACGTTTACCAGAGTATTTTGTGTTTGCTACAAAACAGTGACAAAAAAAAAGATAGCTAAACACCTTTAGATATCTTTACAATCATTTTTAAATACACATTTTTATTTCTTAGCTGTGCATGCACAAAGATAACAATTCCTGCCAAAACTTTGTACAAGGTTACAAAACTCAGCTCACAACGACACATCCTGATTTACAAGTGTACAACATTTCTGACTGTAATTTGTGCCCATAAAACATATTTGGTGGAGTCTAGGATGAGAGGGGAGGTTTATTACACAGTCACTGATAATTGGTTATTATTTGCTAAGATGCATTTGTGAAGAAACTGAGCTCAAACGCAAAGATTAAAATAACAGCCTCAGATTGTAGCTATAGGCAACGCAACCATCAGACTACATGGGCCGGTCAGTCAGGAGCCCCCAATCAGTCTCATTAAACTAATAAGGCCTTAATTATTTTACTAGTGTTTCTTTTACCCTATATAACCTAGTTTTTAACTCATTTTGATAAAAAAAAGGTAATTATTGCCAATAATTGCCTGTAATTTTATGGCCCTAGCAGCAATGCATAGGGCCATAAAATTAGCTACCTAGTGTCAAAACCTTTGTCTCGCTGCTTGGAAGCAAACTTTCAAGTTTTATTAGACTAATTGGGACCTGGGGGTTTGTGTCAGTAGGAAAAACCAAGACTTATCTACTGTACGTCAGAGAAACACTTTCTGTTACCACCATGTATATCTCTTTTAAAATGACATTATCCTACAAGGAGCGTAGAAATAAGACACTTTAAAACCATTTTTACACATAATGTAAAATTAATGACAGAACAAACTTATATGTCGAAGAAAGAAAGCTATAATACATCTCTAAACAGCTCTAGTAACCCGTCATAGCTAGAAACGATCTTTGTAGGCTTGTAACGCTCCCTTGTTCTTTTTTAAGTGGAGTGGCGCATCCTGTTCCTACACGGTCTTCGGAGCGCCGGGTCCGCCTCCTCTCAGCTGACTCCGGAGCAACAAACCCGAACCCGCAGCTGCTGTCATTAAAGCCTTTAGCCGGCCGGCACTTACAGTCTGCTCGAAAAAGTAGAACCGAATCATCGACCGTTTTTACGGGATGGTATCGTGTTCAGATTCACCTCGCGAGCGATGAATAAAACGCGCGCCGAGGGGACCGGACGGAGACCGGCGGCGGGTGTGTTTGCTCCGTGCTGCTCAGTACCGCTTCTCGGGCTCGTCAGAGGATGGAGCGCTGGTTAAGAGTTGGTGGCGAGCCGTCCGTGTCCCGGTGTCTCCTCGGTCCTGTCCTCGTCCTCTCGCTCCTAGCGGTGCAAGCGAGCTGTCACAGAACCTGCACACACACAGTCCCCTCCGGCCGTGAGGTGAGCCTCGGCTCTTTCTGCGACGTTCACTGAACGGTCTGTAAGCGCTGAGCTGTTAGCCAGCTAGCTTCCCGAGCTAATTAACGTTGATTTTAATAACTATAAATTCTATTAGAGGATGTTTAACCCCAAATTTGATTAACGAATATGTTTGAGAACCCTACTCCACACTCACACCGTGGTAAAGTTTTGTTTCTGCTCACTGTAATTTGGAATTTAGCAGTTAGTTGAAAAGCTAGGAGGCTAACCAGAAGCTAGCCTGTTCATCCGGCTTAATTTGCAGCATAATTTATGTGTATTTGCCCAATTATAGCGATTATTCAGAAATTTACAATCAGTTTATTAGTTCTAACTGTTCAATTTAAGCCTCACTTCTCCTAGCAACAGCAAAAATAGTACGTCCGGGTGGGCATTTTCAGAATAAAGGCTCAATAAAAAATTTATTGTAAACCAGACATCTGCAACTTTACAACCCAAGGAGCCGTTTTTATCCCAAGTCCAGCAAATTGAAACTCATCTAGAACAAAAAATGTTGCATGACCTTTTTAAAAAAAGACAAATTTTAGTTTGACAAGAATTTGTCGTTTTTAAACAACCAATTTTAACATTTGAAATAAAGAATTAATAAACAACTTTCTAAAAAAAAAAAAGCTTGGCTATATTTCAATGAGATGAAGACATTTTATTTGTGAAAAAAGAATTTACAAACCTAATGACAAGAAAAACATGATCTGAATATTACTGGTACTTTGTTTTACAAAATTAATGCAAATCCATGTAAGGCTGGAAACCAGTTAAAATCTGCAATTAGTATTATGTATTATTGTACAGTTAGACATTTTGTGCTGTCAGAATTGTTTGCTATTTTTTTCTGCTGTTGATTTCATGAGTATCAATGAGTTATAAAACATAACTAAATGATTTAATTTTATGTTTGTGGAGCTTTGACCGCAGTGCCATTCTGTTACCTAAAAGATTTAAAACTAGTTATACGTTTTTATTGTCACTTTTATAATTATTTCAATGACTTCCAAATATCTTCCTAAAAGTTTAACGCCAAACTGCCCACCCGAAATACACATACACATGTAAAAGTATTAGTTTATCATTTCAGCCAGTTATTTAGAGCCTTTGTGGAAGGTCAGACCTCTGATCTATGCTAAGATTTTCTAAATATTATTTACAAATAGTGATTGTGAAAATAAGAGCACCATGTTGGGTAGCTTAACATTGAGTAGAAAACTTAAATGTAAAACAAATATTAAACAAATGTGAAAGAAGAGCTGTGGGGCAGCTAACTCACTGATTTTCAAGCCCCTTCAAACACACAATGAAAAAAAAACAAAAAACAATTGCATCACATTAAAGTGTCTGTTTGCTTCTTTTAGGTTGTCCATCAAGTGTACTTGAAGCCTGAGCGCTTGGCAAAGAGAAGTTCTCCTGACGACCTGCAGCTAAAGATAAAGATCGTCTACGACAGCAGCGTTGACCAGTAAGTTCATAGTGACATGAATTGCAGTGTTGTACAGTGCTCTGCAAAACTGTTCACTCTGCTTTAAAGCTGCAGTTTGTAGCATTTATTTTTTTTTAATTGTTTTTTGTTTTTTTTTACATAACTGTAAAAAAAACTGTCACAAACTGTCACCATGTTTTGACGTCTTATGAGACAAATAATCTGTGAAAAGATGGATCTCCCTGAGCTACTCTTTCCATCTGAAGAAATTCTCCGTTCCCGACCAAAAACAACCAGTCAGAGCTAGGAGGCGGGTCTTAGCGCTGTCCACCAATCTTATGTACTCGCTGCTAAATGTGCTATTGGCAGAGAAACAACTTGCCGTTACAGACAAAAATGTTTATCTTACCATTTGTCGTCTGTGGCTATGCTGACTAGGCTGAGGATTCACAATAGACTATGCTAGCTGCGTCGTAGCTAAGAGCCAGGGGTGATTGACAGCGCTAAGACCCTCAATCCATCAATCAAATTTTATTTGTACAGCACATTTCAGCAACAAGGCATTTCAAAGTGCTTTACATCATAACAAACACAAAAACCCAAAGTCATGCAACATTGAATCAACAATCAAAACATGACATTAAGTCATGTTAAATTCATAATCGATTATGTTTCGAATACAATTCTAACAAGGTGGGTTTTTAGTTGAGATTTAAAGGAAGTCAGTGTTTCAACTGTTTTACAGTTTTCTGGAAGTTTGTTCCACATTTGTGGTGCATAGAAGCTGAATGTTGCTTCTCCTCGTTTGGTTCTGGGGATGCAGAGCAGAATCAGAACCGGACGACCTGAGGGATCTGGAAGGTTGATACAACAACAGCAGATCTTTAATGTATTGTGGTGATAAGCTGTTCAGTGATTTATAAACTAACAACAGTATTTTAAAGTCTATTATTATTCAGTCTATATATGTCCTGCAACTTTTAGATGTGCCTCTGCTGCACCACACCTGAATAGAATAATTAGGTCATTAAGGCTCTGGAGAACTGATCTGGACAAGGAGGAGGTGATTAAGCCATTTCGTTCCAGTGTTTTGTACCTGTGGCACATCTAAAAACTGCAGGACAGCGACTGGAGAACTGGAGTTTGACACCTGTGATTTAGTCAGACCTGTGAAGACGCCGTTGCAGTAATCAATGCGACTGAAAATAAACATATGGATCTGTTTCTATAGATCTCGCTGAGACAAAAGTCCTCTAATCCTGGAGATGTTCTTCAGGTGGCAGAAGGCCGACTCCTCCTTACTCTGATTGGTTGTTTCTAATTAGCACTGGGAGAAGGCACAGGAGCTCCATTTTTTGTTTTTGTTTTTAAAACAGATTATCTGTCACATACCATACTCTCATAATATAGTGAGAGTTTCAAAAAAAATTTTATAATAGTTACACACAGCTTTTTTAACATTCAATTTTTTTTCTTCTGACAACCACAGAACTCTGGGTTATTTTATTGGGATTTTACTTGAAATAACAAAACACAGTTTCTTACTTGAATACTTTGCAGAAGAGCCTGTGGCTGTTTCTCTCAGGATATGTCTCCTTCAGCTTCCCATATCTGAGGCCTCATTAATCAGTCTAATCATGTTTGAACAGCCCTTAATGCCGGGGTGAATCCACGCAAACAGCACAGAGTTTTGTTTTCTTCAGACCTGTTTAGGTTGTCTGCGGCTTTTCATTAGCTTTAATTGGGGTCAGGAAACACTCTGTCCTGAGACGCGCCGGGCGAACAGCCGCTGACATACTGGGACTCCAGAGACACAGCACAGCTCCCACAGCGTCGTCGATTTGTTTGGAATATTCCGGAAAGGATTTTCTTTACAGTGATTTGAAAAAGTGTTTGCTGCTATCCTGATTTTCTATTTCTTTGCATGTTTGTCGCACTTCAAACACAAAATGCAGTTTTTAAATGAAGGTGTCTATTATTAAGGGAGGAAAAGTTCCAACCTGCATGGCCCTGTGTGGAAAAAGTGGTTGTGTCCCCCGTTAAAACGTAACTGTGGTTTGTCACACCTGAATTCCTGATCATCACTTAAACAGTACCTGCATGACAAAGTGAAAGACTATGAAAGATCCTCAGTCTATTAATAATATTTGTATTGGTTAGCATCTGTGTCATTTTGTTGTGGAAAATAAGAAAAGCAAACATTTCTCATCGTCCTTTTACGTAAAAATCTCATTTGTGTGTCACGTTTACATAATAAGTAACATGTATTTTATTGATTTTAATTTTTTTTGCTTTTATGAAAAATATAATTCTATTCAGAAAGTTGTTTTTTTTTTTTCTTACTCGTAAAAGTCTGGGAGTTCTTTTGGTTTAACACCTAAAAAGAAAAGAAGCCGTTCTTTCATTTCACTAAAAAATAACTTTTAGGGGTTTTTTAAATGTATTTTTTTACATGACGGTTCTTACAATTTGCTAAGTTCAGTAGGATCTTGTAGATCTTTGGAGTTCTTGTCGGATTATTTTAGTTGCAGAGAGCATAAAAACGTCTCTTAGGATTGTAAAATTGACTGACCCTGATTTAACGACACCGGGGGGAAAAAGAAAACGTGTGACTGTAATGTGATAAATGTGTGACGCTTTAATAGACATTAATAATTTTGCTAAGGCACCATATATCATTTGTCTGTCGGTGGTTAACGTGCTCACTCTTTGTCTTCACAGACTTCCTGCTGACAAACGGAGACTGGTGAAGGTGAGAGGACACCTCATCCCATCCTGTTTAAAAAAAAACAATGGCTGCAAAGATAAAAATGGCTCTTGGTAGATGAGGACATAAACCAGTGGTGCCCAAAGTCTGTCCTCGAGGGCCGGCATCCTGCATGCTTTAGTTCTCTCCCTGGATCCAATGATGGCCTAAGAAGAACACAGACATGCTGAAAAGGTTGTTGGTGCCACCAGAGAAAGAACTAAAACATGCAGGATGCCCTCGAGGACCAACTTTGGGCACCCCTGATATAAACCATCAGTGCGATCATTCTGACAAACAGCAGCATTGTTGCCTCTTGTGACGCGGTGATAATGTGACCAGGCCTAAAACAGGTCATTCTGATAGGAGATCAAAATAGGCAGCACTGAGCAAACTGAAACATCACCACCTAAGAATGATTTTAAAAAATGTGATGAATATGTTTTGTATAGCCCACAGAGCTATCTTAACATGTTCAAGGAGACATAATAGATACCTTTGAAACATATTGAAGTGAATTGCTACACAAGCTAATAGTTGCACATGTTCACTGTGGATTGTGTATAAATATGTGCATGGCTTTAAATCGGTACATCATAAAAATAAATGACGTGGCGACTTTCAAGTAAGGGTGCAACGATAAAGCAGCGCCACTTTTCTTAATTTTGGGTGTTTGCCGATTGTCCAACACTTCCATGTGAAACCGATTTCATCTACCTCTTTAAAGGTCTGAAAGTCAACCACTGAATTTTAGACCTTTACTGAATTCTTCCTCCATATTTGTCAACTTTTGAAACAAAAAATATTGGTGTGGACCAGAATCGGAATCGGTAGGTTGGGTTTTTCTTAAAGATTGGCGATTGGCTGCGGTTCCCAGCTCTCTCTGTACGTCTCTCTTCAGGACAAGCTGTTTCCTCAGGCCATCGACTACCTTCAGAGGGCGTTCAGCTTGAGACGCAGGGTGGGACCCGTGCTGCTCAGCAGGTACCTCACCAGTCCCATCACCGGGTTTAGAATCTGGGCAACAGTTGGCATATTTAGTAACTATGTGCGCTTGTTCATTTTTGGGGGTTTTTTAATTGGTGGAAACAAATGTCTTCCTTTATGGTTTTAGTTGTCAAATCCGGAAAGACATCAGAAACCAGATAAACCTGTGCAGTGTTTAATATCTTTGTCTCTTTTCAGACAATGTGCAACCAACCAGTACATGCGGAAGAGAGGTGACCCTCATCGGTACTGCCAGGACGCCTGCGCAGACGTCACCCGGTGCGGTCCCGTCGTCGTACCACAGCACCACCTGCAGGTTGGAAACTGAGAAAAAAATTCATTTTACGCCAATAAAGTCAGAATAATATGAGAAAAAAGTCATAATATTGCGAGAAACAGTTGTACAACATTATGACGTAGTAATGTGAGAAGAAAGTCGTAATAACATGAGAATGAGACAAAGCAATATAACTTTCTTATTGCTACAGAATAACTATAGAAGATTTTTTTCTTTATAAAACAACACTTAAAATCATTTTCTAATTTTCTTCTGTTTTTTTGTCTTTATTTTGCTAACATTGTGACTTTATTGTCCTAACATTACAACTTAATTCTCGTAATAAAAAAAATCTCAATCTGGCCCCAACACACTGTCGTAGGTGTTGGACTTAAGACTAAAAAAATTATTGTGAATTTATTTTTTGCCTGCTTTAGTAACTGTACTATTAAATCTTGATCTGTTGAAATTATCTCCATGGACACCAGGAACTGGGTATCGGCCACCAAACTTTATCTGGTTTATGGACGGCCCTGGAAAGTGGAGGGTAAAGGCATCAAAGAGGGTTTTCCACATTTCTGTTTGTTTTTCAGCAATGTAAGGTTTGCAGTGAGTCTGGGAAGTCCTGTGGCCCAGCGGGGCCCCCGGACGGCCCCGGGGTGGAGGGCTCAGACTTTGTGCTGTACGTCAGCGGCATCACCACTGAGCGGTGCGGACAGGAGAACATAGTGGCCTACGCTGCCTACTGCCAGCTGGAAGCAGAGCTGGACCGGTCAGCTTAATTATCCTTTAACCTTAATAAAGTCCAGGAATAAAGACAAATCTGTATCTTTTAACTCTCTCTCTCTCGGTGGGTGTGTGTGTGTGTGTGTGTGTTTTCAGGCCCATTGCAGGTTATGCCAACCTGTGTCCAGCCATGATCTCCTCTCAGCCTCAGGAGTTTGAAGGAATGCTATCCACTGTCAAACACGAGATCATCCACGCTCTGGTAAGAACAGTTTCACTCATCTCTGACACACACATCACCAGACCGGTCACAATAACACATTCTGCTGGACGATAAATTGTCCCAGAAGTTATCCCGATAAACGATAATATTGTTGTTTTGAGACCATTAACGGTAAAGGCATCATAATGACAAAAGACATTCTCAAAGATCAATAAACGTTAAATTCTAATAAACATTTTAACACTGGAACTGGAAGACATTTGAAATATCCAAATAGACAAAACAACATAAACAACAAATAAAATTAATTAGGAAGTCTCTGTAAACAAAATTGTCCTTCAAAAAAGGTTTAGTTGAAATCCAAAGCAGCCGACTGAAGACTTTAGTCATCCAGTTCATAGTATAAAGAGAGAGAGAAAAACGATAACTCGGCCAAATGGAAATTTTTCAGGTTCTTTTAATTTATCATTTCATTAATTGATATATTGCTTATTGCTTACAACAGGCCTACCTATTAAGCTTAATGAGTTTTTTTCCCTTGATCTGGAATACACTTCCTGTTTTTGCTTTTTTTCTGAGTAATAGTCATACAAAACACTTCAAGTCATTCTTGTTACGTTAGCTTTGCTGTTGCTAAGGTAACAGGCTTCCATCCATGAAAATCAACGATATTCCCTACTTCAACATCGCTCTGCCCTACTTCCTACTTCAGAAACTGAGATTTTTGTGTGTGTTCACCAGGGGTTTTCGGCCGGTCTGTTCGCCTTCTACCACGACGACGAGGGCAAACCTCTGACCCCGCGCTTCGCCAGCGGCCTTCCCGCGTTCAACGAGAGGTAAATAGACGGCCGATCTCATTTCTTATCCACCCTACACTGGCTGTGTTTTCATCCAATCAGCTTCATTTGTGTTGTGATGCTGTTTCCAGTCAGATTCCCCTCCTCTAACCTCTTAACCTTTGACCTGTTGCTCAGCCTGGGCCTGTACCAGTGGAGCGAGGCGGTGATCAGGAGGGTCAGCCGACTGTGGGACATCAGAGGAGGAGAGATGGTGCGGCACCACGTTCACGTCCTGGTCACTCCTCGGGTCGTGGTAAGGAGCAGTTTCTCTGCTTCACAGATTCACTGTAGAATTTATAAAGTCAGTAATTAATGATTGACTTTCATGGGGGCGGGCTCTAAAATTTCTGGTTCTCTTGATTCTTTCATGAATGTTTGAGAAATTCTTCAATCTCCACGGCAACCATTCAGCTGTGCGAAACGCCTGGGTGGACTTAGCTCCGCCTTTGAGGACGAAGCTCCTCCTCTGACCTGCATTTTCCAAACTCTTGGGCTTCTGCCTCCCAGAGCAACCGTGATGGATTGATTATTCAAATAATAGTCAAATAATTGACTAATTGTCAATTTGAGTATACACCTTAAAAAAAGTCAATTTGCTCAAAAGACAACACAGCCAGAGTAATTAATCCCAAACTGTGTAATTAAGATAAAAAACCTTCTGTGTGTAAACATGTTCAACACAAAGTGGCATAGTTTCAGCTTCACCTGGTTCAAATTCTGCAGACAGCACTACTATTAAGCTCCTTTTGCAATCCAGTTATTAATCGGTTAATCAAAAAAAAAAAGAGCTCTGATGTTAAAAGTATTATTATCCTTTCCTACAAATGATCAAGCATAGAAACAAGGAATACTATAATATTGTGTTTTAGGCAAGAATATGTTTAAATGTATTATTTAAAAACAAAATTATTTGCATGTTTTATGTAGTTTTAATATTGTTTAAAATAAGCGTAAGTGAGCAAATGAAAAATATAAATTTATTTATTTACTTTTATCTGATTAATGCTACGAATAATTGATAAATACTTGTTTACTGATATAATTATTTTTTAGCTAGCTTTAATTTGGCAATGACATAAAATCCCAATTAAATACACTGAAGCCTCTGAGGTGACAAAATGGGAGACAGCAGGTTTGACTGGTCTTAAAAGCGACACTGTCACCTCATTTTGGTTGGTCTTTCTTTATGCCCAGTGTGTTTAAAATTTCTTTGTGTCCATTTTTGTTCTTTTCTGTCTATTTTCTTATCAGCGTTTTTAACGGAACTCTCTTAACTTGACAGAAAATCCAGTGAGTCTCGGATGTGTTCAGTAATACTTCAGTTTGGTCTGGATGTTGGTTTAGCGGCTGTGACGGAGTCACCGGGTTGTCTGTGTCGCTCCTGCAGGAGGAAGCCAGGAGGCACTTCAGCTGCCCCATCCTGGAGGGGATGGAGCTGGAGAACCAGGGCGGTACGGGAACCGAGCTCAACCACTGGGAGAAGCGGCTGCTGGAGGTCCGCACCTTCTCCCCCACCCCGCTACGTTTTACAAAACGCCAAACAAACCCAACTTGTTCTTTCCTCCTCGTGATTCCGCACGACTCTCTCCAGAACGAGGCCATGACGGGCTCCCACACCCAGAACCGGGTGTTTTCCCGCCTCACGCTGGCTATCATGGAAGACAGCGGCTGGTACCGGGCCAACTACAGCCTGGCCCAGAGGCTGGACTGGGGCCACGGCCTCGGCTGCGACTTTGTTATGAAGAGCTGCAAGTTCTGGATGGACAGACAGAGACAGAGGTGCTGTTTAAAATAAGAAAAGTAATAATTCCAGATGTCAGCTTTTGTTATTTTTAGTGCCAACTCTCAGGGTTATTTTTATTTAATAGTCTGGTGGCCAAAATTTCCCTACTAAGCAGTCAGTCATAAAAAAATATCAGGATAAATAATCTGAGTTTGTTCTGTAACTTTTTGATACAAAAAGGGACAGCATTATGCAAAATTGACTTTTTTGAGCTTTACACAATGTTGTAATGTTATTCCCTCATCAAAAACATACCTGGAGTTTTGCTTTGATTCTTTCATGCATGTTTAAGAAATGCTTTAATCTCCATGGCAACCATCCAGCTGTGAAAAATGCCTGGATGGAAGTACAAGGACAAAGCTCCTCCTTGGAGCTGCAGATTCCAAGATTTCACATCTCTCCTCTGTGGCTCCACCACTCGGCTCCTTCAGACTAGCCAGCATCAATTAGCAAACACCTGGTGGAACTGAGCATCAGCCGAGCTCAATATAGGAGCTACTCCTCAGTGAAAACGCTGGTAAAAATGTTGCCAAAGGGTTAATAGAGGAGCCATGTTGTGATGACTTTCTGAGAGTGGTGTTTCAGAAAAAGTAGGAGTTTTTAGAGACAGAGGCCCAATTTCAATGCATTAAACTATGATGTAAAATTTCTCTCAAGTCATGTTTTATATATACCTACTTGATTGTGCTATAAAATGACACTATGTGGCTAAAAAACACATAATACTGCCTGTTTAATTTTTCCTTTTTGATATTTTCTGATCATGCTTTACTTTCTCAGTTTCTCCCTTCACTGTTTGCAGGCGGCACCCTGTGACCCCGTTCTGTGACACAGTGCGGGCCTCTCCTCTGCAGCTGACCTGCAGACAGGACCAGCTGGCAGTGGCTGTCTGCAACTTACAGAAATACCCCCAGCAGTTGCCCCTGGAATACCAAGTGAGTCAAAAACTTTTTCCCAGCAACCATTTCTTGGTTACTATGCGTCTAAACTTGGGATGAAGTAAACTTCTAGATTGTCACTGTACAAATTTTCTAACTAACTGGCGATAGACTTTTTGGAAAATGTACAGATCGGATATTTTATCAATATAATTAGCCAATAAATGAAAACCTATCTCAGACAACTCATTGAGTGACATAAAATAACTAAATGAAATACCTTTTTTAGCCTCTGACCACTACTTTTTCAACCCAAACCCTAAACGAAACACCCCCTGTTCCACCCCAAAAAGAAACATTACCCCCCAAAAAACATACCCAACATAAATAAAAAAAAGACTTCCCTCCCAAAAAGGAAAAAAATGCTCTCCCCACCAAAAATGTAATACAGACATTTTCCATTAAAATAAAAAATACAAATAACCAAAAACAAATATTCCCAACCTGAAAAAAATTAATTCCCTGAAAAAAATAAGTTGATAAACATTCAAAAAAAAAAAGTACACATTCCCAAATATAAAAATGAAAAGAGTATAATTTTAAAAAATACATTTCCCCCCAACATGTTGATATTCCCAAACAATAGACAATAAATTACTAAGAAAAGACATTCCCATGTGTGTCGTTGTTTTGTCAGTATTTCGATTGGATCCCGGACGTGGCTGCAGATCAGCTGTCGTCCTTCGGGGGCGCTGTGGAGATCGCCGATTTCTGCCCCTTCAGCCAGGAGTTCAGCTGGCACCTCAGTGGAGAATATCAACGAAACTCGTACTGCAGAGTATCGGAGAACCAGCCAGGTGCTGCTCACACATCGCAAAGACAGATGATGACGACTAGAATCTAATGCTCTGAACATCAGCTGATGTCTGAGTTAAAGTAATTTAACCATCTATGTGTGTGTGTGTGTTTAGACTCATGGAGGAATTATGGAGCGGAGCAGTACGGCCTGGACTCTGTGTGTCTGTACCAGAAGTCGGCCTTCGTCATGGAGCAGTGCACCAGGAAGATGACGTATCCAGACTGGGGCTCTGGATGCTACAAGGTGCTCTCAGTTTGTCCTCACGTAGCGAAGGACCACCTGGAGTCTGCTGAGATGTCTCTCTCATGTCCTGCTTTAAAAGAAAATATATACATCTATATTTATTTGTGAAGTAGCGTAAAAAGTTTTACGTTGTGACTTAAAGTATGCTGCTAACAAAGTTAACGAAAACGTATTGTTTTTCTGAGGTGCGAAGAATGCATAACGATTTTAGGTTAAGCAATAAGATTAAGAGGAAGAGGTTGGATCATTTTAACTCCGGACTGCAAACAGAAGTTGTTCAAACTATTTTTTTCTATTTTGATTCCAGCTGCTGATAATGTCCTGTTGCTGCCACAAGTTGGCGCCAGTGCGTCAGCTAAATTAGGATACTAATTCAGTGAAGTGAAAGGCTTTCTCAAGGTTGTGACCTACGTCCAATTAAAATAATCCAGAAAGTTTTTGTTTTTGTTATGGTATGTATGCACTCATGACATGTGACTGTGTCGTGTTTAAGGGCGTAAAGCCGGGGTGTCCAAACTTTTTGCCACATGGGCCAGAATCCCGACGGTGAAAATACTCTGGATGGGCTTTGTTGTTTTTCCCAACTTGGAAAAACAAAATAATTGTGTTTTTTTTTATCTGCTCAGCAAAAACAAGCAACATTTTAATGAAACAAAGTGGCAAGTTTTTTTTTTCTTTTGTATTAATAAAAGGCGGACAGTTTCCTAACATTTAGAGTAATTTCAGTTTATTTGGTCTAGAAAATGTTTTTATTCTATTCCCACCAACAAAGAGAATTAATGTGCTCTTGTCTTTTTTTTTTTTTGGTAAAAAGTTGCTAGATGTCGACAGCTCTACTTACTATAAATATAAAATTACAAACACAACTATTAAAGGAAAAACGCTTTGTGTCTAACAGTTTCCTTTAAAGAAGAATAAAAATTTGTGATTGAAGTTCTCATGCTGGAAAAAAAAAAGACAAAAGTATCCACCGGAGGGCCAAATTTGTAACATTCTTGAACCAAAGAATTGTAACATTCTGTGTGTCAGAGTTCACACAAACCTGTTGTAACTGTTCAACGCAGCAGCTGCTGACCGCTGTTGCTTCCCCGCCTGCAGGTTTCGTGCTCGTCTCAGGGCCTGACGGTGTACGTTCAGGACCGCTCCTTCCTGTGCATGAGGAAAGGTCAGCAGCTGAGCGTCAGCGTCCGGGTCAACGACTGGGTTTACAACGGGGTCCTTCTCTGCCCCGCCTGCGCCGACTTCTGTGACGACTGCCCCCTGCCCCACCAGCTCCTGCCCATCAACGCCTCCAGGAGCAATCCCATCGGTCAGTTTCACTCGAGGCTTTGGTTATAACACAAAATTTATCGATTAATGACTTAATCTACAGGTAACTGACTGCATCGATCGACTGAGGATTAATAAAAAAAAAATAAACCCAAGTTCTCACTTTTATCAAAAGGGCCGACCGTCTTCCCAGAAGATGAAGGGCTCCATTTTTAATATGCTGAATTTAAAAAAATTACATAATATAATTATTTTGTGTCAGCTGAATTAAATACTGACAGGATAAACATGAAACTGTGATTCTCACAATACTAAACTTAGACATATTTATAAAACAGGAACTTCTTGGGTTGATAAATAGAAAGATAAAATATAAAAAGGATCATTCAATTAATTGTAATTATTTAATTTCCCTGTGGGATAAATACAGTATTTTTTGAAAATAGGTTTCACACTCATCTCCCCATGAACATATACATGTTCACCCAGACTGGTTGCTCTTGAAGGAAAGTTAAAACTTCGCTACATAAAGTACATTAACTCAGGACAGCCCTCAAAATCAACCGTGTTTTTTATTGTCTTTTTTCGACATGTTACAATTTCCCCTCTGCGTTTCTGCCGCCACATCCTGACCTTCGTAGCACAAAAGTCATTTCTGAATGAAAAGCTGACATTCCTTCAGCTCGACTGAATGAACGCTATTAAGGTTAAACTTAAGGAGTTCGTCGAGTGTTTATATTTCTAAACAGAACCGCATAAAGTGCATTTTTCATCCCGCACCGGACTCTGTTCGGACCGTTTGTCTTCCGCCATCTTTAATTCCTGTGTCTGCTGCCTCCGCTTAAGGATGACCAGCCGCGCCCTCTTCTGGATGGAGGCCAAACTACACTAAAATAAGTCCTAAGCAGACATTAGGACTTAATCGACATTTCAACGTAATTCAATTAATTGTTTGCATCCCTTTTAAGAACACAACATTAATTATCTGTGTTTGTTTGCTTTCAGATCCCTGCTCCAGTTCTCCAGGTCTGGCCATCACTCTCTGGCTGCTTCTGCTCAACCTGCTCCCTTTAATGGCTGGACTGCTGATCTGTCACTGGAGCTGATGACACACACACACACACACACACACACACACACACACACACACACACACACACACACACACACACACACACACACACACACACACACACACACACACGCTCACAATAAGGTAGCTAAAACTCTACTGTACTGTAGCCCTCCGAGGACTTGATGACACACCTTGTTTTTCTTCTGTATTTGGTTTTCTTTCCTTTAACCTGAAGCTGGGAAAAACCAACCTTTTTACATCCCTGACTCTCTCTCCCTCCCTCCCTCCACTCCTATGTTATTATTTCCACCTTCGACTCGACGTTTTTCTCTCAGGATCTTTGCTCTTCCATTCCTTTTTTGGGGGTTTTCCAATGACAAAACTGTGTCTGCGTCTCTCGAAACCATCTGCCACAAAAGGATGTGTTTACATGCACTTCAAAAACCAGGTTGCACTCTATTTTTTTTGTGTGTGTGTAATTGAGAACCATGGTCACTGTAATCAGAATCTCTAGGTGTTACCTTTAGAAACACCTACTTGTTTCTAAAGGTTATCGCTGGCTTGGGGAAGTACGGTTATTTAAATGTGGCAGCTTATGTGGTTACTTGCAGGTAAACTGTTCGTATTAAAGGGAAAGCGCATGTTATGACCCAATACTACTCTCTTTTCAAGGCTGCTGTGCGTTTATATTAATGTAAATATATAGAATTATTTAAAATTAACCATTTTTATTGCGAGAACACAGACAGATTTCTGTTATCAAGTTAGTAAAGCAAAGGTTAGCTTTTGATTTTACATGTCATTCTATTCTTGAATTCACCTGTCAAAAGGGTCTTCCCCTTTTCGGATAAAAGCTAACTGCTTTCGACACAAACGTTTATCTTGCATTGAAATTCATCCTGCATCATCAGAGCCCAGTTAATTATTAGAGCTCAATTAATTGTTTTCAGTCACTTGATCTGTTGCTATTCAGTCCCAAACATGAGTGAAATTTATCTGAATAAAATTTTTGTGGACGTACACAAACAAAACATTCAGAATATCACCCACACTGCAATCTGTAATCCACTGATCGATCAAATCAGATTTGCCTGTCAGGATGTACTAATGCTGCCAAACTGTCCTAAGAATTGAAGATTGCTTAGATAGTTGCCAGATTTGTTGTGTTGCCCTTCAAATTTCAGGTAAGTCATTCCCAAATCTTGGATTTATGAAAGATGTCACAGTTGAGATCTTTTCAGCTGCAATTCAGAAAGCCACTGAGATTTTATTGTCGTTGTGGCTAGTTAGCATGCTAACCTCGTTTAGCAGCACAAGATGCTTCATTTTGGTTTTTGCTTTTAGATACTAAAGGAGACCTGGCAGAAATAAATGCAGAACAGCAGTACTTGGTATTTAATGGAATACCAACAGACATTTTAAAGGGGCGGCGGCCATTTTGAATTCAAACAGAGTAGCCTAGGTAACTCTGATGTTTCAAGTCAGATTTCTAACTTCAAGAGGTGTTCCAGTTATTTTTCTTGACTCAGAATATTAATTAGTTTGGCTTGTAAGTACAAAACGAAGTCACCATCAGGGGAACATAGTTCACTCGTGTTTTTTGCAGTGCATGTAAACATGTTTTCATAACTCTTATATTACAGGGAACAAAATACTAATTTGATTAAAATGAAATCTAATTTTATTTCATTTGAACCTTCCCACGGTCTTATGAGACGGGGTCATTTGGACCCCACAGGTTTTTTTACCGTGTGCGCGGTCTGGAGAGGTTGCATTGACCCCGTGTGCATTTTTACTGTTTTTTTTTATTTATTTATTTTTGTCCACTATGTGGTTTCGAGAACTGACGGTCTGACGGGACAACTTCCGACCGTGACATCTGTCGCACTCCTCCTGAGCGCCGCGCTGAGTCAAACACAGCAGGGTGTTCATCTTTCTCCCAGTGAAGGAGGAACGCGATGGATGCAATCTCTCCAGCTTGAACCCATTGTAAAAGTTTTTTCAACTTCTCAATGATCAGGTTTTATATTTATTTTCCTCCTTTCATGTTGCACTAGAAGTAGAATTAAAGATATCAACACTACAGCTGGATTTCAAATCTCCTTTTGGACATTTTGTTTAGTTTTTGTTCATTCACCTCAGATGGGAACAAAGAGGAACCCTAGGACGTTTTTTTTGGGGGGGGGGATTTTTACACTAGAACCTCCTGAGGCAAGACTGGAATCTGCGCTGTTTGGTGACCCCTGCTGGCAGCTGTGGGGAACAGTTTAAAGCTTTAGAATGCTAGGCAATCTGTCATACAGAAACGTTTTTAATTATATGTGTGTGAGGTGGAGTACCTGGCGTTTAAATGAATTACCTCTCTTGTAGTGAGCAGACCTCGTGTTTCATTAATGAAGTCATTGAATGAATCTGTAGCTCTTGTTGGGATAAGCTGTTCACATGAAGGTACAGCAGCGTGTTGAGAGCTCATTTCTTTTTCTGAAGCTGAATTTCTGTTGAGCTGATTAATCATATGCTGCTTTTACATACTAAGTCAGAACCTGGATCTCGTCACACTCAAGTTAACGGTCTCTTGGTTTTATTCGCCTCAGAAATTTTTTTTTTTGTAGTCCAATCGGCTGATTAAAAACACTGCGGCACTTTCTCTGACCTCCCATCAAAAGCTATTTAAACAGGAAGAGCGGTACGCTTGAAGGTTTGGAAAACCTTGGCATGCCTGGGCAACGGTAATCTGCACATGTATTGCTAGGTGTGCTACAGGTTTGACATGTAAACCGCCAGACGTCGCAAGAAAAACTGTTTAGCAACGCTGTTTTATATGAGAGGAAGCCATATTTGTGAAATTCTGACTTTAGGTAGTGTTCTTCTTAAATACAACCTGTGAATTCTGACTTTTGAGAAAAAAGAAACGGGCAGCAAAATTCCTACTTGGACATGTGGAATTGAACACAAAACTGTGCCAGACCTTTGGTACTTGGGACGTTCCAGTGCCATGTAAATGTCTGATTGAAGTTGCCACAGTGTAGCTATCGGTTTGAACCGTATCCTGACATTTCTAGGCACATCTAAATCCACTTTTTGTTTTCCCATCAGTTGTGAAAGTTTGCTTGCTCCATTTCGATTTGCTGTAAGCTACAAGGAAAGCTACTGCTTTTTGCAGAATAAACGACGGTTGGTGATGCCTATAGGTATCTTATGGTAAAACTGTACTCTTAAACTCTTGATCAGTATTCTTATTTCCTAAGGAGGGATTTAGACCCTCCACTGTTTTCCTATATCTGCTTCTACTCTGGGTTAAACATCCTGCAGATGAAGCAGACAGATGTCAGAGCCACTGACGGACAACACCGGCAGGAACGCAGCGGTGCTTCTTATTTTAACATGGACGTCAAAAGAAACTGAAGGACTGTTTTAATCAGCTCAATTGTAATGTTGGACACATCTATTGCAAAAGATGTTTTGCAGTTTCGTACGTGATTGTTTTTAAAATGCAGCCCAGCGAGATAAAGACCACTTTGTCTGAACTGGTCCTCGGTTCAGTGGCTGAAGTCTTTACGTTCGCAAACCGGAGGAAGCTACGGCCAAACTTCTCTATGATGTGAAGTGTTCGTTTCACTGCAGAACAAATGACCTTTCAGCTAAATGTCTGTCTGTGTTTTCTGTGACGGGAGACTGAGAAATGCTTGTATGCTGTTAAAGGTACACATAAAACGTTTTTTGTTTTTTTTTGTAAACTAAAGAAGAAAGGGTTGGCGTTGACTGCGCTTTTCATTGCTATCAGTAGTGTCAAAAACAGAGATTCAATGTTTGTACGGTAAACTTTTCAAACCTTCTCGGTGACTGTTAGAGCCTTTTTTCAGTTATCCTGTGGTTTTGTTGTCAGGTGGG